>NC_136517.1:85314042-85361542 GCF_053919585.1 Euprymna scolopes | reverse complement strand
ACATTAGCAGGCTACCCAGTGTTGCCCGGTCATAAAATACGCTTAAATATTATATTTTAATTCATGCAAATTTCGTATTTATTATTTTAGCCAATATATAGCAGTGATTTCAAAAGTTATAAAAAAAAAAAAGAAAAAAAAAAGACTTTTGTGCCATCAGCTAGAATCAAAACATCGCTCGCTAGCCATATACGTTAGCGTTAAGACCTAGATTCATACGCATACAAAGACTGTAAAAAATAACGTTTAAGCAATAACTTAATTAGTGCATGTAAAGAAAGAAAAAAAAAAAAAAATGGGTACATCAGACCAAAGTTTGTCTTTTTCTCAATTTTAACACTATAGCAGCTATTTTGCCGACTAATAACAAAATCGCTACAAGTCCAAATACCCTATATATCAAATTTTAACTCTGTAGACCAAATATTCAGAGAGGAGTTTGGTAGAGACTTTTTTGCACACATACACACTGACAATGTCACTTTCATATGTATATATTTCCGTGCGCTAGTACGGTTTCATCCTAAATTCTATGCATATATTTTTTTTTTTTTTTTTTAATTACATTTTCACCCCAAACAAGGCAAATTGCCACTTTGGTGTAGGGGGCTACTATCAGGGGCAACAACTACTGGGGTACTATGTAGGGATTTGGGCAGCAAGGTGTCGGTTCACGTTACACTTGAACTTCTGCACGTCAGTACTGTTGGGGAAGCAGGGACCTGGAATGGAATTCCAGAGTCTTGCGGTTCTGGGGAAGAAACTATTGGAGTAAAAAGATCTTTTACATCTAGGGACCTCTACAGTGTGGGGGTGGGATCTAGTAGCCTGTCGGGTTTGTCGAGGGTGCTCGCGTCGTGGGGGCACAAGTGATTGCAGTTCGTCAGAGCATTCACCACTAAAATACTTGTAGAAAAGGCAGAGGGATGCAACATTTCGTCGATGGGACAGAGGCTGAAGCTTAGATGCCAGTTCAGGGCCTATCAGGTTTGCGACTCTCTTTTGAACCTTGTCAAGGAGCGAGAGACTAGTAGCAGATGCACCAGCCCAGATGTGGCAGCAATACTCCATACATGGGCGAATGGTGGCCTTATAGAGGTACAGGATACTTTCGGGTGTTAGTAGTTTTCTAGCACAGTAGAGAGAGCCTACCTTTCTTGCAGCGGCCCTGGCAATGCCTTCAATGTAATTGTTCCAACTCATGTTTCCTGTGAACGTTAGGCCAAGGAGTTTGAAAGATGGACTCTCAGATAAAGAGTCGTTGGCCATTGCTATGGGTGGTAGAGAGGGTTTCTTGTAATTATTGAATGAAACTAGTTTAGTCTTGGCAGCATTGAACGCGACCAACCACTTTTGTCCCCATATATGCAGAAACCACGCATAAATAAAATTCAGCGTAAAATATTGAAATAAAACCAGTCATCTAATAAGAAACCATAAAAAATAATTCACATTCGTTTTCCAAACGAATATGAAAATTCATTAACCTTCATGTAGTCGTTCGCATATCCACGATTGAGTATATTAAAGAAGTTTGTTTTAATAATTGTTAAATACAAAAAGTTGGCTTGCAATACCAAATTGATAGAGCGAGACCCCCCCCCAAAAAAAAACTCAGCTTTATAGGTGTGCGAGTATATAATATATATATACTAACTGGCAGCCCGGCATTGCCCGGTCATACAATACATTTAAATATATTTAAATTTATGTAGATTGCATATGCATTATTATCGATCCTCTATTGATTATTATATATTATGAAGAATAATTTGCCTGGTGGACTAATTCGAACAAAAAAAAAAAATAAATAATGCCATTCATCGAATTCTGTTTGTGTTTGTTTACAACAACACATCAGCTGATATTTCTGCTTCAAGATGAATACCCTGGAAAAGTCACTCCTGATTAATGTTTAGTTTTAAAATATGCAAACGAAGAAACGATTTGTGACAATTTTAAATAGTACATCTTTTATCGTAAATTGAACTCATTAAGAAAAAAAATAAAATGGTGAGGTACACTCGGGCTTGAATAGGAACCCATTTTATTTGTAGTCGAATACTCTACCACTAAGCTATATCTTCAGATGGCGATAGTTCTGGTTTTTTTTTGGGTTTTTTTTTTAAAGAAATGATTTGCTGAGAATTCTCTCCCTTGGCCAGTGTAACGTAAAATATTTCCCTGTAAAAATTATTTATAAGACTATTTTTAGAATCAGATTTTTTCAATACTTATCGGATGAGTTTCTGTACAAAACATATCTAAGAACACTGCCAGACATATAAATAAGCTTTGTGTGAAATTTGCAAAAGATGGGCTCAGCCGTTTCGGAACCTATAAGGAAGGAACTCCCACACACACACAAAGTGACTTTTATATAAAAGTAAAGATATACGTATATATAAGTTATAGCATTTACCTACACTCAAAGTTTTTCTTTTGAGCATCAGTTATTTTATGCAAATACGTCACAAATATGTAGATAAAGCACAAGGTGCATTGCAAAACGGGCAGAAACTAAAAGACTATTTAGGAAGGCCAGTCAACAAAATTCAACACACCACAAACTCAATGCACAGACCTTCATCTGCAACATTTCCAACCCACAATATAGATCGAAAATAGGCTTAGTCAGCCACAGAAAACAGTGTTCAACCACCTCTATAGGCGCAACCACAGATATATACATATACAGTGTAGCCCAGATGTAAGAGACTTCTTTTCCAGTCCATACAACTCTTGCATCCAGGTTATACTGTACATTAACAGTCTCTAATTTGAGACCAGAGAAAATCTCTTGTATAAGTCGTTCTTATATTCGGGTCTCTTATATCCGGGTTGCTCTCTATGTTATAGCATTTACCTACACTTAAAAATTTCATTTCTATTGAGTATCAGTTGTTTCATGCAAATACATCACAAGTGGTTAAAACAAAATGGTATTTTAACTAATTTCCCAACACTAGTTAAATTTATTTTAACTTCTCCCGTGTGACCTATTTGTGTTAAAAAAAAAATAAAAAATATTTTATACATTTTTGAAGTCGTAAATATCTGTTCGGAACCACTTGTTTATATTACACACCTTACTTCCTGTGACGAAAGAAAATGTCTACTTTACTCAGAATTGATACTTCCGACAACCTACACTGCTTCTATCTCGCTAATTATTACGAGCACAAATAGATCACAAATAAGTAAAAAAAAAAAAAAAAAATGGTTTCGTTTAATTTCCCAAGTGTATTTAATTTAATTTAAACTAATTGACGTCCATAATTATTAATTATTACCCATTAGGAGATTGGGGGGGGGGGGTCGCAACACAGATCGAAAATATAATATCAATACTATTTACATTTTAATCCCTTTACTTAAAAAAAAAAAAAAAAAAAAAAAAAAAATTAAACGTCTACATGACCGTGGCAAATAATTTTTTTTAATTTGTAACTATTTTTACAGAAAAACCAGGAATTAAATAAATTCAAAAATAAAAATTTATTTGAGCGCTCACGAAAAATTAAAAAAATAGCGTTTGATAATTTCATAGAATTCTACACACTTAACAGAAAGAATTGTATAGCGTTTGTACAAAACCATTTTCTAAATTTCGTTCTGACAAAAAAAAACAAAAAAAACAAAAAAACTTTGCATTTAATTTAATGCAATTTTTAATTATGCAAAAGACGAGGAGGAAGAAGAGGAGGGGGGAAAGAATTATTTCATTTTATAATTTTTTAAAAATGTATTAACGAACCTATTTGATAATTGAATAAATTCTACTTCATGGACCAAAAATAGAAATTTTTTATTTACTAAAATTAATCCTAGTAAATCCAATATGGCCTCATGCTAATGTTATAATCATTTCGTTAATTTAATGTTTTAAGCTCCATTTATAAGAAAATTTTAATAAATCAGTTGGTAAAACTCAGACTGACGATCTCAAGGTTTCAGTTTCTGGTTATGGCATCCATTATACTTGTTTGGAATTTACTATTAATGCAATATTCTCCATTTTCTAAAACTCATGGTAGGTACTTGTCTGAGCTCCAGTCTATGCCCCCCCCCTTGCTAAACTTTCACGAAAAACACTTGCCTAGCTGAAACCACTATCAATATTTCCTCCACTCTTTATCTGTACCTAAACAGAAACGTAAATTCCATGAACAAAGCTTTTTTTCTTAGAACTGCATGCCTGTGAAACTCTTGTTTCCCTGCTCTCCAGGTTATGTTCAAGTCCAACTTAAACAAGTTCTTGATGATATGTCCCCCTAAGTAATCCAATTTATTAAATTTTCACTACTAACGATTACTACGATATTACCTCATTAATTTACTGGACACTCAATTGCCCTTATCCTCAAGTGGCCTCCGGGCCTTAATAAGTGGTGACTGACTCCTTTGTAAAAAAAAAAATAAAAAATCTGATATTTTGAAATAATACAAGTTACTTAACATTGCGTATAAAAAAATTGTGACTGACAAATAAAATCTATTTATACAGAATAATTATGTGGACAATGATTTTCATATTGGGTGAGAATAGTAGTCCAAATAGAAATTTGAAATCCTCATATCAAAAATTCCGAAACAATAAATGTTAATCTAAACTTGATTTTTTACTTTGGTATTATTGAAAAAAAAAAAAAAAAAAAAAAAAATATTGACAGATAGGACAAATTTTTTTTTTTGTTTTAACAAGAGAGATTTACTCCAACAGTTTTCCTTGAAATTTTCTTATTAATAACACTTTTCGATTTCCATTTTCTTTTGATATTCCATTTTGTTTTTCTTGGAATTTCTCTTCAAAGTTGTTATTCTTGTTGGCATTTAATGGCACTCGTAAATTCTTCCATTTTCGTCACTTAAAGAAACAGTTCCACTGGCTTGGTGTTCAAACGTGTCGATTGGTTAATTGAACCGTACACAACTAATGGAAAGAGGAATACTTTTATAGTTACAAAGAAAAATATGCCTAAAATAAAGGAAATTTGAGTCAACTAAACTTTTTTTTTAAGGATTAACTAATAAAATCAGAAATTAAGCTCCAATGTTTTTTCTTTTATAATCTTTATGTTAACAGATATATGTGTGTGTGTGGGGGGGGGAAGGGGCTTTAGTTCACATTTTTCTTTCGAGAACCTAAAATGAATAAAACATTTGGTGCTTGTTAAGATAGAGTCAACAGATCATTTTTTTTAAATATGTGGTTTAAAGCAAAACAGTACTTGTCATGTCGAAAATAGTAATATATACGAAAATTCGAGTAGAACATTATACTTAAAAAAAGTAATTTTTATGAAAAACTGGGGGGAAATTACATTTTCCCTTAGATATGAACACTTTGAAGATTGCAAATACAGGGGGCATACTTAATTCCCTTTTCACCACTTTTTTTTTAGGGAGTGGGATATTATACCTTTCTTTTTAAGGAGGTGGGGGTAACAGTATCTGTTCTGTTGTCAGGAGATCATCTTCCCAGGGATTATCCTCTCCATTTTTGGGGAATCGGTGGACAGTGTATTCTATTCCGTAGTCATATCACCCTTCCAACCATTAACTCCTTATTTTTTTCTTGAGGGATTTGGGGGGGGGCATGTAGTATTCATTCAGCACAATACCATCCTCCCAGTAATTACCTCCTCCTTTGAGCTAAATGCATTATGTTCACCATGATGTTATCTATTTTACTTCAAGTGAATTAATACGTTAACTTAATTTTCAGATTTCAATTTGCATTTTCCAGCAAGAAAAGAAAATTTTAAAAAATGTCAATGATTGTAGGTAATTTGCCAAAAGGGATGAGTTGCCTCCCCTTCTGTTGCACGAATTGGAGGGAATTCAATCTATAGATAATTTACGAAACAAATCTATGGGGAGGCTATACAATTCAAAAGCAGAAACACATTTAAAGACTTAGTTCTTATTTGGAATTCAACTTAAAAATACAGAAAAATCTTTATGATGTACGTACCCATCACGGAATGGAGAGGTCATATTCCAACAATTATGCAAATTGGTCACGTAGTTTTGTTTTTATAAAGAAACTCAAATTTTACATTTTTATTTTAGCAATGAAAAGGTTTATTTTGAATACAAACAAAATCTCAGTAGTCGAATTGAGTTGTAACCGTTTTTTATAAAATTTGATTTTCTTAGTTAAAAACAAAAATAAATTGATCAATTAACGTGATTTTTGGAATATGATATTTTCATTCCATGATGGGTATATACATCATAAAGATTTGTATTTTCTGTATTTTTTTTTCTAAGTGAAATTGTAAATTAGAATCAATCTTTTAGATATGTTCGTTTCAAGAGATCATTGCAATCAGTTCGCAATGCATCCAAATGATATAAAAACTAAAAGGAACATTTTCTTAAAGAATTATATTGTTAAAAAAAAAAAACAACATATGTATTTAGTCAAATTTTCAAGATTTAAACTCGTGAGATTTGACTTTTTCTTTTGAAAGATTTCAAATGTGATGGTCCAGTTTGTCATCACTTCGACAACTTCACATTTCTAATGAAGCTACATATATATAAGCGCTTTAATAATGTTTTATTACTTTTGGACACAATTTTGACTTTTCCTTCTGACAAGTCATGCTTACAGAAAATTCAAGATATACAACTTTTGGTTGTATAAGTGACAACGAAACAGTCTGTCAAGAACTAGACCCTTTTGAAAAAATGAATAAAGAGATGCTTACTGGAATTTAATTTTGTATTATTAATGTAACAGAAAAAAAAAAAAAAAAAAAGGCTTATAGTTAAAATTCGTTCCTAAATTTCAAATAAACTATTTAACTATTCCTCACCTGTCAAAGACAAATTGCTAATTTATCAAATAAAATTATTACCTAAAAAAATGCACTTAGCTTTAACATTTTACTGCAGTTTCAGGTTATCACCAATCATCAGAAGTATCTCCAACTGGGACTAATTGATTGATGCCAGTTGGAAATGCTTCTGATAAAACTGTGAAACTAAAATTGGCATTCAAGCACATCCCCCCACCTCGAGACATTTCATTGTTGCATTGCTTCCCCTGTTTTGTGGATGAGGATAGATAGTTTGGCATCCCTGACAAAACATCTTCCAACAGATATTATGGTACTTGTACAGTTTAATCAAGACATTAAAAATGAAAATATAAAAAAAAAGTTTAAATTGTACGTATCCGTTATGGAACAAAGTTCTCCGAAAAAAAAAAGGTCACTTAATTTCATCGAGTAGTTTTTGTTTTACAGCGAAAAACAATTTGTTATGATACAGAGCAAAAGGTTCGATTTTTAGAAAGAAAAGCTATTATTAAAGATGGGGAGGGAGTGTCGGCGCTTTAATTGGAGTTATCTCCCCGTGGCATGTTCTTAACTCCTAACAAAAAAGAAAAATTCCAAGATGTTTGCCTTCAACGTGCTGTTATAAAAACGTGTTTTTCCGCTGTAAAAAACAAAAACTACTTGATCAAATGAAGTGAAATTTTTTTCAGAGATCTTCAGTTCAAAACAGATGCGTACAATATTACCTTTTTTTCGATATTTTCATTTTTTAATGTCTTGATTAAATTGTACAAGTTCCGATATTATGTATCATTTTTTTTATGATTAACATTTTATATGAAAATAAGTAGAATAAGGTGAACAGTTCTTTTATTTAATAAAAATGTGTAATATTTATTTCTTCTGATTGTTAACTTTCTTAAAAGTAAAATATTTTACAGAAAAATATTCTTAGGCCAAACTAATTATAATAATACAAATACTACTACTAATAATAATAATGATGTGATAAATTTTTTCAGTTAAAACATCTGTTGAAAGATGTTTCGTCGGGGACGCCAAATCATCTATCACCATCTAGAAAACAGGGGAGGTAATGCAACAATGGAATGTCTCTGGCAATATGCAGAAATGCCCTAGAGAGCGAGAAAAAAATAAAAATAAAGGAAAAGTGATAGAAAGATAATTGTTTAAACCAAGGTTAGGTCTGACAATTCTTGGAGACAAGGGGGATAACTCTGGTATATATATGTATAACACATACATTGGAAGCAGAGATCGTTTCGATTTTTGAGATTGCTTGAATGGCAGGAATATTAATGGAATAATTTGGCACACACGACGGACAGAGGGGGAATAATTACATGTTTCTTGTTACTTTCTATTTGATCTGATAGGAAATGAGTCTAAAAGAATGAATTGCAAAACAAAATCAAATGTCCATAAATTTTCTTTTTAAAGATAAGAAAAATTGTTTTGTTATATTTTCTGAAATTTACTTTTATAAACACAAGAGAAACAGAAAATTAAGAAATTCTATGAAAATATAAAAGGGCAGCATAGCAAACTAGACATCCAAGTATATATATATATATATATATATGGAGAGATTTTTTTTACTTTTTGCTATTCTATAAAAACAGTTTCAAAGTCAGCCATCATATTTGATTTTGTAAATTAAAAGGAGGAGACAAGGAAAGGGAGGAGGAGAGAAAAAGTTTTTAATGATAGCAATCTATACTTTTGTATTTCACAAAATAAAAACTTAATATTAAAAAAAAAAGTTTTTCTTTTTTAAAATGGAGCATATAATGATAAAATACAAATGTTATTTTCATTATTTTTACCTGTTGGATGTGTTATTTGCTTCACGGAATCTTACAAAGCGAACATTTTTTTTTTTTACGATTCATTTCTGGCGGCATTCATCATTCAAATATGTTTTACCATTAACATCAAAGATTAAAAAAAAAACACTTTCAAAATATAGCGATTCCATATATGGTCAAAATTAATTGAATGATAAACGCTGCTAAAAAAAAAAAAAAATGAATTCATGCCTTCGGGAAGATTTCGTGAAATATGTATATCAGCTTAAAAAAAAAAGCAAAAAAAAAAAAAAAAAAAGCAAAGACGATGACAACGCTGTCTGTAATTTATCGTTATATTATAAGACAAATATTAGTCAGGGTCAAATTCAAATGAAGAGAATAAAATCTATATACACATACACACACAGGCATACATATATATACACACACAGAAAAGAGCAATAAAGATCTTTCAGAAATGTTTTGAAATGTAAATATTTAAATGAAGAATAGAACGGAAGAGTAAGCCACTATGAATGTCGAAATGATCTTTTGTAAAGCACACTATGAAACAAGAGATTATCTGGACTTTTTTTTTTATCCAAATCAAAATACAATTCTTTATGTTCTGTAAACAATTGTCATTTTGTTTTGTTTTTTTTTTTTTGCTCGAATTTCAAAATTAAAAAAATAAATAAAAGAAAAAAGGAGAATAAAAAAGAGGGGGTAAGAGAGGGGGGGCAAGAGAGGAGAGAGAGGGGGGGCAAGAGAGGAGAGAGAGAGGGGGGCAAGAGAGGAGAGAGAGAGGGGGGCAAGAGAGGAGAGAGAGAGGGGGGCAAGAGAGGAGAGAGAGGGGGGGGGGCAAGAGAGGAGAGAGAGAGAGGGGGGCAAGAGAGGAGAGAGAGAGAGGGGGGCAAGAGAGGAGAGAGAGAGAGGGGGGCAAGAGAGGAGAGAGAGAGAGGGGGGCAAGAGAGGAGAGAGAGAGAGGGGGGCAAGAGAGGAGAGAGAGAGAGAGGGGGGGGCAAGAGAGGAGAGAGAGAGAGGGGGGGCAAGAGAGGAGAGAGAGAGGGGGGGCAAGAGAGGAGAGAGAGAGAGGGGGGGCAAGAGAGGAGAGAGAGGGGGGGGCAAGAGAGGAGAGAGAGAGAGGGGGGCAAGAGAGGAGAGAGAGAGAGGGGGGCAAGAGAGGAGAGAGAGAGAGAGGGGGGCAAGAGAGGAGAGAGAGAGAGAGGGGGGCAAGAGAGAGGGGGGCAAGAGAGGAGAGAGAGAGAGGGGGGCAAGAGAGGAGAGAGAGAGAGGGGGGCAAGAGAGGAGAGAGAGAGAGGGGGGCAAGAGAGGAGAGAGAGAGAGGGGGGCAAGAGAGGAGAGAGAGAGAGGGGGGCAAGAGAGGAGAGAGAGAGAGGGGGGCAAGAGAGGAGAGAGAGAGAGAGGGGCAAGAGAGGAGAGAGAGAGGGGGGCAAGAGAGGAGAGAGAGAGAGAGGGGCAAGAGAGGAGAGAGGGGGGGGGCAAGAGAGGAGAGAGAGAGAGAGGGGCAAGAGAGGAGAGAGGGGGGGCAAGAGAGGAGAGGGGGGGCAAGAGAGGAGAGAGAGGGGGGTAAGAGAGGAGAGAGAGGGGGGGGTAAGAGAGGAGAGAGAGGGGGGGTAAGAGAGGAGAGGGGGGGTAAGAGAGGAGAGGGGGGGGTAAGAGAGGAGAGAGAGGGGGTAAGAGAGGAGAGAGAGGGGGTAAGAGAGGAGAAAAAAGAGAAAGGAGAGGGGAGAAAGGTAAAACCTAAGGTAAAAAAAATAAAATAAAAAAAAAATAAAAAAAACAGTTCATTCTTTTTGAAATCAGATTTTCAATCTCCCACCCAATACCCACCCCACCAGAATTTTTTTTCCCCCTAAAACCATATATATTATATTGTTCATTTATTTATCCCAACCCCCAAGTCAAAGATTAAACCTGCTACTGCCACCGATGAGCCCAGAGAAAGTAATGTACACATTAGTGTGAGAAAAAAAAAAAAACTTAAATTAAAAAAAAAAATAAATAAATAAATAAATAAAAAAATGAAAAAAAAAAAAAAACTTAAAAAAAAAAAATAAATAAATAAATAAAAAAATGAAAAAAAAAACCGTTTTTGGTAGAAAGTCTTGTCATTTTTTTTTTTAAACTAAAGAAAAAAAAAACTTTTAAACTTAATTAAAAATGTTTATTTTTGCGCTTTTATTTATTTATTTATTTTTTTTAGATTTTCTTTGAAATTTCCAAATAGTGTGGTTCCTTTGTAGAGTTGAAATCTGAGAAATATGAACAGCAACAGAAGTTTTTTTTTTTCAGGTTTTCTCAAAGTGGAACCCTTAAAATAAGGGAATAGTTTCTAAGCTGCTGCCATGGTAACAGCAGTGTTGACCCCTCTTTCTCTCTCGCCCACGGGGCTGCATAAGCCATATCTTCACGTATCATGGCACGACAGCGCCATAACAAACAATCAAAAGCTTGGAACATAAAACAAGTACCTTTCCATGAACACATACAGCAAGGACCCCTTTTTATTTGAGTCCCCTTGAAACACACAAATACACACCCATTGCACTCGCGTCCTTACAATGATGTCCATGGTGGGGGGGCCAGTATAGAACTTGATGCTCCTTATTTCCAGTAAAAAAGTTTAAAAAATAACAACTTATATCCCTTTCATCATTATACGGGTGTACTTCGGCCAGATTCATTCTCTGAAAAAAGGAAAAACAAAAAAAAAAAATGTAGGGGGGAAAAAAAAAAAACAAAGATAAAAAAGGCAAAAAATAAAATTGCTTTTAATTCATAACAAAAAAACAACAAACATGCTATTTGTATTATTCAGGCTCCTGTTTTCATCTTAAGTGTTATCCTTACAATGTTTAGGTCGATGTAAACTATGGTCTTGTTATTGATCTCAAGAATCTGCAGGGAATTTCAAACAAAACCTTTTATTTAATCCACAGGAGTAGCGTGGCGTAGTGGATAAAGTATGTGGTAAAATTGAGTTGTAAGTTACACTCTTCTGGAGGTTGAAGGTTCAATCCTCAGTACGAGCGACACTCAAAATAGAATAGCGAATTACTGAGAACTTTAATTGGAATTCATTATTGAGATGAGTATTATTTATTCATCGCAGACTTATCGTCATCTTTTTTAATTGTTGTTTCACGATGTGTCAGCCAACTATTCTTCTGACCCTTTACAGGTGATAATCGCGACGGGATAGGAACTCCGAATCTCCTAACCGCATCCTCAGCAATTACTGCCTTCCATATGACAACTATGGAAGGCAGTAATTGCTGAGGATACAGTTAGGAGATTCGGAGTTCCTATCTCGTCGCAGTTACCACCTGACGAAGGCCAGAGAAATAGTTAACCAAAATGTTGTGAAAGAATTAAAAAAGATGCTGATTATAGTCCGCAATAAAGTAAAAAAATATACAAATTACTCGTCTCAATAAACATTCCAATCAATTAAATAATATATACCATTCGGCACAAACTCGACCATGCAAGATCAGATAATAAATAAATGTGAATTTATAATATCAAAAAGTCCAACCTCGATCAACTTTGGGGCCTGTGGTGCAGTGGATAGAGACATTGAAACAGGGAATGGCTGAGGCCAGCCAAGGATTCAGCTACAGAGGACCGCCTTAACACAAGATGTGGTAAACTCACGTTGAGACTATTTAACTTAACTCCGGCTGAATGCTGTTACAGTTACCTCCCGATTGAATAAAGAATTCCGTTTGAAATTCTGTGCAAATTCCAGAGTTCGGCAAGATGCTAGTGTTGGGATCATTAATTGGAAAAAAAAAAAAAAAAAAAAAAAAAAAAAATCGGAATCGAAAAAATTTGTGCCTACTTTCCATTCTAAAAAAAAAAAAAAAAAAAAAAAAAAAAAAAATTCCTTTAATTATCTTTACTAATTGGTTTGTTTAAAACAAAATCTTCCACTGCTGTTAGTAATGATAAAATAATAATTACTTGATTTTAAATGACCAGTAAAAACATAACCCCCCCCACCCCCATGTGGTTTTACGTTCAAAAACATCTATGCACATTTAACATGAAATATTATGGTAATGGGAAACAAAGAAAACTTTAGTTAAATATTTAGAGATTTATAAAGAATTGGTAACTGTATCGGAATCAGGAATTTAGTACGGTATCAGTAATTGTATCGGAAAATATTGGAATCGTCTCATTACTACAAGACGCACATAAAAGGTCAGAGGTTACATTGGTTAAAAAGTGAGAATAACATGCAAGATGAAGACTAAACTTCCAATCCTCATCAAAAAAATTTCAAAACAAGATTTTTTTTTTTTTTTTTTACATGGGGGATCACCTCTTATCAAGGTCCAAACGCCACTCGGGGATAAGGATTATTGTGTGTACAATAATCAATGGAATAATATCGTAGTAATAGTTGGTATTGGAGATTTGATAAAGCGTCTTACTTAAGGGGGCGATTCATCAGGAATTTATTTATGTTGAACTTAAAGACATCCACGTTTTAGTCAGGTGGGAAACAGGCAAACGGAAGAGAATTCCACAGGCGTGCACTTCTCAGAAAGAAGCTTTGTTCATGGAATCTACGTTTTGATTTAGGCACAGATAAATAGTGGGGGAAATTACTGACAGTGATTTTAGCTAGACGGGTGTTTATCGTAAAAGATCGGCGAGGGGGGATCAGAGATTGGAGCTCGGACGAGCACTTACCATGGAAATAACGATAAAACAAAGACAGGCTCGCAACATCTCTTCTGTGGAAGAGAGGTTGCAGGGAAGAGAAAAGGGCATCCCCCACTAAACCACGAAGTCTATTTTGTACTTTGTCAAGGCAGGATACGCTGTTTTAGCAGCTCCAGTCCAGATGTGGCAGCAGTACTCCATCTTTGGACGTACTTGTCTTTTATACAGATAGAGAATTGCATCAGTAGTGAGATATCTTCTGGAGCGGTAGAAGGATCCCACCATTTTCCCAGCAGCCCGGGTAACAGACTTGATATAAGTGTTCCATTTCAGATCAAGAATAAAGGTCAAACCCAGAAGCTTGTCAAAACATGAAGCATCCTCAAGACAAGAGCCATTCATTTCAATTGCTACTAGATGAGGAACAGAGCGTTGATGTAAAGATAGGTACTTTGTTTTAGATGCATTAAAAGTAATCAGCCACCTCTTCCCTCACTGTACCACATGCTCGAGATCAGAGGAGAGGGAATCAGAGAGAGCTTTGTCATTTACGGCCTTTGATGTGTTGCCATAGATGGTCGTGTCATCAGCATAGATGTCAACAAATGATTTAAGTATGTTTTGGGAGATCATTGATGTAGATCAGGAAGAGAGTTGGGCCCAGGATGGACCCGTGGGGGACTCCAGCATTAATACTGTGGGCCTCTGATTGCTGCTCATCAACCACTATTCTTATAAGCCTATCAGAGAGAAATGATTTAATTGAGAAAACATTTCCAGTTATACCATAGCTGGAAATCTTGTGAAGTAAGCCCTTATCCAATACCTTATTGAAGGCTTTTGATATGTCAAGAGCAATTGCCCTAGAAAGGAAACCTTTGTCGAGAGATTAACTAATCGTAAGGGATATAACTGTTAGCACATCAGCTGTAGATCTAGCAGAACGGAAGCCATATTGCATGTCACTAAGGAGGTTATTTCTGCTGAGGTGGTTCACTACTTTATTATATAAATTAGGATTGTATTTTTTTGTGAACAGAAGAGGGGATGAATCCATCTATTGCAGGGGGGGGGGTCTCAAACATTTTTGCATGGGTGAGGAGGCACATTGCTCTTTTTTTTTTTTTGAGGCTACACATGTCAATAAAAAAGATTTTTTTTTTTTTTTTGATTTAACAAAAAAAAAAAAAAAAAAAAAAAAAAAGATCTATACATGTTTTATAGCATTTTATTCAGTAGTTTTGCTTTTTAGTAAAATCTGTTCTCGAAAACCTTTTTTTTCTGAACAACAGGCTGAGCATGCGTGGGTCCCATTCATGAGGGAAAATTTTACTTTCACCTGACTAAGGTTTGTGTGAAATTTCCAAAAAAATTCAAGGCATGGTTATTGAAAAAAGTGCGAAGAAATGAACGATTTTGGTCAATTTTATTCTAAAATGATTCTTATGGATGGGTGAGGAGAGTTATCCCAGAAAATCCATTCTGGCAAAAGTTTAATTTCACCATGCCTAATATTTGTGCAAAATTATTAAAAAAAAAAAAAAAAAAAAAAAAAATCATAGCATAGTTATTGAGAAAAGTGCAAACAAATGAATGGACAAACGATTTGGGGGCAATTTTACCTCTATAAATGGTCTATATGAGGGCAAACAGTTATCCAAGAAAATTCTTTCTGGCAAAAATTTACTTTCACCATGACTAATGTTTGTGCAAAATTAAAAAAAAAAAATCCAAGGTGTTATTGAGAAAAGTGCGAACAAACAGAAATGAATTAGATCCAATCCCTCCTTTGTCAAAGGATCCCCACTCCAAAACATACACCACACCATTTTTTAAAAAAAATTTTCTGGATATTTTCAAGTTTTCCTTAAGAGCTCTGCAAGCTGGATTAAAGACTTTAGGGAGCTGGATTTGGCATGCGGACCGTATAGTTTGGAGGCCCTTGATTTATTGTAATAAAACACTATACATCTGTCACACTTTAGTTTCAAATTTAATTTTCTGTCAGCCTGTCACACTTAAGATTGAAATTCCCTACAAGACCATTTTTTCACAGAAGAGATGTTGCTAGTTGCTCTCTACTTTATCGCTATTACCATGCAAGGTGCTCAATTGTGAGCTCTTTGGTTCCATCTTATAAGATATTCACAGCCGGAACTCATTTTCAGTTATAATGGAAAATACTTTCTTCCTGTGTCTCAATGGGACTGTTTCCCTGCCAATTACAAGTCATTTTCAAATCTCATAACAAATCCTTGTCAAAAATCGCCCCACATTTGTACCATTGATCAACGTTAGCACTCCCATAGTGTTCCCCATCTTTTAGCTGACAATCATTTACATCTCATTAATCCTTTATTTTGGAAAGCTTTGAGCCTTAATAAACTTTCTCCTTTTTATGTGTCTGGCATCAATATGGAATACATTACAATGGGACTGTTTCCTTGTCAATTACAATAGTCCTCTTCAACTCCAATGTAAACAAATTCTTCTCAAAAATCGCCTCACAAGTAATAGTCAGTTCATTTTGTTGGTCTGTCAATATTAAGTTTGATTTGTACGAATCAGCAGTTTCTATGCTTCAGTTTGAAATAGGGTTTTTATAATTCAAATATTGGCTGAATGCATCAAGATATAGCCAAGCAACCTTCTAAAAAGGTTTTTTCTGTTGTCTGTCAAACTTTAGTTTTAAACACAATGGAGCATTCCAAAAGTAATGCCTCCTATTTTGTTTTATTCTGCCCGAATATATCAGAGGAGATTTCAAATTGTTTTGTAATGACTGAACTTCTGCATCTGTGGCCTGCAAGTTTCACCTTTGTTGCAGATATTGACAGTGTGAGACTAAGAAAGCAACTCCTGTAATGGACGAGTGTCAGAAGCATAGACGTGTCATTGAATTCCTGGCAAAGGTGAATGAAATGATGGTGAGAAAAATAAATTCTTGAAATAAACATGATAGCTTGGAAGAAATCGGGATGAAAAAGGCTCCAAGACTTACTATGATAATCAAGATATTATTTCTCTTGTAACGAGAGCTCAATATTATTTAAACGAAAGATGGTTTCGAATAGCATTCGCAGTAATTTTTAACTTCAATCAGTTATTCTATGCAAGGGTAGATAACTCTGAAGAGAACAAGCATATTAAAGAATGTCTTGTGGCGATTGTTACAATTAATGCCGGATATCACAACTACAGATTCGTCAAAGTACATGTTTTATGTAATAATGCTATAATTAACTAATTGCAACATGACAATTAGGTAAATGACATTGCTTTTAGTTGAAATTGATGAAAAAAAAAAAAAAAGTTTGTTAATGAAAATTTGGTACTTGTACAGTTTAGTCAAGATATTAAAAAATCAAAATATTGAAAAAAGTTTAAATTGTATGTATCCGTTATGGAACAAAGTTCTCTGAAAAAAAATTTCACTTAATTTCATCATTTTTTTTTTTTTTTTTACAGCGAAAAAAAAATTTGTTATACGAGCAAAATGTTCGATTTTTAGGAAGAAAAGCTAGTATTAAAGATGGGAAGGGGTGTCAGCGCTTAAACTGGAGTTATCTCCCTTTGGCATTTCTAAAATTCAAACACAATTATTTTATAATTCAAGATGTCTGCCTTCAACGCGCTCTCATAAAAAACATGTTTTTCCGCTGTAAAAAAAAAAAAAAAAAAAAAAAAAAAAAAAAAACTACTTGATGAAATTAAGTGAAATTTTTTTCCGGAGAACTTCTGTTCTATAACAGATACATACAATTTAAACTTTTTTTTCGATATTTTCATTTTTTAATGTCTTGACTAAACTGTACAAATTACTGAAAATTCATTTGTTCGACTTTCGGATTTCGCTCTTACGAGGAAGCAACTTTTAATTAACTGTAATTCTAAATAAGCAATTTTTTTTTTTTTTTTTTTTTTTTTTAACATGATCAAGGGACAAGAAAAAAAGTATTTATGATACAAAATTATAACAAGCAGATCTTTTATTTTAAATACTTATTTTAGCCTACTACAAACTAAAAGTCATTTGTTATTGTTTGTTCTTTGGGAACAAGAAGTTTCATGAGCATATATTTTTCTTGACACTTGTCTCAAATGTAGATATTTATAATTCTATGATATTTAGCTGATATGTCTTTCATCCTACTTCATGTGCATAATTATGTACGGTTATATTGTCTGCAGATTTACATATAGGTGTAGAACTGACTTCAGATGGAGATGACATGCGACAAAAAAGAGGTTCACTATTTTTTTTATCGTGGAGATATGTTATGCGCCAAAAGTGGTTGCAGGTTTAAATCTACCCTAAAAAGGTGAGATCAGCATATGTTAAGTCCAGTCCCACAAATTGTTGCCAGGTAAAAGATATCCTTACGCTAACATGGGAACGCTATAATAACGGCTATGTTAGGTGTGTGACGCTGTGTAAAGACGAGTACAGAGTTCCCCCTTGGTCCGAACTTGTCTACATCAACGACAGCAATTAATCAGAGATATGTAACATATGTAAGGTGGAACAACTGCCAAGAATGATAGGAGCCTGCTGTCATGTCTGGAAGTGACACAATGTTCAACAAGCGAGATCAGAGATGCGCTGCTGTACAACTCATGCGCTTTACCAATCCAAGTTATGATAACCTGACCATTGCCAACACCCTAAAAATGCAAATCTGGATGATTCAACACAAGGGCACAGCTCAATGAAGTTTTCAGCCAGGGTTATGGTATTTGGTTGGTTGGTTGTTTTTTTTTTTTTTTACGGCATATCAACCCTTTTGGGTTATTTAATGCCGAATCCAGTGATTTTGAAGAATAAATTTTTAATAGAGTATATTTGTTTTTTTAAGTGTTTCTATTTAATCCATAGTTGGGACCCTAACAGGTACTACCACTCTGGGTCAGAGTGGACCTGGGAGCAATGGCAATTAAAGGGTGGCTCCACACTCCCCACAGCCCGAAAGCTGGAGCCTCACCATCGGATATAGTTTAAGGTCGTATCCAGGACCTATGGTGTTTGGAGTGGTTTCAAGTGAAGGCCATATCATGCCACCTCACATCCTCCAAGTCAGCTTGAACCAAAGTGTACCTGGATGTGCTGAAAAGTGTGGTGATCCTCTGGTACAATCAGGTGGCTACTGGCAGACCCTGAGTGTGGCAGCAGGACTCTGCGCCAGCCCACAAATCTAAAGAGACCCAGACTTGGCTTTAGAAGTAGTGCTACGACTTTATATACTTCTCTCACTACCCTCTCTCTCCTCCACCGAACTGAACCTGCTGGATTACTTCTCTTGCTCATATGTTGAGAACATCACCAATATGACCTCCCACAACACCAAAGGCAGCTGGATGTCCACTATCTGCCAAGTATTCGCCGAGCTCCCGTCAGCGCTTGTGGAAAAGGCATGCTCCCAGTTCCGGACCATATCGAAGCAGAAGATTGCTACATTGAATAGATGTTAGCTCTACGATATAATCAAGTTACCTCGATTGGTTGGTTGGTTGTTTTACAGCATATCAACCCTTTTGGGTTATTTAATGCCGAATCCAGTGATTTTGAAGAACAATTTTTTAATAGAGTACATTTGTTGTTTTTAAGTCGGTTTCTATTAAACCCATAGTTGGGACCCTAACAGGTACTACCACTCTGGGTCAGAGTGGCCCTGGGAGCAATGGCAATTAAAAGGTGGCTTCACACTCCCCAAAGCCCGCAAGCTGGGGCCTCAATATCGGATATAGTTTAAGGTCATATCCAGGACCGTTACCTCAATTGAATTTTTCAATACTAGTTTTAAAATAAAGCTGTAGTGTTGCTTTCTTTTTAGGGCGACAAATTTATTGTTCCACCCTGTAGTAGGAAAAAGAACAATAAAAAACAATTTTTAAAAATAACCAAATAGTAATTCTGTATGTAAGATGAGTTTGCTTGTTTGGAGGCATATCAACCAATTTCACATTCAACTATTTTGGAAAAAGGTTTTAAGCTTTAAGTTCTTTATATCTTAAATATTTATTCATCGTGCTTAATTCAGCTTTGTAGAGAACCGTTCCTTTCATCCCTCTGCTTTTTGTAGAGAACCGTTCCTTTCATCCCTCTGCTTTTTGTAGAGAACCGTTCCTTTCATCCCTCTGCTTTTTGTAGAGAACCGTTCCTTTCATCCCTCTGCTTTTTGTAGAGAACCGTTCCTTCCATCCCTCTGCTTTTTGTAGAGAACCGTTCCTTTCATCCCTCTGCTTTTTGTAGAGAACCGTTCCTTTCATCCCTCTGCTTTTTGTAGAGAACCGTTCTTTTTATCACTCTGCTTTTTGTAGAGGAACGTTCCTTTTGTTTCAGCTTTCGAAAAGAACCGTTGCTTTTATTTCTGCTTTTGTATATATCAATTTATAGTTTTATCGTATGTTTCAATGCAGAAAAGTTCTCAAAAAATTCAGGAGAGATAACTGCAATTGATCGATTTGACAATCCACCAAAAATAAAATATCGGACTGGTATTGTGGATTATTTTTTGTAAAAATATGATCTACATCTTTTACTGGATAATTTTTTGAATTAATACTAATTTCAATGTGACACCCAACTATGTAATGTTTTCACCTGAAATGCATTGGTTTCAATATTTACTACTCTGCACAAGCACCCTTGATTTTAATCTTTGAATGGGAAACAAAAGCGGTGCAAAACTATTCTGAGAAGAATTTTACTCTGGGTGTTTAAGCCTGTTTCTATACAATTTATACGATTGAGATGTAAAAACGAGGCTAGAAAAAAACCCAAAAAAATCGTTTTTTTCCTTTCTTTAAAATTCAAAGATTTGTTGAGCAATTTAAAATGCATTTAAAAAAAGTTTCAGAACGAAATGATACTGCCAACTCTAATCTTCACTTTCTTAAACTAGAGTTGATGGCTAAAAAAAATCGTTAAAATGTTTTAAAAAAGTAATGCAACAAAAATATTCGTTTGCAAAATTATTTTTCTGTATTGTTGCAATATTTTTGATATATAATGGAGGCTATGATCACTGAAAGTTGGGAGATTCTATTAACGCTGCCGATAGGAACTGATGAATCAAATTAAGCCACATTCTGCTAACAACCAATCAGAAACCAGAATTGCTCCATAAAAATTGAATCTTTGTGCATTCCAGCACACAATTTTTTCGTGTCAACAGGAGAAAGATCTTTTGCTCTTTGCCTGCAAAATTATAAAGTCCATGACCTGTACAGAACAGCTACCCGCTGAAAATTCTTTGTTGCCACGACTTGTACAGAATAGCTACCCATCAAAACCTCTTCTAAAATTAAACATGGTTTAAAATTTAAGTACCGCGCCAGTGTAACATCATTCAAGTCACAGGAAGTTCGGCACTTCTGGACATAACCCCCTCTCCCATCTCAGACATACAAATCAGATTCTAAATTTATGTAGACAATTGTGTTGACAAAATTACCAGTCTTATTCCAAAAATAAAAAAAAGGGGTTGTTTTTGTACTTCAAATAAAATTTCAAGCTCTGTTCTTGCTGTTAAATAAAATCCAAAACTTTCCAAGAAGAATAGTTTGCAATCCTCTTGACAAATAATCACAATATAAACATAACTCGTGATACAAGCAAATCATGAGTTATCTTCCCTTGGAAAGTTAGGGTTTTTTGGGACGATTCTTTTTTTTTTTTTTTGCTAGCGCCACACAGCTGCTCACACAGTACTATAAGTCTGCATCAAATAAAATTAAAATTTTATTTAAATTTATTAGCAGAGAGCGTTAATATATATATATATATATATATATATATATATATATATATATATATATATATATATTTTGTGTACAGAAAGTTGTTAGTTGAGACAGGTCATTGGTACCGTCGGTTTCAAGCCCGATAATAAGGCCCGTTTAAGGTATCCTTATCAAGCTCTCTTCAGCCAATATATATATATATATATATATATATATAGCATAACATTTATAAAAAATATTTTTGGCTACACATGTGCATACGTGTTTCAGCTGCAATCTCTTGAAATCTAATTTTCTCATACATAGACAGTAACCTGAGGAAGTTGTTTATCAAAAGAAATCACAGTTATATGCACAAATGCAGACAAAACCGTTTGTATGAATATAAAATTATAGTACATAAAAAAATTTAGTTGCTATTAAGCACTATTTTATAAACACTAGTTTCATTAGATTTACAAAACTACAGTTCAATCATTACATAGTTTTGAAAAGTTTTCAACCTTTAAAACTTAAAAAAAAAAAAAAAAAAAAAAAAAAACTTAATTTCAAGTCCTTTGTTGGAAAATTATTTAGCTAGTAAGTCAATTATTAATCTCTTGCAATCACTATTAGTCTGCTTTCAAGAAATCACATCAATCCTAATATTCCATTGGTCAATCATTTACTGTGAAACAGTTACGGAGATTTATATATATATATATATATATATATATATATATATATATATATATACACGCGCGTATATTAGTATTATGATGATTAATCGGAATCAAAAAGAAATCTTAACATTTTCAGATATCGAAATCAGAATAATTTTAGCCTATTTTCAGATGTAAAAAAAAAAAAATCTTGTTCTTGTTAATTTTCAATTGCTTGTATAAATAATGAAATAGTAAATATTTATCAATTTAGAAGTACTTATAAAACTAAAAATCTACAGATCAATCTCCTACACGTGTATTTTTACATTTACGAAAATATGAATATACTCTTATTACAGGCTCTTAATAGGCTCCTATATGGTTGACTATTTTAAAAAACTGATTACATATAATGATAGATGTATCGAGACATAGGAATGGGTATGTTTGATCTGGCAAAATGGTGGTTCATTAAAATTGTGGGGGTCTGTGTTTGTGCCTGGTTCACAAAGTATGGAAATAAAAAATTAAAAAAAAAAAAAAAAAACTTTACACGTGTTTTAGATATAGATGTACATAAAACATACTTATCAAAGTATTATCTTAAATAGGGATGGTATAATAAAATTGTGGGGTCTGTGTTGGCGCCTGGCCTCCATAGAATGGAAATAGGCACAAACTTTAATAAAGACTTTTCATATCTATCTGCGTAAGTATACTTTGATAATTATGTTTCAGTTTGAAGAAATATGGTATAATAAAATTATGGAGTGTTCGTTCGCACCTGACCTCCATAGAATGGAAATATGTCACAAAGTTTAACAAGGTTTTTTTATATAGATCCACAGAATATTGTGATAAGTGTTTCAGGTATGGTATAATAAATTATGGGGTTTATCTATTTTATTTTTACTTTCATCATATTTTGCTTTGGTTTTGATACCTCCAAATTCGAAGTTATCTCTTTACAGGCCTTCCTTTTCATAACCTATCATACTTTCATAAATCAGAGTCCATTTTCTGTAGGCTGTTTTTGAACCCAGTCAAGGACAGGTACTTTTGCTAGTATATACACACACACACACACACACACAGTAGAACCCTAGGATACAGTGGCCCTAGGATACTCTTTTTCAGGTTTCAATATGGAAAACAATATTTTTCGGACCCTGGTTACGATATTTTCCCCGCCTTACAGTGTTAATTATTATGTTATTTGATTATATACATGCATATTATATACTGCACTGTATTTTGTTACTAATTCTTAATGCCGTATCCAAGGGTTCTATTCAGTGTGTGTGTGTGTGTGTGTGTGTGTGTGTGCGTGCGCTATGTGTTACGTTGCTTTTTTTGTTGTTGATGTGATTGTTTACTGCAAAGATTGGAAGAAGTTATTTGTAGAATATAGTTGTTAGTGAAGGGGGTTCAAGCTGACATTTTTTTAGGGTGGTTCCTCTTAACGTGCAGATTAGAATCCTGAAAGAGTCTTTCACTTTGCCATTCTCTGTTTATTTCCAGCCCTCCAAACTGAATAACAGTTAGTATTATCCATGCCAACTAACAACATACTGTCTATGGTTGGAAATAAACTTCCAACAGCAAAAGCATATACATACAAGAAGCTCTTACATAAATAAAATCAACATAAAAATACAAAACATATTGTAAATTATATTTCTGAATTTTTAAATGAGGATTGATAAGTTATTATTTGGATTATTTGGACTACTGTTCTCATCTTGAGTGTTATTCTCACGTTTCAGCCAATTTAACCTTCAATTTCATAAAATACTATGTAAAATTCAATTCTAAATGACACTGTTCTAGAGGTTGAAGGTTCAATCCTCCATGTGAGTGATACTAATACAATAGCAAATTACTTAAGACTTTTACCCAATCATGGCTGACTGAATGAGAACATGCTACCCCATGGATTAAATAAATTTTCATGCAGATTCCTCAAGTTCAACAAGATACACCTGAAACGTTGTGAAGTAATGTTTAATGTTGGAAATAAATTTCCAGCATTAAAAACACATACATAAAATAAGCTCATATTTTCTTTTCTTTTAGAGGTGGCGAACCTTAAATTGACAACTATTTTCTTTAATTGCAGTTAATTATCAGTTATTTTGAGTTCAGCTTGGTTTGGCAATTCATCATGAAGAGACTGACATTTGATCAGCGTTTGCAAATGATACAACAAATTTACTCCGAGAAACATTTGATGACCGAATAATTTCACGAAATGGATTTGTCAACTGACCACCTTGTTCATGCGATTTGACACCATTAGATTTTCTTTGGGATATGTAAAGTCCCATATCTATGCTGATAAATTAGACACAACAGACCACTTAGAAGACAACATTCAACACATTGTTGTAATACAGTCTAATTTAATGCATAGTTTGTAAAAACTGGACCTCTAGATTACGCCATATATGCGAGAACCATGGAAGCACATGCCTAAACTTGTATTTAAATTATGAATGCCAAAAATTAATCTTTATGATAAACCACATATTTGTATGATAAAACATTTTTCTTTCATTTAAAGTCTGCCATCTCTAACTAAAAAACACCATTGTATATGTATATATATATATATAATATCAACGCAAAGAAAAAGTGTGAAACAAATTTTTTAAAGAAGAATACACCAATTCACCTTGTTTTGCTTTGTCGAGTGGCCCCCATATTCTAATAGTGCCGTCGTCTGATACACTAGCTAACATGCTAGACACCTTTGGGTTCCAGTGAACACAATTAACCGTCCGAGTATGGCCTTCCAACACAGCTATCGGCACTTCCCTACGAATATGCCAGATATACACCTTATGATCTGAAATACAAAAAAAAAAAAATATTTTGAGATATTTTCACCAACCATCATACACATTACGGGTGTTTCTATCAATGGAAATTGAAGATTAAACCAACGACGAGTTGTATAGCCGTATCGACACTTATTAAAACTAAATATACATAGAAATCAATAAAACATGAACGTTCCAAAAGTAATGGCTCATTTTTTTTTTTTTATTCCACCTAAATGGATCAGAAGAGAGTGCAAACTGCATTATAACGACTGAATGTATACATTCATGACCTGAAAGTTTCATCTCCCTGGTGCAGATATTGACGGTGTGAGACTAAGGAAAGCAACCCCTGTCAGGGACATGCGTCAGAAGCAGAGATGCATCATTGAATTCCTGACAAAAGTGCATTTAAAACAGTGATAACTAGGGCTATGACAACAGCATATTCTTTTCCTTGTTTTGATTCTCGGGTATATATCCATTGATATTTTATATGATTTTATGTAGAGTGATGTGGTTCTCGGTTGATCAATTGTGTCTGTGTCGGATATATATATATATATATTCGAGAGTCAAAACAATGAAAAGAATATGCTGTTGTCATAGCCATAATAATGACTATGTAGAAAAATAAATTCTGGAGCACAAAAAGTCACTCATTTTAATGGTAGCACTTCCATCTCTGCAGCTCTTCAACTTTTATCCTAAGTAATAAACTACTCAAACCCAATCTAAATCTTGAGAGGTTGTATGGACTGAAACTTGTTGATGTACACCAAGCAACTTGTATATAAGCACATTTTATTCATTACCGATATATAACAGATCAGTTGCTCAAAAACCTGACGTGCACAACAAATTCCAGTATTGACTCAATTTCCAAATATCTTAGAGACTGTTCGTTTAAAATGGCCCTCTCTTTGTAAACAGTCTATTAGCTTTAGACACAGTCTCCAAGATGCATCCCCTATTGTATATATACCAGAACGCTGTCTTCATTTTAAATATACGTAGTCCCGCCACCCTTTAAAAAAAAAAATCTCTCAATACAGCTTTTGTTGTTGAATGAAGACGGAACCGGTCAACTGACGTAAAAAAAAAAAAAAATAAAAAATTTTTAAATCACAAATAATAAATTTTCACTTCATAATTGTTGTAATTAAATTTTATACATCAAAATCAATTTTGAAATCCAGAGATTTTTTTGCTTCTTCAAACAACTGCTTCAAGCCGGGATCAAAATTCAATCATCTAGACGACGGTCATTTCTTCTAACAAATTGTCTATGTAGGTGTGTGCGTTTGCTTGCTTGTTTAATATACACGGATATTCGAGCAAGCAATCTGCATAACAGTACTGAAAGACTCGGGTCTTACATGCTTTGATCCGATAACTTTGAAATCATCTAATATCAAAAATTCCTTTTATTTCAGGATATTATTTTTAGACAAATTAAAAAATGACATTTTAAATTCTTTAGAAAGTATCACACTGGAAAAAAAAAAAAATTGGTCAATATATGTATTTTTGGAATATGACATTTTCATTCTGTGACAAGTACATACAAAGATTTTTCTGTATGTTTAATCATACATTCTATCTATAAATAGAAAAGCGAAAATGTATGTATGTTTGTATGTGTGTTCGCTTTTCTGTATGTCTACAAAAGGCTTTTTCCAGAGAAGCGGTCGGTCACTTCACAACTTTTTAAAACTTTTTATATCACATATAAATCGTAATATATCAGAGTTAACAACGAAGCTCACCTGTCTATTTAATTTGCTCGATTTCGGGAAGATAAATATTCAACATTTGTCGCTCGCCGCATGTGGGTTAGTCTTTTTCCTATAACATCTTGGGAAGCGTTCCCGCCCCGCAGTCAAACTTGACCTCATTAACTCATTAAAACGGGCACCTGCCAAATCCAAGTAATTAAATAAATTCAAACGTGTTTCCGTTAGCATCTCGCGGTGGGGCAATGGTTAACGTCGCATGTTTTTTTCTTTTTTCACACTTTAATTTACAACTTCGCCTCAAGGGTTCGATCCTCATACTTTGTTTTTTACCCCCCACCCCCAAAGTTTCCACACACACCTCCAAACACCCGGGCAACGCCGGGTAACCCTCGCTAGTCTATATATATATATATATATATAAAAAAGCGAAAATGTATGTATGTATGTATGTACGCTTTTCCTCGATGTTCACAACTTCTTAAAACTTTTTATATCATCTATAAATTGTAATATCTCACACTTAACCACGGAGCTCGCCTGTCTATTTAATTTTATTGACTTTCAAACGTTAATTATTCCACATCGGCACACGTTACATTCGGTTTTCAGTATAAACAAAAAGCAAAACTTGACTAATAACAGGCCCAGAGCCAGTGAACGTTTTTTTTTTTTTTTTTTTTTTACACAGTGATCACCACTTATCAAGGCCCGGAAGCCACTCAGGGATAAGGGTTATTGCAAGTACATTACGTTAGTGTGGAGATTTGCTGAAGTGTTTACTTAAGGGGGCGGTTCATTAGGAATTTGTTAACATTGGACTTGAAGACATCCAAGTTGTAGTCCGGAGGGAAGCAGGCAGACGGAACATATCAGACGGGGGAGCGGGTTTTTGAAAACAAACAAACCGATTTATTGACCTCATTAAAAACTGTCCCGCACAAAATGCTGACTACTGAATACCTATCGCCTACACGTCAATCAAAAACGAGCACCTGTTTTTTTTTTTTTTTTTTTTCACACTTTACTATTTTCCAACTGCGTGTCGTCAAGGCGTTTTTTTTTTTTACACACACACACCTACAAACACCCGGGCAACGCTGGGTACCCCTCGCTAGTCTATAAATATAAAAGCGAAAATGTGTGTGT
The DNA here is from genome assembly GCF_053919585.1 of Euprymna scolopes. Lineage (NCBI taxonomy): Eukaryota > Metazoa > Mollusca > Cephalopoda > Sepiida > Sepiolidae > Euprymna > Euprymna scolopes. Next base: position 85,334,145 of record NC_136517.1, on the reverse strand, counting down.
TTGTATGTCTCGCAAAAACTTTCGACACAGGACACGGATTTTCGCCAGATAGGTATCATTTTCAAGCTGGAACCTTCGCCGGACAAATATCGAAAAATTGGCCCAAAACATTAATTCCTTAATCCTAAACTAGCCATTTTTGTACAGGCAGAGGTAGCCAAAAACCGTCCTCTCATGACAAGATGGCTCGACACATGCGCATATGACGTCGGAACATGAATTAGTTGAAATATTTAAAAAACCGACCTAATTTTGTCAACGTCCTCTTAGCTCCGTTCATTAGAGCATGACGTCATTATCTAAAGGTTGTGAGTTCGAATCGTGGTGTGAGATGTCTTTTTTTTTTTTTATTTTTAAAGGTTTAATATTAAGCTATTTTTCACATTCTGTTATTTTTTGTTTTTATCTTTCAGATTTTTAAAAGAAGTTTTAACATTCGTTTTTCTGGGGGTTTTTTTCTTCCCGTTTGCGTTTTCTTATTTTGTTTTTCCGATTTTAAGAAATGTTAACATCGTTCGTTTGCCTTACATTATTTTTTTTGTTGTTTTTTTTTTTTTCGATTTTTTTTAAGTTTTAACATTTTTTTTTTTATAATATTTAAACGGGGTGATTACTTCGCTTATTCTTTTGTTTTGATTTCCCCCAGCCACACCCCTGGCGACCAAGCACACCCACCTCTAAACACCCGGGCAACACCGGGTACCCCTGCTAGTCTATAATATAAATCTCACCTGTCTATTTAAATGTATTTTGACAGAGGTGACAGATTTTTACAAGATTGGTATCGTTTTGAAGCTCGACTCTTCGCACGACAAATATTGAAAAATTGGCTAAAAACATTAATTCCTTCACCCTCAACTGGGCACTTTTCTACAAGAAGGGGTCGCTTTTTTCGTCAATATTTCCGAAAGTCATCCCTCTTTTCGATTGATTAGCCTTAATTTAAACATTCATTACTTCCGGCTTGGCGATGGACGCAACGGCAAAGACGCACTTTTTTTCATGTTCTTTTCCTCCTTCGCAGTACGGTTTGAGCCTGCACACCTCCAAACACCTGGGCAACACTGGGCACCAAGGCTAGTTTTAAATAAGCACTAAAAATTTGAGTTTGAGATTCAGTTATGTGAGGTCTTTAAAATATCGATGAAAGATATTAAACTGAATAGAACATAGGATAAGAAAATGCAGGATTGTGGAGTTAAGGGCTTCTAAAGCGAGTTGGAGTCAGACTCCTAGATGCTGGGAGTTGAAACTTAATGTCTGAAGAATAAAAGTCTGAACATTGCAAGATTTTAAAATAAAGAGTTCATTCGGAATAACTTTCAGAAGGCTAGGAAGCAGAGTTGAATTTTATTTTAATCATAGGAGGCCGAGCCATTTTTTATATAAATTATAGGAAGTACAGCTTAAATGTTAGTAGTATACTAAATTATAGGAAGTAGAGCTGAAATTTTAATCCTAAGAGTTGGATCCGAAATTTTATGAACCCTAGGAGTAGGGGCTTATACTTTCCTTATCAAACCCGATAAAAATTCTGCATTCTTTGAAAACTTACCTTCACTACCACTTGCGATGAAGTTCTGATTCAGTCCTCCAAAACAAGAATGGATTGTATAGAATCCTTGGGTGACACCTTGAAATTTGCGAAGAAGGCAACGATCCTTTAGATCCCATAAATGGACTCCCTAAAAGTGTATGAAAGAAAAGAAAAACAATGTGGAGATTGAAGGAAAAATATTTGACAATTATTCATAAAAACAAAAAAACAAAGAAAAAAAAAAAAAAAAAAAAAAAAAAACACTGTATAAAATGAATTCCTGATCAACTTGCTGAACTATCCAAAAATGCTAAAAACTGCAGAACTTTTGAGGAGATTTTTTTTTTTAAAGTTTCCCATATTTTATGAATGAGAAAATATTAAATTTGGTTAGCCAACCTTAATCTTTAAATAATTGTAAATCTCTCATACAGATGGGATGTTGTTAGTCTTTTCTATGAATACTATTATGAAACGTGTTCTTCAGAATTGTTTGATCTATTACTGGTTTCCTTTGTTTCAGCTCGTTTGACCGTCTAGTGGTCTCCATTAATTCACTGTTGTAATAATTCATTGTAATACAGCTTCCTATTCCAGTAGCTTCTTTCCAAAGAAACTAAATTTGTGGAACACTGTTCTTGCTAGCTTTTCCTCCAACCTATAGTTTTGGCATTTTCAAGACTCTGGTCCATAGGCATCTCCTGTCTTTAGCTCCTTATTTTAAGTGGCTTTATGCCTCATCTGGAACAATTTTCATAATTTTTTTTTTTCTAAATCAAAGAAACAAATCTGTAAGTGAATTTAAGGGGTCAAATTTTCAATAATAAAAAACCTAGACACCTCAAAAGCATGTGAACCCGACCTCATCCCAGCTGTGCCATTTAAAAAAATGCTCTGCTGAGGTTGCTCCAGTTCTCTCCAAACTTTACAACAAATGCCTTAACGAATCTTGCTTTCCTGACTGCTGAAAAACCGCTTCTGTGGTACCAGTTTGCAAGAATTCTGGTGAAAGAATTGACCCATTAAATTATCACCCCATCAGCCTTCTCCCACTTTTTGCCAAAATATTTGAGTCCTTAATTAATCAAGCTCTAGTCCATCACCTTACAGTTGCCAGACTTCTGACCGACCAACAATATGGATTTAGGCAAGCCCATTCCACAGCAGATATCCTAACTGTAATCTCTGAACGTATATACCGTTCACTGGACAAAACAGGAAGGGTAGAGCAGTAGCACTCTATATATCTAAGGCTTTTGACAGGGTATGGCACGATGGTCTTCTAAGGAAAACATATGGTATCCCTGGAAGAATACATAACATAATTAAATCCTTCTTAAGGGAAAAATCCAGGTTGTCCTCGACAGTCGTACATCTAAACAATGATATAAATGCGTGAGTACGTCAGGGGTCTATCCTCGGACCTTTATTATTCCTGATATTCATAAATGACCTCCCTGATAAAATTGTTTCTGAGATGGGTATATTTGCTGATGACACTATTCTCTATAACAGGCACGAGGGGAAAACAAATGAACACATATCTAAGGAAATGGCAGAAACATTAGAGGATGACCTCCAATCTGTAGTGGAATGGGGACAAAAATGGATGGTCACATTCAATACTGCCAAGAGTAAGCTTGTTTCCTTCAATAACTACAAGAAACTTTCACTATCACCAATAGCAATGGCCAAGAACACATTATCCAAAAGTACTTCTTTTAAACTCCTCGGCCTAACGTTTACAGGGAACATGAACTAGAATAGATACATTGAGAGCATTGCCAAGGCTGCTGCGAAAAAGGTGGGCTCTCACTACCGTGCTAGAAAGCTACTTACGACTGAAAGTATCCTGTACCTCTATAAGGCCACCATTCGCCCATATATGGAGTACTGTTATCACATTTGGGCTGGTGCATCTGCTACTTGTCTCTCACTCCTTGACAGGGTTCAAAAAAGAGTCACCAACCTGATAGATCCTGAACTGTCATCTAAGTTTCAGCCTCTGTCCCATTGACGAAATGTTGTATCTCTCTGCCTGTTCTACAAGTACTTTAATGGTGAATGCTCCGACGAACTACAAGCACTTGAATGCTGACGAACTACAAGCACCTCGACGTGAATACCCCAGACAAACCCGACAAGCAGCTAAATCCCACCCCTTTACAGTAGAGATCCCTAGGTTTAAGAAAGCTTTCTACTCCAATAGTTTCTTCCCCCAGAACTGCTAGACTGTGGAACTCCCTTCAGAGATTCTGCTTTCCAAACTGTACTGACATGCAGAAGTTCAAGTGTAATGTGAACAGACATTCTGCTACTCATTTCCCTTCATAATAGCCCCCTACTTCAAAGAAAATTGAATTAAAAAAAAAATAAATAAAAGATAAATTTAAGTGGCATTGTTATTTCTTTCATTAAAGCAATACCTTCTAAACCCTGTTGTCTGGAAATCATAATTTAAAAAATTCCAAAAAGTTAAAGAATTTGACCGGCGTAAATCAAAGAAGTTGTAACAAATGTTACAAATTTATTTCAACCATGAAACAGTTATGCCTAATGCAACAGCATTGGAATCAGAGATTCTTAAAAGGCAAGTTTGTTAGTTTCGTTGCATTTCTTTTGATGTCCTGAGGAAGAATGTATCATCAAGTTGGTAATCTTCAATTGCACCCAAAAACTGGAGGAGTTGCAGAGAGGGACAACTGAAAACTTGAATAGGAACAGTCAAGATAGTTATGGAGTTGGTGGTTGTCACCACCCTCTTCTCCAGGTTTTGATGTTCACCTCTGAAACGAAGCATAGTTACAGTATGCCAACGACTCAGCTGCTGATTGGCAGAGATGGACTGCCTAGACGTAAGATGTGACAAACTCATTTGGAGCTAAACTCATCGCAGGTGAATGTCATTACAGCCGTACATGTGTATATATGTGTAAAATGTTTTTGACTTCTAATAGGAGTATGAGACAAATGGATTCGCCAATCATTTTTATAACCAATGGCTGTGCTAATCAACCAATGAAAATATCCCAAAATTATTTAAAAAATTGTTGAATTTTGGATTCAATCAGTTCGCCATTTACTACGTCACGGACCGCATTTAATTCTTGGCAGCCATCTTGGTTACTGATCTGAACTATGCCGCCATCTTTGTTCAACACAATGTCTCAAAACTTTATATATATATATATATATATATATGTGTCATTTTCAAGCATCAATACTAAAACATGTCAGAAAGTTAAGGATCAGTTTAATCTATTTTTATTCCAAAAAGGAGTTTCCTTCCCACTTCCAGCATCTAATTAATACAAGTTTTTTTTTTGTTTTCTTGTGTTATTCTCAAAAATTGCCAGAGTCGGAGAAGTTCTGAATGCTAGGTAACAAATGTTAGACTTTAAAATATTTTCAAGTCTATGATGAATTAATATTCACTGCAGAAAGTAAATAATCATAAGGGGTTGTAATGTGGGTTATATTTAGTTTGGGGCGAAGTGGAGTGAAAGGCTTTCATGAAAATTCAGCCACCTCCATTTTTTTTCTGTAAAATTTTAATATATATTAGATATTAACATTCTCAAATTTTCAGTTTATTAGGATTATTGAAAACGGTTTTTATATGAACAATCTCCCTTTTTGTACATATTTTTTTTAAATACATACTGTTGTCCTCCTCTTCATAGTTGTTTCATGTTTCAGCCAACCAATCCTCTGGCCTTCTCCAGGCGGTTCAAGAGAATAGAAATGCTGAATCTTGTAACTGTGTCCCTAGTAATTACTACCATAGTTGTTGCCTCCTTCCTAATGCCTCTATCCACTGCATTGGATTTTGGATAGAGTTTCAACTGGGCATTATCTAAGGATAGTGTTTTCAATCCTACCCAAAGCAGACCAGAGGATTAGTTGGCCAAAATGTGGTGAGACAACAATTATGGAATTACTGCGGATACATTTACAAGACTTAGCATTCCCATCCTGTCATGATTAACCACTTGAAGACCAGAAGATAAGTTGGCTGAAATGTAGTGAAACAACAACCATGAAGATGAGGATAACAGTTCGAAAAAAAGAATTACACAAATTCTGAAGCGTTATTTAAAAAAAAAAAATTTCTATTGAAAATCCATATATTTTAGATTTGGGTTGAATTAGATCCATAGTCAATTGTTTTTAAAGATTCCCTTAAAACTTATGACTTAGAATTTAGATATTTTCTAGAATCAAGATTATGTAATAGATGTTTTTTTTTTTAAAATTAGAATAAGGATTCTGGAAAATGACCAAAAAATTTGAAATTAAAAATAACTTTTCCAACCTGGGATTAAAGTAGTAAGCCCCCAACCCTAAGTCCGAGTGGCACCACACCCAAATCTTCATTACCCTCCCGCCTTTAAACAATAACAAAAAAAATTAGTTTTCATCATTGGTTTAACCTATCTACAGTCTTTATTCTCCTTTCTCTCAAAGCCATCCTTATTTTCTCACGTTTCCCTTGACCCCCTCCCTGCCAACTGACCTTGTTACCTCAACTGCTCTCCATCTACTAACCAAAACACTTCCATCCATTTAAAAATAAAAAATCTCCTGTTCTGCACACATCTCCCAATACTGTCCAGATTCAATCTTCCTGAGGTCATTAGATCTAAGCCTGTCTTTAAAACTTGCATTATACAATCCTATTCTCTCCATGTAACACATGTCCTCAATTCAACTGAAAAAAAAAAAAAAAAAAGTATTCACCATGAGTTAAGTAATTATTCCAAACGTTACTTACCTGAGTAGCAACATTGAGTAAAGCTAATTTCCCTGTTTCATCAAGCGTGAAAGACATAACTGGGTGGTCTTCTTGTAATCTGCAACAATTGGAAAAAAAAAAAAAAAAATAGTTCATTTCTTACACTGATAAAAAAGAGGGGGGGGGCTAAGAAAAACTTGGTTAAAAATAAAACAAAAATCTACAAAAACAAAATTATAAAGTTTAAAAAATTTTTTTGATGACGATTAATAATTCAATTTTGGATTATTCCGACTAATTTCATCTTCAGTGTTATTTTTACATGTGATTACAAACAAGGAGACATAGCATATCTACAGTCTTTATTCTCCTTTCTCTCAAATCCATCCTTATTTTCTCACATGTTTCCCTTGACCCCCTCCCTGCCAACTAACCTTGTTACCTCAACTGCTCTCCATCTACTAACCAAAACACTTTCATCCATTTAAAAATAAGAAATCTCCTGTTTTGCACACATCTCCCAATACTGTCCAGATAAAATTCAGTTGTAAGCTACTCTACAATTGCAAATTAAGATTTTTACCAGTCAAGGCTGACGGAACAAGAACATGATATTTAAATAACTCGTTCTGTTCAAAATTCCATACAAATTCATCCGAGTTCGACAATATACACCTGACTATAGTCAACATCAGATTCTGCGGTTGTTAAGGTAGAAAACAATATTTTGTTCTAAATTTCATATATTCTGCATCAAAGTCCCAGTTTTTTTTAAGACAGTACCAAAATCATTAGAAAGGCTATGACAACAGCATATTCTTTTCATTATTTTAACTCAAGTATATATCTGACACAGACACAACCAACCAAGAACCACCATCAGTCTATATAAAGCATATAAGATATTAATGGATACACACTCAAGAGCCAAAACAATGAAAAGAATATGCTGTTGTCCTAGCCCTAGTCATTAGATTTGGATTTCAAAACAAGACCTACAAACACATGTACATACACTCAGATATCTCTCCTTTATATAATAGATATAAAAACAAAGAGGGAGAGAGAAACAATTTATAAAATTGCAGAACATTGCAATCCCATAAAGTTGTCCGTATCCCTTACAAATGGATTAAAAAAAAAAATAAATAGGTTCTACAAAAATAAAATAGGTCCTACAAAAAACTAAAAAAGGTTCTAAAAAATAAAAATAAAATAAAAGGTCCTACACAAAAATAAAAGGTTCTAAAAAAAAAAAAAAAAAAAAAAAAAAAAATACTCACATAAGAAAATCAGATTTATCTTCAAAGTTGTAGCCCCTAATTCGGTTATGTGTATCCGCAGCTAGAACTGTTTTCCCATCATGTTGGCAAGCAAGGCACTGTACACGGACGCCTTCCCAAGTATCAAAAAAATTGCCGTCTTGGTCCTAATAACAAAAAGAAATAAAAAATAAGAACTTGCTGGTTGATTGAAGGATTTTACTTCATGTCAGATTCCGTTTTAAACTGAAAATACATCTACCATTATCATAAGGGTTTTTGATCACTCTTAGCCCCCCCCCCCATCTTCCCCGCTGGTTGGTTGCGGTAGGTTTCCACCTGTTGTTTGAAAATCTCAAAAGGTGACATACTCATCTGTTTAGGCATTCATGCTTAAAAGACATTTTCTTTTATGGCATAACATTTTTCAAATTATTTAATGATAAATCCAGTAATTTTTGTAAAAGGTTTTATGCTTGAAGTTTTTTTTATATATTCAAATATTTATTCAGTGTTTGGTTTGGTTGTTTTGTAGAGGAAAATTTTCATATTATTGGTGGTAAGAAAAAAAAACAAAAAAAAAAAAAACAAGTGAAGCATGCATGCCCCCACCCCCCCGTGAGTGCACAGTGAACGAAGCATAAAAAAAATGACTAAGTTCAGCATCAATTTTTTTTAATAAGCACAGGTGTCAATTTTAGCCATTTTAACCCAAAAGGCACCCCTAGGAGGGCAACCAGAGTTTTCCTAGAAAATCTGTTCTGTTACTTTTTTTTTTTTTATTATTTATATCATGTTTAATGTTTATGCAAAATTTTTTTTTTAAATTCCAAGGCATAGTTATTGAGAAAAGTGCAGACAGACAAACAGATGAACGGACATCGGTGAATTTACAGGTCTACCCTCCTTTTGTCGGGGGGGGGGGGGGATTTAAATTAAATTTTGTTGTATATTCATTTTTTTTTTTTTTTTTTTTTTAAAGTCCATGATTCTTTTGGTTTTGATTTCTTTAAATATTTTTTCCAATTTCCTTTCGTTAAATTTTCCTCCAAAAGAGTTCATATTTTTACAATCTTCAAAAAATGTTTTATAATTCAGTATATATCCACATTGACACTTTGATTATTCTTGTCTTAATAAATAATTGTGGGTTAGACGTGAATGTCCAATGTGGAGTCAATTTAATACAACTTCTTTATTTTATTTTCCTGTGTCCATTTTTTGAGGCGGGTGTTATTTTCAAAAGTTTATTTTCTTCGTTCACTTCCCATGACTGTTGCCATTTCTCTTAAGCATTTATTTATTGTTGGTTTTATGTTTGCATAGGGGATTTAGAGCTTTTATCTATAGTCATTTTGAGATAGGCAGTGTCGCCTCTTATTTCTATATTACTCAGTATCCAGCAAAATATAATTTTTCTTTCTTCTAGGTTGGTTGTTTTAATTAAGTTTGCTTTCCAGTTTGGGTTGTTTTTTTTACCTTTAGAGTCGTTAAGACAATGAGTGAATAGTAAATTTGTGGTTATCGTCTTCTATTGTGATATCAATTGCTTTGGCGTTAAAGATAGTTTCGTTTGTGTTGTAGACCCGTGCTAGGGGTCACAAATGAAAGAAACCACAAGTAGTGTAAAGTGTATAAAATATAATATGTATTTATCATAAAGAATACAGGAGCCACTAAAATGGTATGAGAGGAACGTGTTCGTAGCATGTGGTTAAACATGGTATGAATGTGTCCATCTAGTCTCTGAAACCAGTCGTATTCATAGGACTGGTTGATTCGTACCCCACAACAATTTGGTAATTATTTTATAGTTTTCTTCTGTTACTGCAGTGCTACCAGTGTTCTTAGAGTAGTCAGTGTAGATACTTTGGTGGTTTTGGAATTTTTATCTAATCTTTGATAATTTTTCCAGGTATGTGATGAGTAAGGTTTTCGTTTTAGGGAGTTTACTAAGGTCCAGTATTAGGGGTTTTCTTGTTTTTTTTTAGAGAGATATGAGAGTCCTTCAATAAGTTTCCAGACTTTTTCATATGTACACGCATGAAACTCTAGTCCCCTTCAAAGTTATCTCCTCCGGCTGCAATGCACTTGTACCATTCCATCAACTTCTGGAAGGCCCCATGGCAGCAGTCCTCATATCAATGACTCGTCACAATCTATTTCATTACAATTGTCTCATAACAACAGTTTCTAAAGTTTTCCTTGAGCTTAGGGAAGAAACAAAAGTCACAAGAGCAAGGCCTGGACTATAGGAAAGGTTCAGGAACTGTTTTGATGGCCATATTTGATTCTTTAATGACTTGAAACATTTGGAGTCTGAATGGATTGTTTTCATTTTTGTTGAACAATGTTTGTTATGATGGATTTATGGTGTAGTTATAAGCTGTATTCAAGTTATAGGATTTTAATTGAATGATATATTGCTTTTGATTTAATAAAGTACTGCGTCAGTTTTACTCAGATAATCGGAGTTTTCAGATAAAAAAAACGATGGTTTCAACTGATTTTTTTGTCAATTCTAATAAATTACAATGTTAGCTTCCAAATTATGCAGTCGAAATTACCTGAATTATTAAACAAAACAACTTTAAGCGTGTTAATAGGTGAAAAATTGCTGCCATCTTGTTTAAATAAAGACGGAAAATTACCTCCGTTTTTAACTTCTGTGTCTTACGATCATTTTCATCAAATTCTATTTTTTTTTTATTTTCTTTAATAAATAATTTTCTACCTCATCGATTCTCGTAATTTTTGGATATAATCTTAAAAATACGAAGAATATGTTATTCTTACGTTTTGGTTGATGTAATCTCTGGTTGTTTTTTTTTTTTTTAACGTCATATCAACCCTTTTCAGGTTATTTAATGCCGAATCCAAAGATTTAAAAAAAATTTTTTAATAGAATATATTTGTTGTTTTCAAGTCGGTTTCTATTTAACCCATAGTTGGGACCCTAACAGGTACTACCACTCCGGGTCAGAGTGGACCTGGGAGCAACGGTAATTAAAGGGTAGCTCCACATTCCCCAAAGCCCGCAAGCTGGGGCCTCACCACTGGATATAGTTTAAGGTCATATCCAGGACCATGTAATCTCTGACCTTCTTCAGGTGTATTGTGTTGAACTCTGAAATCATGCTGTTGAATTCTGGGATAGCATGCTCTTGCTCCATCAGCTATGACTAAAGTCGTTCGCAATTTTGTGAGCGTCGTCCGCACCAAGAAGTAACTTTTACAACTGAATTTATAAAATTCAGCATTCACTAGACATCCTTGCGGACAATTCTAGTATGAATTTTTAAGAGCTTTAAAGCTATTGTTGTTTTTTTAGATGTACAATCATACAATATATCACTATTAATATATATATTATTACTACCCACCCCCCTCCTTCAGACACATACATATATCCCTGAAGAAGTTTGGAGACTACATCAACCAAAAGTGAAAATAACACAAGATGAGAACAGCGGTCTGAATAATCTAAATAACAAATTATCAATCCTAATTTTTAAAAATTCAGAAACGTGATAGGAAAATTGTTTTTGTTTTTGCAGAACATGATTTGAATTTTGCAAAGAGGGAAGAAAAAGAAAAAATAATTCAAACTGCAATGTTTGCTGCATTTGATCTGGTAGTATCTTGAATCTTAAAACACTTGCCTTAGTATATCTGAAATGTACACACAAAAAATGGTTTGTAGCATTTTGGTGGACCAATATTATTACTGCTCTATTTGTTTTTAATATTGAGCACTTTGCTTTTGCTAGAAAAAAAAAAAAAAATAATGAAATTATAACATTGAAATAACATACACATTGATAGAATTGTCCTCTAGTGCCTCCTGTAAAGAACTCTTTCCCATCAGCATGCCAAGCAGCACTTGTAAGACTATCCTCAGGAGACTGACTCATTTTAGCTTTTAATTCACAAGTCTGAAAAAAAAAAAATAAATAAATAAAGTTACATTTTAATAAAAACACAAAATTCATTTTTAGTTTACATCTTAGATAAAATATAACATTACTTGGAAATTGTGCCATTGTTGCTAGTATACAACATTCACCCTAGGCAGATTAAACTGGTTTCCTCTGGAGGAGGAAGTATCAAGGGAATATTAAATTCACAGGCAGTCCCCAGTCGCCTGTAATGTTTGATGCATTTTGGTCAGGATACCAGTATCTTCAAACAGCCTGATCTGGTAGCACCAGATGCTCTAACAGATATTACTACTCTGAGCAAAAGTGGACCTGGGAGCAATGATAACTAGGGCTGTGACAACAGCATATTCTTTTCATTGAATTGACTCTTGATTATATATTCGTTAATATCTTATGTTCTTTTATAGATTGATTGATGTGATTCTCGGTTGATTGACTGTGTCTTACTGTATCGGATATATATTTGAGAGTCAAAAGAATGAAAAGAATATTCTGTTTTCACAGCCCTAATGATATAACTAAAGGGGCAACTTCACATTCACCACAACCCCCAAATTGGGCCTCGCTACTGAATGTGTTATAAAGTTATGCTCAGGACAAATCATGCTCATTATTGATAGGAATATCAATTGTGTTTCATTTAACCATTAGTTTGCTCATAATTTGCACCATGAAACAAGATCATAATTAAACTAATTTTTCTATTCATAAGGGGGGGGGGATAAAATAAAGTAAAAAAAATATTAAAAAATATGCAGACCTATAAAAGTCAACTTTCTAGAGTAGTTTTTTTTTTTTATACATAGGCATCACCACATTATCAAGGCCAAGAGGCCACTCAAGGATAAGGGTTAAAGAGTGTACAGTAGAAATTGGACAATATAGTAATCATTAGTAATGAAAATTTGGTAAATTTGATAACTTATATGGAACGGCTCATCAAGAACTTATTTACGTTAGACTTGAAGACAACCATATTGTAGTCAGTCGGAAAGCAGGAAAACGGAAGACAGTAGTAATGAAGTTATTCACTGTCCTTTCTACCAAAACCCCGAAAAGGTTTTAAATGTAAATAATGGTACACTAAAAATGAAATTAAAAAAAAAAAAAAATAAAGATCTAATTATTTTTAGATCAGAATAATTTGAGGATTTTAAGTAATCAAGCAAAATTTCTATTTTTATCCGATTTTTAATTTTCGTTAAAAAAAATTATGCCAACCAATTTTAAAATAGGATGGTGGCAATGCACATCCGCTTTGCATCCCCCACCTAAAACTTAAACTATAACAGCTCAATCCAAAATCAAACCAGATACACTTAAACAACACTTCTCCTCCTTTGAGGTTCGCATTTACCAATACCCGTGGACTTAAAACTAAGACAAGGTAGAATCATTTCTCCTAGCAAACTCCCCGTATATCTTCACGCTAAGCAAAACTAACTTCCACTCCTCCATCCTTTCTAACCACTTTAATATGTCTGGTTATCTTCCACTTTGTTGTAAGGACTGACAGACATGCGCGGACACAAAATTAATATTCATAACACCCTCTCCATTACTAGGGAATCTAAACTAGAATCAGACGACCAAGCCTTCATGTGCTTTAGACTAATTTTACAACATAGTGTTACCTACTTATATTTTATTTATCGATATCTCTTGACCCAAGGCTGTACTTTAATCAATCACGTCTCTGACAGTATTGATGTAGCACTCTCCCTAGACACTAGCACCTAAATACATGTATTTGGTGACTTTAATGTCCACCACAGTAATTGGCTTGACTTTTCTAACTACACTGACACTGCGAGTAGCATCACACATAACTTTTCTATATCCTATTACTTGACACAAACAGTAACCTTCCTAACCAATCTCCCAGATCGTCAGGACCAGCAAGCCTCACTTCTGGACCTATTTCTTTCCTGAGTATTGTGTAACAAATGCCCATTGCCCTCCATGGAATGCTGATCACACTGTGACAATAATAAACATCACCCTAAACTCTCGACCCCCAAATTGAAGAGCTACTGCTCAAAATGATAAGGTATTACAATGCGGCTGACTGGGATGCCATCAGGGATCACATCAGAGATGGTCCATGGGGAAATATCTTTTCTTTTCCTGCGGAACAGTGTGCAACTGAGACCACTGAATGGTTCAAAGCGACAATTGAAGCACATTTTCCCATATGCAAGTTCTATAGCAAACCCCACTGTCTCCAATGGTTTACTTCTACTTGCGCAGCTGCCATTGCTCAAAGGCAGCATGCATACCGCAAATTTATCCAATATAAATCAAGTACAAATAGACAAGAAGTAGTTGTAAGAAGGAAATAGCAGGAGCAAAGAGAGAATATACCGAAACCATCAGAAAATGCAGTGAAGTGAAGAAATTAGGAACTCGTGACTTCTGGAAAATCTATAACAGTGTAGTGAATAACGGGCAATCAACAATTCTCCCACTATCCAACAATCTTGAAGTTGTCTACACAGCAACCAAGAAGGCTAATCTGCTTGTCCGTCGGTTTGCCTGCAACTCTACTTTGGACTCAGCAAATCACTCCATCCCAAATTTTCCTCTGCAGCCTGAAACCACACTAGATGATCTGAAAATCACCCTTCTTAAAACTGGAAAACTGCTTCTGTGATACTAGTTTACAAGAATTCTGGTGAAAGAACTGACCCATTAAATTATCGCCCCATTAGCCTCCTCCCTCTTTTTGCCAAAATATTGCAGTTCATAATTAATCAATCTCACAGTTGCTAAACTTATGTTTGACCAACAGTTTAGGTAAGCCCGTTCTATTGCAGATATCCTAATTGTAATCTCTGAACATATACCATGCACTGGATAAAGTAGGAGAGGCTAGGGCAGTAGCTCTAGATATATCTAAAACCTTTGACAGAGTATGGCATGATGATTTTCTCATGAAAATCAGATCCTATAATATTACTGGACGAATACTTAACATTCTTAAATCCTTCTTAAGAGAATAATCCAGGTTGTCCTCGATGGTCGTACCTCAAAACAATATATAAATGCGAGTGTACCTCAGGGGTCAATCCTTGAATATTTATTATTCCTATTATTCATAAATGACCTCTGATAAAATTGTCTCCGAGATGGGTATATTTGCTGGCGACGCAACACTCTATAACAGACATGAGGGGAAAAAAATGTTGCATCCCTTTGTGTGTTTTACAAGTACTTTAAAGGTAGGTGCTCCGACAAACTACAAGCCCTTGTACCTCCTTGATGAAAATACTCCCAATAAACCAGACAACCGGCAAAATCCCACCCCTACACAAATCTTTAGATGTAAGAAAGACTTCTACTCTAATAGTTTCTTCCCTAGGACTGCTAGACTTTGGAATTCCCTTCAGGAGTTCCTATTTCCCTGACTGTACTGACATGGAAAAGTGTAATATAAACAGACATCTTGCTGCTCAACTCCTTACATAGTACCCCTACAAATTATGTCTCAGATAGTAGACTCCTACATCAAAGTGGCACTGTGCCTTGTTTGGGGTGAAAATGCAATAAAAACCTAAAAATGATTTCTTGAACTGAAAATTTTTTTAAATCATGACCGTTTGGTGCAGGAGAAGCAGTTCCTGTTTTATATATTTTTATTAAATTCATGTGATAATTGGTTGCTGAATGACATTGCAATTACTGACACCATCTGCAAGAATAGGGGGAGGGGGGAAAAATGTAATTAATGTAGGTTAAAAAGGTCTTCACTCGTAAATATTGCATTGACTGACCTCAACATTCCACAGCCAAACTTCCGCACAGTCATCTGGCCCACAAGCAATGATGAACTTGCTGTCCGGATGCCATGCGATATAAGAGACACCATATGAATGACCCTCGTACGCATGGCGCATAGTCAATTCAAATGTTTCCTGAAAAAAAAAAAAAAAAATTATTAGTTTATTACCAAGACCTGTGTCCCAGCATTTCCCAGGGAAAAATCAAAATAGAATCATTTAATTATAAAAAAAAAAAGTCAACACCCACTCTTCACTTTAACTATTTTGTACTCAGCTTCTGGCAAATTGCATTTATCTTGGAAAGTCACCTCCCATTCTCCAAACTCTGTCCTCCATTTTCTTTTTCTCCTTAGATACTACTCCCAGTGAGAGATTGATTTGTTTGTTTTTGGTTGTGGGCTAACTAGACACAGTGGGTGGTCTAAATTTAGATAAGGTTGCGATAGAGAGAGACAGATAAACAGAAAGCAGGGAACTGATAACAGTTTCAATTGCTAGTGGGTATTTTTGGTTCATTTTTTTTTTTTTTTATAATTTTGGAATAAAGTAATAAAAAAGTTAGGGGTGGAGGAGAGATATGTTTGCTTAACAAAATGAAGAAATTTACTTGATGTGAAAATTGAACATTTACGTAAAAAAAAAAAAAAAAAAAAAAAAATCTTATCTTTAGTTTTTATTTTTATTATTAATCTTTATTTTTAAAATTATATTTAATCTATTTTTATTATTAAAATAATTTTATTTAAAAAAAAAAAAAAAAAAAAAAAAAAAAATTTAAATAAGTTTGGAAGTCATTGCCAAAAAAGAATTCCCACGATATTTTCCAAGTATTTGTGTTAAGAAATACTTCATGACAAGGCAATGTTTGTTTTGACCGCTGACTATTACAATTAATATCGTAAAACAAACAGCCATGTATATTCTGAAGAGTAGTATTTTATTCTCTGACAAATAATGCAAACACACATTTGTTTAATCGTAATAATATTAATTATATTTATTTGAATAATAGTTTTGTTTTTAATAATGTAGGATCCAATACATATTTCCAAATCCAGTATTTACATTATTATTTGGATTATTATTCTCATATTGGTTGTTTAATCGTAATAATTATTATATTGTATTTATTAGAACTAGCGGGACCTGTGGAAATTCCACAGTGGACCAATTCATATGTAATATATTGATGTTGGCATTCTGTAGATAATCAGCGTCAATGGAGATGCTCTGATATTATTGTAGCTATTTTTTTAAAACTGCAACAGTATCTAAGCTAGCAGGGTCTCCCGGCGTAGCCTGGTCATAAAATACGCTTAAATATATTTTAATTCTTGCAGATTTCATATATATTATTATAGAGTTAATGTTCTATTGATTTTAATATATTATAAAGTTGCGATTTCAAAAATAAAAAATATGATTTGGGTTCATCAGCTTGAATTGAAACCGAATACTAAACTTATGAATATATATATATATATATATAGTGTTATAATGGAATAAATCCAGAGGAAATCCGGGTATGAGAGCTCAATGTGGTAAACAGAGCAATAAGATAAAAATTTAAAAATTATAACACGGAAATTACATAATTGTCGATGCAATAATTTATTTCAACCTTATGGTATTTTCAAGCATCTAAATCAGACAATTACATTTTTGATACTATTGATATATATATATATATATATATATATATAACGTTAGTTCCTTCAGCTATAATCGAAACTGAAACTTCTGAAGAATTCTTGATAAAATTATTTTTTAAAAATAGATTGGAGTGCCATTAGTTATAATCGAAACCAAAACTTGGTTAAAAAAAAAAAAAAAAAAAAAAAAAAAAAATGGATGACTTGAGTGCCATCAGCTATAATCGAAACCGAAACTTATGAAGAATTCTTGTTAAAATTATTATTACAAGAAATGGAAATACATAAACGACCTGTATGTAAGCGTAACACAGAAAATAACACACACACTATTGCATTAATATATAGAAAGTTTTGTTTCTAATAATGTAGAATCCAATACATATTTCCAAGTATTTACATTATTATTATTCTCATCCTGGTTGTTTTTTTCCACAATATTTCGGCTGATGTAACCTCTGACCATCTTCAAGTTCATTCACACTGGATGTTATTTGTGAATGGTGAAAAATGTTTGGTCTTTTTTTTTTTTTTTTCCAAAGAACATAGCCGTAAGAAATCCAAAACACAAATAGCGTCGTCTTTCTACTTTTTTTTTTTTTTAATATATATAAAAAAAAAAAAAAAAAAAAAAAAAAAAAAAAAAAACGGGAGGGGGGGGAGTAGATTTGAAGCTACTTGAATTTTTAGACCACAAGGAAGGAGAGCACCATGAGGAGATAACCGTTTAAATGCCGCCACCCCTCCTCCCCCATATTAAATAATAGCTTCTCTTCCTTCTGTATTCAAATATGGCTACCTTCAGCTCGTCATCCTAAAAGAATTTTTTTTTCGCTGTTAAAAAAAAAAAAAAAAAAAAAAAAAAACTACTTGATTTAATAAAGTGAAATTTTTTTTTGGAGAACTTCATTCCATAACGGATATGTACAATATAATTTATCAATATATATTATTCCTTAATTGGAATTCATTTTTGAGATGAGCATTATATATATTAATTTATTTTTATTTCGGACTATTATTCTCATCTTTATTAGTTGTTGTTTTCCACAACGTTTCGGCCAACTATTCCTCTGGCCTTCGTCAGGTGGTAACCGCGACGGATAGGTTGGTTGGTTGGTTGTTTTTGTTTAACGGCATATCAACTTTTTTCGGGTTATTTAATGCCGAATCCAAAGATTTTGAAGAAAAAATTTTTAATAGAATATATTTGTTGTTTTCAAGTCGGTTTCTATTTAACCCATAGTTGGAACCCTAACAGGTACTACCACTCCGAGTCAGAGTGGACCTGGGAGCAATGGTAATTGAAGGGTGGCTCCACACTTCCCAAAGCCCACAAGCTGGGGCCTCACCACTGGATATAGTTTAAGGTCATATCCAGGACCACGACGGATAGGAGATTCGAAGTTCCTATCCGTCGCGGTTACCACCTGACAAAGGCCAGAGGAATAGTTGGCCAAAACGTTGTGAAAAACAACTAATAAAGATAAAAACAACTAATAAAGATGAGAATAATAGTCTGAAATAAAAATAAATTAATATAATTTATCAATATTTCCAATTTTTAATGTCTTGATTAAACTGTGAAAGTACCTAAATTCTTTTAGGAAAAAAAATAAAAATAAAATGGAGGTGGGAGAATGAATGTGTGTTTAAAAAACAACTTAGTAATTACATAAAAAGAAATGTTTAAAACCAACTAATAAAAAAATTAAGTTTATGAATCGTACCCGAAACAGAATAATGTTTAAGATACTTTATATTCATTCATATTAAGAAATCCTTCATGACAAAGGCAATGTTTTTTTTGTTTTTTTTTATTGCAAAATATTCCACAAGTAGTATAGTTAATTAAATGAAAGCAAACAGCTATTAGAAAATGTAATTTATTCTGAATAATAATGCAAACAAACAGATTAGGGTTAGTTGTAATAATATATTGTTTTATTGCTTTTTATAATGATTTATAATTCATTCGACTATTTCAGATTAAATTATTTTTATTTGTCTACAAAAAATCCCAATGTTTATTTTGCTATGAGAGCATGAATTTCAAGCTGTTTATCCTTTTTTTTTTTTTTTTTTTTTTAGAGCAATGAATGCTTTTTCTTTTTAATTATAAGAAAATGGGTACTAGTGCACTTAGTGATCTGTGCTGAAATAACATTTAAAAAAAACATTCTTAACATGGGGAGGGGAGAGTGTTTTGTAACTATCCTATACTTTAACCTTACAATTGAATAAAAAAAAAAAAAAAAAAAAAATACCATAAAACTTTAATTAAACTTGGAAATACGATTTAAAAAATAGTGCAGCTCAGTAAGTGCACTAGCACCAGAAAATGTAACGTCTGAAATTAAAATCTGAAATGATCAAGTAATTTTTATTTTTTAAAGAAAATCAAATTTTATGCTTTTTAGCGATAAAGTATTTTTAGCAGTCATTGAGCTCTTGAAAAAAGAAATATCTGAATAGAGTTGTCTGCCCTTGATTTTAATCAAATATGGCAACTGGTTTTCTTTCCCATCGAAAGTCATAAAATTTTATTTTTTAATAAAAGAAAAAGTATTTGATAAAATGTGATTTTTGGAATATGTCAACATATTCTGGGATGGGTACATACAATTGCTAAACTCCTCTACCAATTTTGGGTCTAAACACTTGAAATTTTTTAGATGTAGGTTACCTAGACAGGTGTCAAACTTTATATATATGTACATAAAGTTATGAACAGTACATAGGGCCCAAGCAAAACCAGGCTGAACTGCTAGTATGTCAAAATTTGATTTTCTTTTATAAAAAAAAAAAAAAGTATTTGATAAAATGTGATTTTTGGAATATGTCATCTACATTCTGTGACAGGTACACACATCAAAGACTTTTCTGCATTGTCTATTTCAATTTTCAAGTTTATTTAGTCCATATGTTTCGGTATAGTGTATTATACATTTCAGATGTGAAAAAAATGTTTTCACATTAAAATAATGAATTAAGAATTCTTCAGATACACAAAAATACAGGGTCTGCCATACGGAGTATAATTTTATTTCAAAATAACACATAACATGGAAGAAATATACAAGTGCAATATAAAAATTAACAAAAAGGAAAAAATTTCTTTGCAACATAAAACATTTATTAAAGCCCCGTTTGCTTTCCATAGAGCTCAATTAATTTTGCTAATGTTACAGGAA
>NC_136517.1:85249042-85311542 GCF_053919585.1 Euprymna scolopes | reverse complement strand
GAAATAAAAAAAAAAGAAATAAAAAAAAAAGAAATAAAAAAAAAAGAAATATAAAAAAAAGAAATATAAAAAAAAGAAATATAAAAAAAAGAAATAAAAAAAAAAAGAATTGAAAAAAATGAAATAAAAAAAGAAATGAAAAAAAAGAAATGAAAAAAAAGAAATGAAAAAAAAGAAATAAAAAAAAGAAATAAAAAAAAGAAATAAAAAAAAAGAAATAAAAAAAAAGAAATAAAAAAAAAAGAAATAAAAAAAAAGAAATAAAAAAAAAGAAATAAAAAAAAAAGAAATAAAAAAAAAAGAAATAAAAAAAAAGAAATAAAAAAAAAAGAAATATAAAAAAAAGAAATGAAAAAAAAGAAATAAAAAAAAGAAATAAAAAAAAGAAATAAAAAAAAGAAATGAAAAAAAAGAAATGAAAAAAAAGAAATAAAAAAAAAGAAATAAAAAAAAAGAAATAAAAAAAAAGAAATAAAAAAAAAGAAATAAAAAAAAAGAAATAAAAAAGAAAAAAGAAGTGTCATAAAATTAGACTGGTCAAACAGGCAAAGCAATCATTGACATGGCGTGATATAGATCGGCACGTCACAGAATAATTTGCTGGATGCGATTTTGGGGGAAGATTGATACGGGTTAGCGGAGAATCCGATTCAGGGGTCAGAGAGAGATTGGAAAAAATGTGATTTCACGAGAATATGGATCAGCAGATTTCTCATGAAGGCGACGAAATAGAAATAAATGGCGGCTAAAACTATAGTAAACTAGAGACCCTCACTCTAAGGAGGAAAAACTGATGCAACTTTGACCATGGAAACCCATTGTAACTGAATAAAACTCATTTGTCAGAAAGAAATGATACTTGGATCTGTTACTTTGCATGGAGAGAGCTTTTGTTCCAGATGTGATGAATGGTGGTACACAAACCACTCAAAATAGTCGATGTGCCATAATTTTGAACACTGACACAATGCAACAACCAGACTACTGATATAACGCAAAATAGTTATGAAAAGTCGAGGAGAATGGAAAGAGAGAGAAAGGAGAGCTCAAGAGTGTTGAGTACTGGGACGTTGGTTGGTTGATTGTTTTACGGCATATCAACCCTTTTCAGGTTATTTAATGCCAAATCTGGTGATTTTGAAGAAAGATTTTTTTAATATAGTATATTTGTTTTTTAAGTCATATTCTATTTAACCCATAGTTGGGACCCTAACAGGTGCTACCACTCCGGGTCAGAGTGGACCTGGGAGCAATGGCAATTAAAGGGTGGCTCCACACTCCCTAAGGTCTGCAAGCTGGGGCCCTCACCATCAGATATAGTTTAAGGTCATATCCAGGACCACTGGGACGTTGGCGAAGTTTATTGCTACCCAAACCTCAGAAGACCAATAATTGTTATCAGTGAGAAATCAATAGTAAGCAGCTGTTCCGATAATGCAAAGAGGTGGAGTGCACTAGAAAGCTGGAGAGACTTGTTATTCAGACTTATAAAAAGGATTTATGTGATTTTTGGAAGTAAACATGCAATTGAAAAGTTTGCATTTAAAAAAAAAATATTTTTGTGTTTTCATATTTACGCGAGTAAAAAAAAATTTAAAAAAAAAATGCATATACAATCTCTATAAATAAAAATGAAAAACATGTTTGTTCGCAACCAATAATCTAAAAAAAAAAAAAAAAAAAAAAACTACTGAACCGATTGCCTCAACATTTTATGATAGCGTTTTTATCTAATTCACGTGTTATATATTTAAGATTAAAAAATATATTAAGAACTTTTTCAAAATCGTTTTTTCGTGACAAAAGGCGATCGTTTTGAATGCGACATTTTCTTTTTGTCATTTTTTAATAAGCGATTGCTTTACTATTTCGCTTTACATTAATATGTAATTTTTTTTATATATTTATTATAAAATAATAAATAAAATATTTTTATATATTTACTATCAAATAATAAAATATTTTATTTGGCAGAAATTAAATAGAACTACTTTTTTGTCAAACAGTCAACAAATAGACCTTAAAATTCATAATATAGTTTGTAGGTCATATGCTATCAATAAAAATATATGCTAAATAGACCGGATTGGAACGAATATCCTTTTCTACTGATATGTAATGTCTCATGGTGCATGCTCTGCTATGCACAACTGGCCTAACGACAAACATTTGGAACACAGCACACATGTGCACTTTTCAGCCATTTCTGTCCGGGTCTATTTGCTGCACAGATATCAACAAGACATTTCTTGGTTCATCTCACTACGATTTAGATGAAAGACGAGGCTAAAGATCCGAGAGCAAAAGGCCTGGACGCAATTACATTTGCATGACAGCCAAACCAGCCAGTTTTATATTCTTATGTTACTAATTCTAGCATTCCTATTAAAAAAAAAAAAAAAAAAAAAAAAAAAAAAAGGAAAAGTCGTACATAGAATGTACTCATGACAGACAGAATAAATTGTATTCCAAAAGTCACAGATTAATCAAGTTTTATTTTTATAAAGAAAATCATTTTCCAGTGAATCAGTTTTTCCAATGTCTGCATGTTAAGAATGGCTTTCTAAAATCCTGCAAGTCTGAATTATTTGAAGTTTTCTTCCTTGTTTTTAAAATGCCATTATGATATCGTAACTGCAACAGTGCACATGAGCACGTAGGAAAGCAGCAGCAGCAAAGGATGGCTGGCTTATAAAGAGATTAGCAGCAGCAGTAGTCGAAAAACTGCATATGTAAATCATATATAGTGTGTGTGTGTGTGTGTGTGAAAAAACAAAAAAAGGAAGAAAAGGACAGCACATGTTTGGGAGAGAAGCAACGTGCGACATCGAAGAAAATGGATGAATAAAGTTGAGGGCAAGAATGGGCTAGCTGTGACCAGCATGCAATCAAAGGAAGGAGAAACGTGCAATGCTACATGCTAGCAGCGAGAGACTTTAGTGTTGAGACGATACAGAAATGTGTAATAAGTTTTGTTAAGAAAAAATGCAGACTGATTTTTATTTGCTTTTTTATCCATTTGCAACATAACGCCTACATTACAACTGTTTGCTTAGCCACAACTTTTTTACTTTAGAAAAATAAAACTACTTGATAAATTTACACAAGTTTTGCCGCATGAGATTCTCTTTCAGTCACAAGTCTGTATATTATACAGGTTTTTCTTTTTTTAAGATAAAGGAAATTCTAGACAAGTCTCACTAATATATATTATTGAGATGTTTGTCTAACTGGAATTCTGTAACCATTTTTGGGGGTACTTGTCCAGAATCCACCCATATTAAACAAAAAAAAAAAAAAAAAAAAAAAGTTTAAATTTTAAAAATAAAATCATTTTTAAACAATTAATGGGAATTTGTAGGTATTACAACAAAAATCTCAAGTTTAAATTATGGAGAGTTATCTCCCTTTGGTTTATGACGTTATTAAAATAATAGGCAAGACAGTCTCTTCAGTTACTCAATATGAAATTTTCTTTAAAATAAAACGACTTAATTTACATGATTTTTGTTTTATTAATGGTATGTACATCATACAGATTTTTTGCCTTTCATTGTTTAATATAGAGAGAACTCAGCATTCCAGCATATTTCGAGACATTTCATTGTTGAATTATTCCCGTTTTCTAGATGGTGATAGATGATTTGGCATCCCCGACAAAATATCTTACACCAGATATTTTAACTGAATAAATTTATCACATTAGACAAATCATTATTATTATTAGTAGTAGTAGTAGTAGTAGTAGTAATGTTTGCATTATTGTACCTATTTACTATGCCTCCCCACGGGACAGAGTTAGACACCAGGGTTGTTTTTTAACGTGGAGAAAAGGTACAAAAATAAAAATTGTCTCAGTCGTGAAGGATTTCTCCTCCACCGAAAGAGAACAAGAAAATGAAGTGCAGCATCTGAAGAACAGTGATATTTTTCTGTAAAAACAATATTTAATTTTAAGAAATATGTTAACAGTCACAAGAAATAAATATTACACATAAAAGAATTGTTTACATTGTTCTACTTATTTTCATAAAATATTAATAATAAATAAATAAAAAATATAATATTACAATATTAATATAATAGATTAATGTTAGAGGTTTTGTCGGTGACGCCAAATCATCAATCACCATCAAGTCACCGGGAAGTAATGCAATGTCGAAATACCGAGAATTCTGGACAAGGTCCCGTTAGATTTTTATTTTAATCAAACAAAATTTTTTTTTTTTTTTTTTTTTTTTTCCAAGAGTATTTCGTTTATTATTTTTTAAAAAGCATTTTCAGAAAAAAATAGTACCAACTCAACAAGGTTATTTGGGTTAGTCGAAAACTGAAATATTAAATTTCAAGTACAATCAGTAGTATCTACTTAATTGTCATGTCACAGTAATGAACATATCCAAAAATTATGAAAAACGATAGGGTAGAAAATTAAATATGAATGAAAATAGTTCTCAACGACAATTAGCAAAAATTGAGTTTTGCAACAAAAGAAACTGGAGAGTTTGACTTGTAACAAAAGAGAAGTAAATATTTTCTGAAAACTAAAAAACTTAGGTCAATTTAGCAAAACTCAACTTTTGCTACTTGTTTTCAAAAACTGTTTCATTAATAACTAGTGGAGGTGCCCGGCATTGCCTGGGGTGTTTGGAAGTGTGTAAAAAGTGATAGTAAGCAGGCAGGTTCGAACCCATGTCGCGAAGGCGGAAAACCCAAGATTTTACCACTGCACTACGACAACAAAGGAAGTGAAAAGCGTTTAAACTTAACAACGTTAATGAAAAACTGTTGATTCACTGATAATCAGGTTAGGAGTCGGCAGAGAAATGAAATGAATCTTGTGATATTTATTTTCTTCACCATGAGGTCATGCCCAGCTCCCAGGTGTCCAAATAGCAATTGTCTGATATGAGGGGTTTTCCACATAGTGATCAAAGCTAATTGCTTTCTGGACGTCCCCTGCACGAAGCCAGAAAACTGGCTTGGCGTTCGTTAGTTTTGCTTTTTTTTTATACTAAAAAGCCAAGCACACAGGCAAGACGACAGAATAGCAGGAATTTTTAGCGTGTAAAAGTCGCTCAAATAAAAGATAGACACGACCACCTTTCGTAAATTGGAGATATTATAATCTAGATAGTATATAAAAAGTTTAAAAATTAGAGCCTCCCCATCCCCCCGAAAAAAAGGCGTTGTCAAATATCCAAAAAAACAAACAAAAAAAAAAAAACGCACACACAGACAAACACAGTTTGGCTTTTATATTATTGATTAATTGTCTACTTATCGTTTTTCATAATTTTTGGATATGTTCATTACTGTGACATAACAATTCAGTGAATAGCATTGGTTTTACTTAAAATTCAATATTTTAATTTTCAAATTTTGCTACAATAATAAAAAACTGAATTTTGTACACAAACACCACAGCCTTGAAATATCCATAAATATATTAAACTAGATGAGCCACCATTTCTATCGAAACTTATGTCTCCCTCCCCCCTCATATTTTTATTGATTCCTCAAAGAATGGGTCAGCAAGCATTAAGGTAAATAACATCTTAGGTGGGGGGGGGGGATCAGTTTGAGTTATAGGCTGGTGAACAGACTCCTGATAAAATCAGCACCATTTTAGGAACAAATGAACATTTTTTTTTATTTATTTTTTTTTTTAATATTATTCATCCAGAGAAACACTGAGAAATTATCAACTTTTTGAGTGTTTGCTTAGTCATTT
This sequence comes from Euprymna scolopes, assembly GCF_053919585.1. Lineage (NCBI taxonomy): Eukaryota > Metazoa > Mollusca > Cephalopoda > Sepiida > Sepiolidae > Euprymna > Euprymna scolopes. The sequence goes on along the minus strand of NC_136517.1, from coordinate 85,305,808 downwards.
TCAAGTTTTAGCTGGATAGACAAACACACATACAACTGCCATTTATATATGTTGTAATTTTACTACAGTAAAAGCATCAGTATAAGAAAATTTAAAAATCAGAAATTACATAACACTATGCAGGATTTTTTTTTTTAAAACATGTAAATTCAAATTTTTCAGCTGAATCATCTTGAAGGTTTATTAAGTTTAATTTATTTGGAAAAAAAAAATCCTGCATCATGTCATCCGATTTCTAATTGATTCTCAAATTTTTGCATTATAACTACGCTTCTACTGTAGTAAAATTATGTTCAATATTAATAGATGCCAGTGCATCTAATTATGGCTATTTTGGAAAAAAAAGAAATGGTTTCTTTAAAAACACTGGAAGAAATCAGCCATATTCGGTAGGATGGAGAAATTTTAATGAAAATTTTTTTTTAATTTTCTGTATATCACCTAGAAGGCTTATTTAACTGAAAGTTTGAATTTAAATGTTTCATTTATTTGGGTGGGGAAAAAAAAATTAAAAACTGATGTTTTATCTGATTTCTAGTTGATTTTTAAATTTTATTCATAAATATTTTATTTTTATTATTTTATCAAACATTTGATAAAAAAAAAAAAAAAATTAAATTTATGAGTTTAAAAAAAAAATTAAAAAAAAAAAAATTAAAAAAAAAAAAAATTAAAAAAAAAAAAAATTAAAAAAAAAAAAAATTAAAAAAAAAAAAATTAAAAAAAAAAAAATTAAAAAAAAAAAAACGAATATAGATGCAAGTTAAAAAAAATATAAACTTGTGTACACAATGCTCCAATTGCAAAATCTTCATAAAAACCAACCTGGTACAAGTGTGATCGATGAGTAGAGAGATGGCGTCGAGATTCTTGTCGAGTTTCGTATTGTGGTATGGACATTGGTCTGTTTGGAGTTCAACTGCTTGGCTAAGCAATGTCTGTAATCGTCGAGGAGGTAACATCACAGACGGCGGAAGAAAAGCTGCAATGTATGATAAGAATAAAACACTTTATGATATTCAACATTTTGTGAAGAGAAAATTAAAAGGTCGATCAGTTTGTTTTTTTCTTTCTCAATTTGATGGCTGACGGAACAAGATCATGTTACTCCTATAGATAAAATAAAAGGTTCCGTTTTAAATTTTGCATAGATCCCTTAGACATACTTTGAGAAAGTTGGGGAGTATAATGACCAAAAATGTTGCAAGAGTAACATACAAGATGAGTAGTCTGAAGAATCTGAATACAAATTCCTGTGAAATATTCCATAACTGTCGCACTATATCTTACCGCCGCAGTTGTGGTGATTGTTAACACCCCCTTCAGCATGGCCAGGTGGTAATTTGGCCGTAAGCAGAGGGATACACAGAAAAATGCAATCCCATAATTCCCCTTTTCTCGATCTTTTTTCGTCTGGACAGCATGTGGTAAGATATATTTTTGTCTCTCTGTAAATAGGGGGGGGCATCCCTCTCCCTCAGCATTAGTCAAGGTTAGTTTTAAAGAAGTAATGGTGAAAATAAATTGTATTTTCTGTAAATTGTATGTTAAAATTGTAACTGGAATAGGGCCGATCACCTCCCTAGATGAGTTCATAATTAAAGGATACTCTAACTTAACATCTAAATCTGACCCCCAAGATCGCCATGAGCATGGAATATGTACCTACATTAAAGATGGCTTCCCGCATGGCAGGGATATCTCCAGAGAAGACCCTAATTTACCTTATATGTGCTTCCGGGTTGCACTTGCTTACACCACCGCATTTATATTTGCCCTCTATCACCCCCACAACAGCGGAGTTACTATCTTTAAGAGTATATATCAGAGAAAATTGACTACATCCTGTCTGCTCATCCCACAGCTAACATTCACATTTGCGGTGACTTCAATGTCCATAATGTGGAATGGCTGACCCACTCAAACAAGATTCAAATAAGACTGATGATGAGGGGGAGATGACCTCACTCAGATTGTTCACGAGCCCACCCGTGTGCCTGATACTACCAGTCAGTACGAACCGTCTAAACCTTTTTCTCTTCAGTTTCCCTGAGCTAAACTCATGTGCCGTTCTATCTCCTCTAGGATCCTCCGACCACTCCGTTGTATCAGTTAAGATAAAAATGAAATATAAGTCTACAGACGTACCTCTCCATCGTACTACATATCAATACTCTTATGCTGACTGGGATAGCTTCCGTACATTCATATCTGATCTACCTCTCCATTCCATGTTTAAAAAGGATGTTTCCTCTATAGTATCAGACCTGACCGAATGGTTAGTTGTAGGCATAGACCAATTCATACCATCCAAAAAATTCCAACAAAAACCTAACAGCCAGCCATGGTTCTCCCCTGAATGTGCTGCTGCCATCGCGCACAGAAATCACTTTTTCCATAGCTACCAACGTAATAGATGCACTGAGACTAAAGCTGCTTTCAGGACTGCCAGCAACCACTGTAAAAGAGTAATAAAAAATGCAAGAGAGCTATCTGCTCAATCCGTTAAAGCCAAAGTAGCTGAGCAGCGGCTTGGTTCCCACCAGTTTTGGCAAATAGCAAATAGGATCCTGAACAGAAGCGTGCGTTCTATCCCAACCATTATCAATGGACCAGAGGTCATCTCGTCAGCATCCAACAAGGCCAAACTATTTGTCAAGAACTTTGCAGCAAATTCTACCCTATGCGAGGAGGGCCATCAACTCCCTGTATTTCCTCCTATAACACACAACACGCTAGGTAACATACAAATATCTGTACATGAGGTCGCCAAGCTAATCAAGAACCTTGATTCCAGTAAAGCAACTGGCCCTGACGGCATTCCAATTATAGTGTTAAAAAAGCTTCGACCAGAACTTGCCCCCATACTTACCAAACTGTTTAAGCGTTCCCTTAAGGAGAAGTGCTTTCCAACACCCTGGAAAACCTCATCAGTATGCCCTGTATTTAAGAATTCAGGTGAAAAGTCATCTCCCTCTCAGTATAGACCAATAAGTCTCCTGTGTGTTATGAGTAAGTTGCTGGAATCCATATTAAATAGAGAAGTAATCAACCACCTCAGCAGAAATAACCTTAGTGATATGCAATATGGTTTCCGTTCTGCCAGATCTACAGCAGACATGCTAACGGTTATATCTCATAGGATTAGCGAATCTCCCAACAAAGGCTTCATTTTTAGGGCACTTGCTCTTGACATAGCAAAGGCCTTCGATAAGGTATGGCATAAAGGCCTACTTCACAAGATTTCCAGCTACGGTATAACTGGAAATGTTTTCTCAATAATTAAATCATTTCTCTCTGATAGGCTCATAAGAGTAGTGGTTGATGGGCAGAAATCAGAGGCCCACAGTATTAATGCTGGAGTCCTCCAGAGGTCCATCCTGGGCTCAACTCTCTTCTTGATCTACATCAATGATCTCCCAAAACACATACTAAAATCATTCATTGACATCTATGCTGATGACACGACTATCTATGGCAACACATCAAAGGCTGTAAAAGACAAAGTTCTCAGATCTTGAGCACGTGGTACAGTGGGGGAAGAGGTGGCTGGTTACCTTTAATGCATCTAAGACCAAGCTCCTATCATTACATCATAAACGCTCTGATCCCCATCTGGCATCGATTGAAATGAATGGCTCTCATCTAGGGGAGGCCCCATGTCTTGATAAGTTTCTGGGTTTGACCGTTACTCCTGATCTGAAACGGAACGCATACATCAAGTCTGCGGCCAAGGTTGCTGGGAAAATGGTGGGATCCTTCTACCACTCCAGAAGACATCGCACTAATGATACAATTCTCTATATAAAAGCCAAGTACGTCCAAGGATGGAGTACTGCTGCCACATCTGGGCAGGAGCTGCTAAAAACAGCCTATCCTGCCTTGACAGAGTACAAAATAGACTTCGTGGCTTGGTGGGGGATGCCCTTTTCTCTTCCCTGCAACCTCTCTCCCACAGAAGGATCGCTGCGAGCCTGTCTCTGTTTTATTGTTATTTCCATGGCAAGTGTTTGTCTGAGCTCCAATCTCTGGTCCCCCCTCGCCAATCTTTCACGAAAAACACCAGACTAGCTGAAACCACTGTCAATAATTTTCCCCACTCTTTATCCGTGCCTAAATCAAAATGTAGATTCCATGAACAAAGTTTCTTTCTTAGAACTGCACGCCTGTGGAACTCTCTACCGCTTGCTTGTTTCCCTCCTGACTTCAACTTGGATGTCTTCAAGTCCAACATAAACAAATTCCTGATGAACCATCCCCTTAAGTAATGACACTTTATCAAATCTCCAATACTAACTATTACTACGATACTATCCCATTGATTACTGCACACAATAATCCTTATCCTCGAGTGGCTTCTGGGCCTTGATAAGTGGTTACCTACATGTATAAAAAAAAAAAAAAAAACATTTTCATGTAAAAAAATAAATAGTTAATTATATTTCTCATATATAATGCGACCTGTGTTGTGTTTTTATGTCTGCCATAAATGTCTCAAGTCGAATGAAGCGGCCCTGAGGACAAGAAAGGTCCACACCCGAATGCCACCAGAGTGAAGACATCTGGAGGGAATGAAGGTGCCACACACCCACATTCAAAATCTCAGGTATGATTTTTCTCTTGATACCCAGACCCTAATAACTGACCCATCATTACATCATAACTATAACACGATCAATTGGACGACCAACTCTCTACTACAAGGACACCTGCAACAGAGACCTGAAAATTGTGGCATTCAATCACTAGATCTTGAGACAGAGACACCCGATTCACAGGTGAAAGGATACAGTCCACTCCTGTCACCCCCACCATCCCTACTGTTGACTACACCTGTAGCAACTGCCAACGTAGCTGCCAATCTAAAATTGGACTATTTAGCCACAACAGATGCTGCACTGAACCAAACTAGGTGCAGAATGCCATTGTCTCAGGAGACGGAAGGTTACCATCAATATAATTACAAATTACTGGAGATTTCTACCTGGTCATGGCTAATGGAACAAGATCATGCTACTCCTATATATAAAATAAAGGGTTCTATTTTTAATTCTGCACAGATCCCTTAGACATGCTTTAAGTTGTGGATTATATTGACAAAAATGTAAAAATAACATACATGATATGAATAATCCAAACCAAAACACACACGTGAAATATTCCATATAACTATAGAAGTATAATATAATGCATGAAACATTTGAAAAAAAAGAAAAAAGAATGAAACCGCCATTTTTATTTGGATTCTCATGAAGGCATAAATAAAAAAAAAAAAGTTATCACTTACACTGTAATTTTTCAATAAGTTTTTGTCTGGATACAATTCCTCTTCCTTCCCATTCCGAAGTTTCCCTTAGATCTTGTGAACTGTTGCACATCATATACCTAACAAAAAGATTTAATAAAAGAATAAAAACAATTAAAATATTTATTAAACTTATTAAATGTAAAAGTGAAATAGCAAACAACTGTGGGCATAGATTAAGAATAATACACAAGAAAAATGTAATTATTAAAACACTCAAATAAAAGTACTCCTGCATGTGTTAAGAAACTTAATTCAACACATTCACAAAAAAGGCAAGTAACACTATAGAAAAAATAGAATAGGAAGTAGACATCAGCCAAACTTTTACCGGATTGAAACATAGCTATTAACTAACGAAAACTTCAATTCACAGGCAAGAATAAAAAAAGAAATCCAATTGGTTAGCTAGCTAAACTTAACACTACATGGATTTCTAAGAACAAGTAACAAATTATATGCATTTTAGTTCAACAATTCCTCACATTAATGAAACGTAAGATTTTGAGTAGCTTAATTGCTATATATTTTCATAACTTGGTATATACGTGTACAGGGTGACCCCCCCCCCACCCACCCAAAAAAAAACGGGCCCAACTCTAATTAGGCTCTGTTTCTTAGTGTTTTGTCCGAATGAAATGAAACTTTGGTCATAACTAGTTTATTATATTCACAACATCACATCAAAACACTAGGGTCTTTGGCCTTTTTTATCCGTTCTACAGCATATGTTCTAGATATACTTTCTATGTTTTGTTTTTGGGGTCACTTAATTTTACACAAAAAATTTTTTCTTTTAAATCATAAATTTATATAATACAGAGGGGAATGATAAGTGTTGCTTCCCCCGCAAAAAAAACAAAAAAAAAAAAAAACAAAGAAAAACACTAAAGCTTTATTTTAAAACTTATTAAAAAAAAATCAATTCAGAAAACTTAATCACGCAGTAGAGCTGACATCTATTCAATGTAGCCGCCTTCAGCCTCAATCACTGCCTTGATACAGGTCCGCAACTTGCAGCATGCATTTTCCACAACAGCTGCCAGCAGCTCAGCAAATTGTTGTGGGAGGTCATGTGGGTGATGTTCTTAACGTACAACCAAATAAAGTAGTCCAGTGAGTTCAAGTTAAGGAGGAGGACAGCCAGTGAGAGAAGGGTATAAACAAAGTTGTAGCAAGCCTGGGTCTCTTTGGACTTATGGACTGGCGCCAATCCTGCTGCGACACTCAGAGTCTGCCAGTGGTCACCTGATTGCAACCGGGGATCACCACACTCTTCAGCACATCTAGGTACACTTTGGTGTTGACTTTCAAGCCGACTTCGAAGATGTGAGGTAGCATGATGTGACCCTCATTTGAAACCACACCAAAGACCATAACCCTGGCCGGAAACTGTTTTCATCACCCTGGGCATGTTCCGTTATTAATGGCAATCCAGCAATGCATTCTGAGGGTGCTGGAAATGGTCCTGTTGTCATAACTTGGATTGGTAGAGAGCATGAGTTGTATAACGGTGTATCTTCGATTTCACTCGTTAAACATTGTGTCATTACACACATGATTGAAGGCTCCTATCGCTCTTGGAATTTGTACACAACCGGCCAACTAGTAGATGGGTGTGCAGCAAAAAAATAGAAAAACGATTTTCAAACGGAAATGGAATCAGGTCTTTTCTAGGAGGACAATTTTATCATTTCATCCTCTACTGATAATGATTATCTACACATTGGCAAATGAGATGAGAAGTGGTGAGGGAAGGGTAAGTAGGATAACGGATACAATTAAAAAGGATAAGACTAAAATAGCAGTAGTCATCATAAGCGGATGACGTCAAAAAGAAAAAGGAAAACCATTAATTGATTTATTGCAAAGACAGAAGATGCCTATGGACCTTAGTCTTGAAAAAGACCAATGTTGTAGGTAAAAGGAAAACAGTTCCACAATGTTGCATTTCTTGAAAGAAGCTACTGGAATAGGAATCTGTATCAATGCGGCATCAAAATCATATTGATGAGGACCACTAACAGGGTTTGTACAGATTTTCTATGTCCACTTCAAAGGACTTTGGAACATTTTTCAAGGCCTTCAGGCAAAATTCAAATTTTTAAAACAATTTGATATATAAACAATCTATTATATAAAAGTTACTGTGTGTAGGAGGTTTTTTTTTGTTTTTTTTTTTACATAGGCATCACCACTTATCAAGGCCAAGAGGCCACTCAAGGATAAGGGTTAAAGAGTGTACAGTAGACATTGGACAATATAGTAATCATTAGTAATGAAAATTTGGTAAATTTGATAACTTATATGGAACGGCTCATCAAGAACTTATTTACATTAGACTTGAAGACAACCATATTGTGGAAAGCAGGAAAACGGAAGACAATTCCACAGGCGTGCAGTTCTAAGAAAGAAGTTTTGTTCATGGAATCTACGTTTAGGTTTAGGCACAGGTAAAGAGTGGGGGGAATTATTGATAGTGTTTACAGCTAGACGAGTGTTTCTTGCGAAAGTTTGGCGAGGGGGGACCATAGATTGAAGCTCAGTCGAACACTTTCCATGAAAATAACGATACATCAGAGACAAACTCGCAACATCTCTTCTGTAAGATAGAGGTTTCAAGGAAGCGAAAAGGACATCTCCTACGAGGCTACAAAGTCTATTTTGAACTCTATCAAGGCAGGCCAAGTCCTTTCTAGCAGCTCCTGCCCAGATGTGGCAACAGTATTCCATCCTTGGACGTACCTGGCTCTTATATAGATAGAGAATAGCATCAGCAGTGAGATATTTACCGGATCGATGGAAAGATCCCACCATTTTTCCAGCGGCCTTGTTTCTTCCTCATAGGTTCTCAAAGGGCTGAGCCTATGCTTTGTAAATTTCACACAAAAAGTATTTTATGTCTGTCAGTGTACTTTGATGTTTTGTACAGAAATTCATCTGATAAGTATTGAAAAAAAAAAATCCGATCCTAATAATAGTCTTTTTTTTTTTTAATAGATAAAAATTAATTTTTACACGCTAATATTTTATGTTACACCAGCCAAGGAAAATAATTCTCAGCAAATCTTAAAAATTTGAAAACTATTGTCATCTGTCAATATAGATCAATAATAGAGTATTCGACTACAGATAGAATGACCCCCCGGTTCAAGCCCTGGTGCACCTCACCATTTTATTTTAATTCTTTTTTTTTTATGAGTTCAATTTATGATAAAAGAAGAGGTACCATTTAAAATTGCTGCAATATAGAGTACACTTTTCAACAATCACAGCCAACCATTTTTTGCCTTCGCTTTACACGTACATTTTTCGACATCCACCTTGTATCTTTCCCAAGCATGTGCTGTCCTTTTTCTTTCCTTTTTCTTCTTGCGCACAACGTCCTCATTTGCATATCCGCGTTTTTCAGCTAATGATGCTGCTAATCTCCCTGCAAGCCAGCCATCCTTCGCTGCAGCCGACATCTTCCCATGTGCTCATATGCACTATGTTTCAAAAATACAATTTAACTGTGTGAACTGCTCAAATTTTATCTTGAATGTATAACCATTTTCCATTCGTTAAATACATCACGTATACCCAGTGTCCTATGAGTCGATATTACGCTTTCTAAATAAAATAAAATAAATTTTTACTTTCAATTTATAAAACTCATTTTTTTCAAAGTGCATCTTTTCAGAGACATAAGGTTACAGCATAGTGCGAGGCGGGTCAAATGATTGCAGTTTTTGTAGATTGTTGTTTCCTGGGTTTGTAGACGGCAAAAATAATAGCCAAGCGGTTAAAATTGAAAAGAAATTGGAACTTGGCAGGCATAAATTGACTAAACGTGTTATTTGCACACATGCGAAAATATACATGTATACGTTAAAATCGGTTCATTTTAAACTATTTCTTATCCATCTGACGATAGCTCGAATAGTAACGATTAAGGCTGGAGTACTAATTGTTTTGGTTTCAATTGTAGCTGATGGCAACAGGTCTTTTTTTTTTTTACACTTGAAATCACTACTGTATATTGGGTACAATACATAATTGATAAAGAATCTACTATAATAATAATAAACACATAACCTTTATAATCTCACTATGTCTGTGTGTGTTTTTCAAATTGTATCTCCTCCCAGACAGATGGTTGCTTGACGGCGTGCAGTAGCTCAAGATTGCATTTTTGGTGCAGAATTTTATTAGAGATAGTAACCATATTTTATAACAGCACAACACCAGGCAACTAGCTAATTTTATATATTAGAGAAGCTATGAGCTGGTTTTCTGTTAATTTAATACTGAAATAAATCATCTTCTAAATGTTAATTTAGTTGTCCGTATGTCCAGTGTTACAAAAAAAAAAAAAAAACATCACAAACAATTTATGAGAACCGAATTACCTCCCTTTACAATCACTATCAGTTAAAAATCATTAAAACCATTTCCTCTTCAAAAATTTAAAAAACATGGCTGCCTGTTTATGGTTTCAAATTGGCTATTTTATTTTATCACTAGCAAGGCCACCCGGCGTTGCTCGGGACCGTATAAGACCATGAAAAAATGAAATTGATTTTGAACATACTTATTATTCTTAGGATAGAGGAATTTTTTTTATGTCTATGTATCATTTGCCATCTTGAGCAAAATATTTTACCTACCCTAGGACGGGTATTACACAACATATGTATGAAATAATTGTACCTTCACCAGGACAGGAAATTTACAGCATGTATATGGAAAAAAAATTTTCTTTACCTAGGACGGGTAATGTACAACACATTTAAAATAATCTACATAATCTTCTGTTGTGCTAACTTTTCTGCATGTCACAAGTAAGAGTTTGTTTTTACATCATAGTGCTATAGTGAAGAAGCACCTTATTTCTTATAGAAATGTCATACTACACAAATATATTACATGATTTTCAGTTTGTAAGTCACAGGTAAGATGGGGACTATACTGTACAAGTACCTCTTCTAATTTAAAAATGAAAAAACTATACTTTTATGTAATTTTCTGTTGTGCTAAATTTTCAGTACGTCAGGGGTAAGAATGTTTTATTTTTCATCTGGGTGCTATAGTAAAGAAGCACCTTATTTCTCATATGCAAGTCATACTACTATCATTTTCGGTTTTAATAACTTTTACACACATCACAAGTAGGATTTTCTTTGTTTTTTCATATGAATACTGTACTGCACAAGTACCTACTGTGCAAGTACCTTATTTCTAATATAAAGATGAAACTATTCGATTTTACATAAGTTTTTCATATGAGTACTATACTGTACAAGTACTTGGGTATTGAGTACTTGGGAGTTTCTTGTATACATAAATACATTAAAAAAGTGATCATTCTGATTTTTGGAATATGACATCTATATAAATATACAAACATATACAATACATATAATTTATAAGTTAATTAGTTTAGGAGTGAATCGAATACAAATATTTAAACATATACTAAAAATTCTTCATGATCGGTTAATTAGTTTAGGAGTGGATCTAATACATAGAAATATATAATCATATGCACATCCTTAAAATTCATAATGATCATTTAGTTTAAGAGTGAATCCAATGCTATTACTTGATCTATTTACATGGTTTTTGGAATGTAATAAATAAGCAGAAATATATCATTTGGAATATGACATTTTTATTACATGCATCAAAAACATTTTCTTTTTTTTTTTCATAGAAATGTTCTTGTAAAATTACATAACATTTAAAAGATCAAGAATATTTTTTTTTTAAAGGAATGTAAAGAAAAGAAAAAAAAAAAGAAAAAGGGAAATGGTGAAACTCAAAACTGCAACATTAGTGTTAGTAGTCGATCACGTTATCTATTGCACCAAAGGGACAACAGTTTTAAAAGCGTTGTGAAATAAATAACTAGACGTCCGTGTTACAGGACATAAGCATTATGCTATGCTCGCCAAGTTGTCATTTCTTTCAAGTTTGAACCCCTTAGCAATTATTTTAACCGAATAAATACCTCTAATAAAATTCTGCACCAAAAACGCAATCTTGAGCTACTGCACGCCGTCCAACAACCATCTGTGTGGGAGGCGATACAATTTGAAAAACAAAGACACACACACGGACATAGTGAGATTTATATATTAGATTTTTAAAAAAAGTCATGTTGGAAGAAGTTTTTTTATTATAGATTCTTTAAAATTAAAAAAAAAAAAATGTGCAAATGAATTGACATCTGTTTCCTTATAACATTAAAAATTCAGAAAAAAAAATTTGTGTTAAGTTTCATTGAAAAAAAATCTAAATTTCTTTTAAATCAATTCTTTTTAGCTTTAAGAGGTTAAAAAATTGATAGCAATTTGTTTTAAATTCATCATTTGTTTTTTTATTTTATTTATGTGTTTTAAAAATGTTCAACTACCGTGGAATTTCCACAGGTTTTGTTAGTTAATATTTTTATAATTAACAAGCAACTAGGAGTCAATGTTCCACCTGTTTCTTTTGGAAATCATTTTTATTCTTACTACTATGGGGAAATTTACAAATATAAAACAAAAAAACAAAAAAAACAAAAACAAAAAAAACAAAAACAAAAAAAACAAAAACAAAAAAAACAAAAACAAAAAAAAACAAAAACAAAAAAAAACAAAAACAAAAAAACAAAAACAAAAAAAAAACAAAAAAACAAAAACAAAAAAAAAACAAAGAAAAAACGTTATTCCGCATCAGTGTTTGTTTTCATAGACAATTATGTTGATTTTTTAATAATTGAAAAGTTAAATCAAATAATTACAGTATTGTGTTGCTATTCAATTATTAATATAACAAAATTGTTAGGAAACTAATTTCTGTCTAAGATAAAGTTGTAATGGCCCCCTCCCCAACTGACGAGCTGTTTGCGGTCAGCAGTTTTTGTTTTTAAAACAGAAACATCAGTCTAGTTTTTTCAAAGCAAATTACTCCACCTCTTTATAAACTGCAAGAAATAAATGCACAATTCAATATTTAATGTAACCAAATGTACTTTTTTATCTGAAAACTGAAAAATGGAATAACGTATAATTTTGATTTTCAGTCTTTTTTTTTTTACACGGTGGTCACCACTTATCAAGGCCCAGAAGCCACTCAGGGATAAGGGTTATTGCAAGTACAGTACGTTAGTGTGGATATTTGATGAAGTGTTTACTTAAGGGGGCGGTTCATTAGGAATTTGTTAACGTTGGACTTGAAGACGTCCAAGTTGTAGTCAGGTGGGAAGCAGGCAGGTGGAACAGAGTTAGTCATTAGCAAAGAAAAGTCTCTACATTAATCATCTTAGCTGGAATAAATGCTTTGTTTTACAAACAAAGCATTCTAAATGTTTTGAATGTCACTTATTAAACTGCCTGTTGTGATATGCAAAAAGAAAAAAAAAATATAAAGAAATAAAAAGTTGAATGTGTAATCAAGTTCTGGCAATGTAATTTTTTAAAAAATTTTTTTATTATTAACTAGCGAGGGGTACCCGACGTTGCCCGGGTGTTTTTCGGGGTATGTGAAAAAAAAAAAAAAACGGGCCTGTGAAAATAAAAAATGAAGCCTTCACGACGCGCAGTTGGAAAATAGTATAGTGTTAAAAAAAAACAGGTGCGCGTTTCTGATTGACGTGACGGCGATAGGTATTCAGCAGTAAACGTTTTGTGCGGGACAGTTTTGAATGAGGTGAATAAATCGGTTTGTTTGTTTTTAAAAACCCGCTCCCTGTTTATTAGGAGGAGCGAAATGAAAGCTACAGTCTGATATGACGAAGTCGACATTGAACAAACGCTACTTAGCTCTCTTGAGACAACTGGCTTTCGGCCTGTGATTAGAGTAGAGTTTCGCTTTTTTTTTTTAATACCGACTGTAACACGTGCCGATGCGGGAAATGTGGAATAATTAACGTTTGAAAGTCAATAAAATTAAATAGACAGGCGAGCTCCGTGGATAACTCTGAGATATTACAATTTATAGATGATATAAAAAGTTTTAAGTTGTGAACTGAGCATGCGCTTCTCTGAAAGAAGCCTTTTGTGGACATCGAGGAAAAGCGTACATACATACATACATTTTCGCTTTTATATATATAGATGACTGAAGAATTTGCCTAAACTAAATATTAAACTTTATTTCTTAATATTTCTGCCATATCGAGCGACTTTGAAAATATTTAGAAATACATTTTTTTTTATCTACATTCTGTGTCATAAATAAATCTCCATTCCAACAATCTCGCTAACCAGAATAAGTATTTTTCTTAAAACGGATTTAATCGTAATACATTAATTTACAACAAAGAACATAAGCAAAAAAAAAAAAATAATTAGTTAAGGTAAAATAAAATATTGATTCATTAGATGCAAAGCTATAGTGATCTGCCTACAAGAACCCAACTTTCCTTTATATATTTGAAGATAATATTGAAGATATTGATCTAAACTATTGTTTGTTATTTTACAATTCAAAATTCCATATGGGCTTAAATAGAAAAGCAATCATTTGTTTATATGCCTGCAGTTCGCAATAACATCGTTTTCTGTTTAATAAATTAACTTGGCTTCTGATTCGATTTTTTTTTTTTTATTCAAGCATAATTTACAGTTTCTACTATTCCTATTGAAATGTTTAATTTCAAGATTGACAAATGGATAATATGAGGGTCAATATTTCGTATTCCCATATACGTTTAAACAGCCTGTTGCTACTTCTGTATTTTTTTACTTATGTCATCATGTGGTAATTATAGGGTGGAACGATAAAATTGTCGTCCAAGAAAATATGACCAGATTCCATTTCCATTTGATGAAAACCAGTTTTCTTTCTATTGTTGCAGACCATCTAGTACAAATCCAGATTTGTACAAATCCCAAGAGCGATAGGAGCCTTCTATCATGACTGAAAGTGACAATGTTCAACAAGCGAGATCGGTGATGAGCCGCTGTACAACTCACGCTTTCTACTGATCCAAGTTATAACAACAGGACCATTGCCAGCACCCTCAAAATTGTGTAATTTCAAGTGAAAGCCACATCATGCCACCTCACATCTTTGAAGTCAGGTTGAAAGTCCACACCAAAGTGTACCTGGAAGTACTGAAAAGTGTGGTGACCTCCTGGTGCAATTAGGTGGCCATTGGCAGAGCCTGGGTGCGGCAGCAAGACTTGGTACCAACCCACAAGTCCAAAGAAACCCAGGCTTGGCTTCAGAAGGAGTACTATGACTTTGTACCCTTCTCTCATTGGCCCCACACCTCCTTCTCCGACCTGAACCCACTGGCCTACTTTGTATGGTCACATGTTGGGAACAACACCAACATGACCTCCCACAACACCAAAGCCAGTCTGATTGCCAGCATTCGGCGGCGCTTGTAAAAAAGGCATGCTCCCAGTCTAGGATCCGTATCGAGGTAGTGATTGAAGCTGAAGGTGGCTACATTGAATAGATGTCAGCTCTATTACATAATCAAGTTAGCTGAATTAATCTTTTCAATAAAAGTTTTAAAATAAAACTGTAGTGTTTTCTTTCCAGTGACAACTTTTATCATTCCACCCTGTATTTACTGTTGCTTTGTATTGGACAGACACACAGGAGTTTTATAAATTAGATTAGCTGTTTAACATTCATTAGTGTACAATTAAATTTTTATTTTTACATAATTACATAAGTTGATACTATCATTAACACTAATAGCATTATTAACATTACCAATTATTTTTATGGTATATATGCAACAAGTCAGTTTAATGCTATTTCTAATTATAATTTTAAATAGACAAGTTTTCAAAGGAAATATTTCTTATCTTTAATAATTTTGCCAATTGGTACCTTTACTTCAATCATAAAGGTGGATTGAACCAGAGTATTTTATTTTCTACTAGCAAGCTGTCCGGCATTGCCCAGTCATAAAATATGCATAAATATTATATTTTAATTAATACAAAAACTTAGACATGTGCATGCAAGTAATGTTTGTTTTTGTTTTTAAACCGTTCACTTCTTGTGAATTAACAAAAAAAAAAAAAAAAAAAAAAAATGCCAGAGGAGATCAAAACCAAAATCTGACGACAGTGAGTCAAGTACGATAACCATTAGACCAGCTTGACACAATCTTTAAAACATGTTTCCAAACTACTTATTAACACAAGTAATCTGTAATATGAACTATTCACGCATGCACATTCATGAAACAGCAGATACAAATCCGATGACTCCCACATACCAATTTTTCAATTTCCACCCCTTAACAGCCCTTTTTTCAGATGAAAACGGATTAAAGTTTTCCACATGCCTGAATATCTTATATACAAAATTTCAAGTCTGTAGATCCAAAATTCATTGAGTATATAGGTTGAGAAGTGTTCCTCACACACTCACTTATAGATTATTTGCATTTCTATTATTTTTAAATGTTAATTTGGTCATAGTCATGGCTGTGGCATTTATCTTGGGTCAGTTGGGCCAGCTCATTCCAACAAGTCCACTCATCCCGAACATTGACTAACCAAGCATGGTGATCTATGGTTGCTTTTGTTACGAATGCAAGCCATTTACAGTTCCAGCAATGGACACCATAAACTGGGCCCATAACCTTGAGTTGGAAGTCATTTAGTTTCAGAAAAGTTTCCGATGGCTAGTTATTCTTTACAAGTCCTGGAGATGACGAATTCTCAGTGGACAGCTGTTCTGTACAGGTTCCGGACTTTATAATTTTGTAACCAAAGAGCAAAATATTCTTCCCGTATTGACACGAAGAAAACATATGCAAGGTTTCTAAAAAAAAAAAAAAAAAAAGTTTAATTTTTATGAAGCAGTTCTGGTTTCTGATTGGTTGGAAGCAGAATGTGAATTAATTTGATTCGTCAGTTTCTAGAAGCAGCATTTATAAATAGAATCTCCCCACTGAGGGATCATAACCCCATTAGTAATCAAAAATATTGCCACAGGTGAAAGACCAGAATCAGTTTATCATCCTGTTTCACTATTCCGAACATAGTTTTGAGTTGGCCACCATGTTTCTTCCAGCCTGGTGATGGATGACTTCACAGCTAAAGTCACCTAGATGTTGTTGAAGGGCGTGGCCGAACCAACGAAGGCGTCTGGCAAGGAGAAATTTTTTGGAGAGAGTGGATCTTGCAGCAAGTGTGAACTTTAGTGCTGGAAATAAACTTGCCAGTGGACACTGAGGATGCAACATAGGCAGTGATGGTTGAATACTTCTAGTTCACATAGGTCACCTGCCCTCATAGACAAAGTGCCGTAATCATAAAGGGGAATAGTGTGGACAAGGGCCTGGTATATCCCGAGTTGGGTGTTTAGCCATATTTCTTTTCGAGACCAGAGCTGCGATCAAAGTCGACAGAAGGCGGTGCAAGTATTGCTGATATGATTAAGGTCTTCCTCACCTTGACCTATTGCAATGATGATGATGGGGGGGGGCAATATATTTGAACTGATCGACCTCTTCAAGGGTTTTAGTGTTGAGGACAACTGGGTCTTTTTAATTTAGAAGACCTGCCATCAGTAACTGTCTTATTGGCGTTTATCTTCATGCTGATCTTTGACGCATAACATTGCATCTTGCCGATGGCTGACTGAATGTCAGCAAAGCTTTCACTCAACATGGTGTTCCTGTTTATTAACATAATCATTAGGGATGTGACAACAGCATATTCTTTTCATTGTTTTTACTCTCTTCAGTATATATCCATTAATATCATTTGTTTTTATATAGACTGATGTGGTTCTTGGTTGATTGTGTCTTACTGTGGTGGATATAGACTTGAGTGTCAAAAAAAAAAAAATGAAAAGAATATTCTGTTGTCACAGCCCTAATAATCATAAGATTTGGTTTTCTAAAGCTTTCAAGTTTCACTGTTTAATTTAAAGATTAAGTTTGCCCCTGCGTTAGTTCCACGGGGGGTTTTGTCACCCCAATTGTGCTTTAGTGCTCATAATTCCTAGTTAGCAACTTATTTCTTTTCCTCCCTCCAAGACCTCTCCTGACTCAGTGAGGGTTATAGCACACGTGGTATGGCACGGTTGTATCAGTTTTCCTTGGAGACGAATCAGATTGAAAGGTTTATGCAATGAACTCTTATTCATTTTTCTTGCTATTTCAATTTATGGAAACGTTTTGTGTTCATCATAGATATTAAAAAATAACACAAACTGGTTTATCCTGTGGGTATTTTTAAATAAATGTGATCCAAATCAAAGATTTAAAAATTTTTCCTCAGTTTTATAATTTATTTTATTGCATTATGTTTTTATTAATAACAACAAGATAGTACAAGTGATTTAAACTGTTCAACAGGGATTGATTTGCAAGACAAGATCAAAGTGCAGTATCTGTTCTTCAAACTGTTCAACAGGGACTGTAGAAATATCTTTAACCAGCAGGATAACTTTTTTATAAAATAATAACACTATGAACATTTTTGTGTTGGGGGTGTATAAACACCCCATGGGATTAACCATGTTTGGAACACTCAGGTGACTAATGCAGGGTTAAAAAAAAATTAACTTCTATTAAATTGATTTTTAATGCTATGTCAAAAAAATTAAGTTTCAAAACATTTGTATTATTTCTTGTTTTATACTTTAAACTTTTGCCTGACATGTAATAAAATATGATGGAACCATCATCTGTAAATACTAATATTTCCTTAATTATCGATAAACACAAACACACTAGCAGGTTGCCCAGTTGCACCTAAATATATTTTAATTTATGCAGATTTCGTAAATACAGGGTGTCCACAAAGTCCGGCTACATTATGTAGCCGGACTTTGTGGACACCATATATATATATATATATATATATATATATATATATATATACATACGAGTCAATTTTCTATTGATTATTATATTGTACTCAATATATAATAGGGATTTCAAAAGTTAAAAAATGACTTGGGTGCCATCAGCTAGAATTGAAGCCAAAACATTTAGCTCTCCAGTGGTATTTTTTTTTTTTTTTTTTTTTACATGGTAGTCACCACTGACCAAGGCCTGGAAACCATTCGGGGATAAGGGTTATTGCGTGTACAGTAATAATATTGTAGTAATCGTTAGTAATGGAAATTTGATAAAGTGTCTTAAGGAGGCAGTTTATCAGGAATTTGCTTATTCCTTGTTATCTCATCTAAGGACACATGCATATCAAAACTTAAAAATGAATGTAGTTAAATATATAAAGGTATAGTCCTGCAAGTGTTGAGGATGCACATCAACTTGCGCTTGTAAAGCTCTAATTTTTACCCTTTAGCAGCTATTTTTAGCAGCTAAAAACCAAATTCCTTCCACTGGTCTGAATCCCCTATATACCAAGTTTCAAGTCTATAGCACAAAAATTGACAGTAGTATGGTAGAGACCATTCCATGCACACCGAAGGTCAATTAATGATGGGACAATTACAAGAGTTTTCACAATTCTGATACAATTACCAATTCCTTATTAAATTTCTGATTTCGATTCTTTACAAATATGTAAATATTTAACTATAAAGTTATTTTTTCCCCCCAATCACCATAAAAACATGTTAAATGTCCATATATTTTCTCAAACGTAAAAATTTGTGGGAAGAGGTGATCTACCGATTTTTGTTTTACTGCTAGTTTAAAATAGATAAATATTTAAAATAAAATATGTATGAGAAACGTTCGAAAGCCAAATTACAATGCAATATCATGAAAATAAACAAATATTTGTTTAAAATTAATATTTCGGAGATATACTCCATCTTCAGAATTTTATAGATTTTTTTTTTCTCACCAGGATGTTAAATTGAAAATAAAAACAATAAACAAATCAAATAAACGCATCCAATTAAAAGAATCGTTTTTGGCATCGGAATAAGAGGCACAAATTTTTCCGATTCCGATACCCCTAAAAGTTCTGATTTTTCAGATTCCTGATTAATTGTCCCAACACACTATATATATATATTAGCAGGCCGCTCGGCATTGCCGGATTGTAAATTATGCTTAATTACCATATTTTAATACATGTAGATTTTATATTTTCAATTCTCTATTGAATATTATATTGTACCTAATCTATAGTAGCGATTTCAAAAGTGTAAAAAAAAAAAAAAAAAAAAAAAAAAAAAAAAAAAAAAAGGAAAGACTGGAGTACTATCAGATAGAATCAAACAAAACATGTCCAGCCTTATGTTTCTGTCTAATCTAAATTGATATGCATACAAAAACTTAAAATAACGTTTAAGAAATGTGTATTTGCGCATGCATAGACATACATTAAATTGACTTATGCCTGCTAAATTCAAATTCTTTCAATTTTGACCCTTAACAGCTATTTTTACCAGCTAAAAAACCAAATCGAATTTGTTCTCCAGGTCCAAATCCCCTATATATCAAGTTTTAAGTCTGTAGATCAAAAATTGAGAAAGGAGTATGATAGAGACCGTTCCTATAGTCACTTCACTTCTAATATATATATACATACATACACACACAAATTCAAAATTAAGTTTAGTAAGCCAATTTAATGCCAATTTTTTTTTTAGAAAATAAACATTTGTTTAGAAATCACAGCACTTTTTGACATTATTACATCTTCATCAGGATAGACAGTTTTTTTTTCATCTTATTTATTCCCAGTGGCATGATTAGGAAATTTGCGTGATCGCGTGTAAAAGTTATATAAGGATATGTTTTCTCCATGATAAAAGCATTGTTAACTGCAAATTCAAAATTTAAGTTCATAAACAAATCAATGTTTATTTTCTAAAAAAAAAAAAAAAAAAAAAATCTGCATTAAACTGGATACGTCTCAAAAGCAGAGATGAGTCATTCAATTCCTGGAGAAAAAGTGTATTGAGAATAGTGGTGACTATAAAAATAAATTCTGGGGCACAAAAGGTCGCTCGTATAAATATACCACTCGTCTTCATAGCTCTTCAACGTGAAACATGCATGGTGCTCCATGAGTGCACTGTGAATGAGGCATAAAAAAAATGACTAAGTTCAGCCCCCCCCCCCCACACACACACACCATTTAGCCCCAAAAGTCCCTAAGGTCTTAACATACTTAAATTTGAATTCAGCATCATGCAAAACTGCAAAACAGACACAGAAAATTTTGGACAAATATGGTAAAATAGTCCCCAAAATGGAGTGTTTCTATTAGCCCTAAAATAGTCCCTTGGGTACGCTCAAGAGTTATCGCGAAGTATAAACAAACAAAACTATAGAAATCAGTTACAACTTTTCAGAAAGTTTTATAAAAATCCAAGGCATCAATTTTTTTTAATAAGCACAAAAGTGTAAATTTTAGCCATTTTAACCTGAAAGGCACCTCTAGGGAGGCAACCGGAGTTTTCCCAGAAAATCCGTTCTGTTACTTTTTTACTCATATCATGTTTAATGTTTGTGCAAGCTTTTTTTAAAATTCCAAGACGTTATTGAGAAAAGTGCAGACAGACGAACGGACGAGGGTGAATTTACGGGTCCACCGTCCTTTTGTCGGGGGACAAAAAAATTAAGAGACTTTGCTTTTGGAACAACACTTGCTTCTAAGTAGGCAGATGTGTAACTCAAAATACTGTACATATTGCTTATACCCATCCTGGGACAGTTATTGAGCTAGTATAAATATAGTTTATATAATAAATACTTGGAAATGAAAAAAATACATAATCATTTGCATTTATCTCAACTGATTTAAGATAAATTGTTTTGTAATTCTGTTCTTTAAGTGTTTTTGAAGTTCCCACGTTCTAGAAATTTTTTTTTCCCCCCCATAAATTAGCACATAAAAATAAATTACTTAATAAAATAAGGAAAAGGATGTTTGCTTGAAGAATTGCTAGTAAACAAATATCTAAATGTATAAGAAGGCTGTTAGCAATGTAGAATACCAGGTGTTGACATATGAACATAACAAAAGCCTTTGTTTGTCTTAAGATTACAAGCCATTGTATATCTACAGAATGGAATGATAAAATTGTCACCCTAGAAAATATGACATGATTTCATTTCCATTTGATGAAAACCGGTTTTCAATTTTTTTTTTTTTTTTTTTTGCAGACCATCTACTAGTTGGACCGTTGTGTACAAATCCCAAGAGCAATAGAAGCCTACTATCATATCTGAAAGTAGGAATGTTCAATGAGCAAGATCGAAGATGCGCTGCTGTATAATATGCTCTCTACAGATCCAAGTCATGATAACAGGACCATTGCCAGCACCCTCACAAATGCAAATTCGAACAGTTCAACGCTTGAGGGCACAGTTCAACACATCGGACCACCCATGGTTACGTTTTTTTTGTGTGGTTTCAAATGAGGGCCACATCATACCAGCTCACATCTTCGAAGTCGTGTTAAAAGTCAACACCAAAGTGTACCTAGATGTGCTGAAGAGTGTGGTGATCTCCTGGTACAATCAGGTGGTCGCTAGCAGACCCTGAGTGTGGCAGCAGGACTCCACGCCAGTCCACAAGTTGAAAGAGATCCAGATAGAGTGCCTTGTACCCTTCTCTCACTGTCCCCGCCCCTGAGCTGGACTTGCTGGACTACTTTGTTTGCTCATACATCAAGAACATCACCAACATGACTTCCCACAACACCAAAACCAGATTGATTGCCAATATTCATCGAGCTCCCACCGGCGCTTGTGGAAAAGGTATGCTCCCAGTTCCAGACCAGTATTGAGATGGTGATTGAGGCTGAAGGCGGCTACATAGAATAGATGTCAGCTCTACTACGTAATCAAGTTACCTGAATTGATTTTTTTCAATAAAAGTTTTAAAATAAAGCTGTAGTGTTTTTTTAAGGCGACAATTTTATCATTCTACTCTGTATTTTTTAAAAGCATTCACATTTATAAATCAGTAAATATGGACTGCTGATAAACCCATTTCCTTTTCTTTTGTCATATCTCTTTATTCCACCCTTACTTCTTAACACGGGTGGGGGTGAATACCATTTAAAAACCTGACAATTCTTTTTTTTTTTAGCATTTCATTTACTAAAGTTTTCAACTTAGATTTATTTTTGTGAAAGAAGACTTAAAACATTAAATTAAACCAACTATATCGACAAGTGACCTCTTATTTAAGAGAGAACGATATACGAATAGAGAAATATCCTAATTTTTTTTTTTTTGAGATGAGGATTGATTATTCATTATTTGGATTCATCGGACTACTGTTCTCATCTTTAGCGTTATTTTCACGTTTTCGTCTATGTAACCTCCAACCTTTTTTACGCATAGCTTGTCAAACTCTAGAATCAGTCTGTCCAACTTGGGGAAACCCTTTTGCTAGGAGCAAAGTGTAGTATCTGTTCTGATACTACACCTCACCTTTTCTGACCTCGATCAGTGGAGGAGAAATCCTTCTAGATTGAGGCAATTTTTATTTTTGTTCCTGTCCAGAGTGCCCCTTTTTTTGGGGAGCTGGATTTTCCCCACATTAAAAACCAACCTTGTGTCTAACTCTGCCCTCGTGGGGGATACAAGTAAATAGGAACCTATAGGGGTAGTGCGCTCTCATTCCAGTAGAAGTTTAAATTCACAATTGTATTTTGATTGTCGCCCACACTGGAGATTGAACCTTTAACTTTCACAAGAGTAGCTTTACAACTAAATTTTGGCAAATACTTTCTCTGCTACGCTAGTATGAATTTCAAATTTTAACCTATTTTTTGTTTCTAGATGTACAATTTTACAACATATCATAAATCACCACTTATTACTACAGAATTGATTTTGTTTTATGAAAGCTTAAAACACTAAATTAAGCCAATCATCTTGACAAGCGACCTGTTTTAATAGAGATAAAATATATGAATAGAAACAATATCGTTTGAAAAACATTTTTTTTTCCACATTAAAACAAATCAATCATTACCAAAAATAGTGACCTAATTTCAAATAGGTTGCAAAAAAAAAAAAAATCTAATGACGCAAGAGAAAGGATTGTACATTTATAAAGAGAAAAGGTTAAATTTTGTTTACAGAAAAAATAAACAAGATGTTCCAAGTTGAAATTGAGAATTTCATATATTTATAAGTTTTTACACTCTAAACGAGGCTGACTTGCAATACCTAATAATAGGTCAATACAATCTTTATCCTTCTATTTTTCTGAGCTTGTTCAATTATTCTTTTAATTAAAACTACCAGGCTGCCCGGCATTGCCCGGTCATAAAATATGAATATATATATTTTAATGCAGAATTCTTATTACAAGTTAGAAAAGCATTTCATCCAAGGCATGAAAATTGTTAAACAAAATGTTTTTACTATAGGTTTTAAAAATAAAGGTACAAGATTCTGGAGTTTCCAAGACAAGAGCCATTCATTTCAATCGATGCCAGATGGGGATCAGAGTATTGATGATGTAAAGGTAGAAGCTTGATTTTAGATGCATTAAAAGTAATCAGCCACCTCTTTCCCCATTGTACGACATGATCAAGATCAGAAGACAAAGAAACAGAGGTCATTTATGGCCTTTGATGTGTTGCCATAGATGGCATTTTTGGAACATAAAGGTTCTATAGATTGGCTAAAAAGAAGATCACTCTACTATGATCAAGAAAGAATTATAATAACTGCCTAAGATCAGGGCTTAATGACCAATGCTTCTAAGAAGAGGATTGGTCTCAGCAACGACGACTAGTGCAGATTTTGCCACACAGAAGTAGGTGTGAGCCACCGGACATCCAGCTGAAAGGTTTTGTTGGGTAACAGCTACTACACCATGTGACACAATGGAGTGTTTAAATATCTCAATTGGATCGTCTCTAAAAAATTGAATATCGAATGCAGCTACAAGTCCTGGGAACATACACCAGGATTGGTTGTTTTTGTTTTACGGCATATCAACCTTTTTCAGGTTATTTAATGCCAAATCCAGTGATTTTGAAGAAAAAGTTTTTATTCGTTTTTTTTTTTCAAGTCGGTTTCTATTTAACCCATAGTTGAGACCCTAACATTGGACCTGGGAGCAATGATAATTAAAGGGTAGTTCCACACTTTCCAAAGCCCATAAGCTGGGATAAATTTTAAGGTCATATCCAGGACCCATATACCAGGAAGAACAGATGGAAACCCGTTATACAACATCCACTATGACTACGCAATTCCAATAAGCTATGTAGCTAGAAAACTAAGCTATTAAACGTGACGATGATATCGGACAAGGAGAAGCAACCTTAGAAGATGCTGGGTTAAACAGTCGAAAGAGAGAGACGCGGGGGGGGGGGGACAAAATACCGGCGTCTTATGCATTACACGAGAGGAAACTGGGATCCAACACTCCAGTAATTATAGGAGCAACTCGACTCATGATAAAAGATAAAGAATCTCAAAAACTACCTGGCAAATATACCAGGTGAACCAAGTGCAAGAGAGATATAATTTCTTTTTTCCATGTAAATCGCTCTAGACATGGCATGAAGCCACTCGATATAAAGAGCTAGAAAAATAAATACTTCAAGATCAAAAACTTGCCTACGCTAAGTGTTAGATGAAATAGATTATAATCCAGAAAAACAGCAATTCTTTCCTCTGTCAGAAACATTGCTCATGGAATACAAAGATTACGATCTAACAAACATCTCAGTTGGAATGTATGAGATAGTAAGTGAATGTCTGGTATCCGGTTGGATGCCCCATCCCAAACTAAAACAAAGAAAATTAATAAAAAAAAATCTTATGGTAATGGTTACAGTTTTTTCTTTTCAATCATAACATTTTTAACCTTCTTGCCAAGGGGCTATACACAAGGTTAAGTATGATTTTGAAAAGCACACTAGGATATAGGCACTCTAATCTATAAAGGCCTCAGCAGCCCCACACCATTGGTATTCTCGAGTAGAAGTACCTTAGGTGATTGGCAATAAACCAACCCCTTCTCATGGAGAAGGTAAAATCTGGCAGGTTGACGTAAGACTGGACATGCAGTTGTGAAACTAGGTGTGCGTCTAAAATACAAGTGTGTGCAGCAGCAATAGTACAAGAGATAAAAGTTTAAAATGTGCAGTCATTCATGTGGCAGTCGTGTCAAATCTTAAGAGCTTATGACTTTTTATGCCGATAAATTTTCAGTCATTAAAAGTCTTCAATTATGAATAGGAAAAAAAAAATCTTTCTAGAGGAAAAAAAAAATCTTTCTAGGGGGGGAAAAAAAATTCTAGAGGGGGGGATTCTAGGGTGGGGGGAAATTCTAGGGGGTGGGGGGAAATTCTAGGGGGGGGGGAATTCTAGGGGGGAAAAAAAAAAATTCTAGGGGGGGAAAAAAAATTCTAGGGGGGGAAAAAAAAATTCTAGGGGGGAAAAAAAAAATTCTAGGGGGGAAAAAAAAAATTCTAGGGGGGAAAAAAAAATTCTAGGGGGGAAAAAAAAAATTCTAGGGGGGAAAAAAAAATTCTAGGGGGGAAAAAAAAATTCTAGGGGGGGAAAAAAAATTCTAGGGGGGGAAAAAAAATTCTAGGGGGGAAAAAAAATTCTAGGGGGGAAAAAAAAAATTCTAGGGGGGAAAAAAAATTCTAGGGGGGAAAAAAAAAATTCTAGGGGGGAAAAAAAAAATTCTAGGGGGGAAAAAAAAAATTCTAGGGGGGAAAAAAAAAATTCTAGGGGGAAAAAACTTTTTTTTGTTTCTAGAATATGCCATTCTCATGTGAGAATTTCTGCAAATTGCTCTTGCAATATTCTTTGTTTAAAAGATATCAATTGGAATTTTGTGTACTATTTTATTAGAATTTTTTGAGATGAGTAATTTGTTTTATTTATTTATTTGCAGACTTATCTTCATAGTTGTTGTTTCAGAACATTTTGGCCAACTTATCCTCTGGCCTTCTTCAGGCAATTAACCGTAATGGGATAGAAATACTGAATATCTTAACTGTATCCTTAGTAATTGTAAGCCAGACGATTAGTTGGTCAAAATGTGGTGAGACGACAACAACTATGGAAGGCAGTAATCACTGAGGATACAGTTAAGAGATTCAGCATTTCCTATCCCATTGCAATTAATCACCTGACGAAAACCAGAGGAATAGCTGGCCGGACCATTGTGAGACAACAACTATGAAGATGATAACAGTCTGTGTTTATGTTCAGGTGTTTGTATGTCCAGCTAAAAGTAAAAAAATACTAACCAAAGCCCAATAAAGTTTATTTTCTCAATCATCAATTTCCAACAAAATCATATCTAAAATCGAGAAAAAAAAAGTAGTTGATTTCTTGGTGTAGAACCGCTGCAGAATCTGAAGGGGACGGGTCAGGTATGATCATATCTTTTTCAATGCTATAATCATCTACGCATGCGTAGAGGTTTTAAACTTTCCTTCACTTTAACTAGATTAATTTTGATTGTCTTGATTAATCGTTCCAGTTAGGTCAGTGGATAGCATGATAGATTGAGGACCCTAAGATTTTAGGTTCGATTCCAGCTGACATTAGTTTGATTTTTATTGTTTTTACGACTAAAATATTTTGAAACATCAAAATCGTTTATTATTGTTAAAGAAAAAAAAAACTTGTGCAGTTTAACACCAACAAATAAAAACAAAGTCGTAAATGTGAGATTTTTTCTGTAATTCGGCTCTTTACAGATTGTGCTTTTTTTTTTACATAGGCGGCACCACTTATCAAGGCCGAGAGGCCATTCAAGGATAAGGGTCAAAGAGTGTACAGTAGTCAATTGGACAAGATAGTAATCGTTAGTAATGGAAGTTCAGTAAATTTATTAAGTGGAACGCCTCACCAGAAACTTGTTTACATTAGACTTGAAGACAACCATATTGTAGTCAGCCGGAAAGCAGGAAAACGGAAGACAATCCCACAGGCGTGCAGTTCTAAGAAAGAAGCTTTGATCATAGAATCTACGTTTAGGTTTAAGCACAGATAAAGAGTGGGGGGAATTATTGATAGTGTTTTCAACTAGACAAGTGTTTCTTGTGAAAGTTTGGTGAGAGGGACCATAGATTGAAGCTCAGTTGAACACTTTCCATGAAAATAACGATAAAGCAGAGAAACTCGCAACATCTCTTCTGTGAGATAGAGGTTGCAGCGAAGAGAAAAGGACATCTCCTACGAGGCTACGAAGTCTATTTTGAACTCTATCAAGGCAGGACAAGTCCATTCTAGCAGCTCCTGCCCAGATGTGGCAACAGTATTCCATCCTTAGACGTACCTGGCTCTTATATAGATAGAGAATTGCATCAGCAGTAAGATATCTACTGGATTTTTCCCCCCGGCCTTGGCAACAGATTTGATGTACGTATTCCATTTAAGATCAGGAGTAAAGGTCAAGCCCAGAAGCTTGTCAAAACTTGAGGCCTCCCCAAGATGAGAGCCATTCATTTTAATTGATGCCAGATGGGGATCAGAACGTTGATGATGTAAAGATAGAAGCTTGGTTTTAGATGCATTAAAAGTAACCAGCCACTCCTTTCCCCATTGTACAACGTGATCAAGATCAGAGGAGAGAGAATCGGAGAGAACTTGGTCGTTTACTGTCTTAGATGTGCTACCATAGATGGTAGTGTCATCAGCAAAAATGTCTACGAATGATGTAAGGATGTGATTTGGAAGATCATTAATGTAGATCAGGAAGAGAGTTGGGCCCAGGATGGACCCCTGAGGGACTCCAGCATTAATACTGTGAGCTTCTGATTTTTGCCCATCAACAACTACTCTTATGAACCTATCCGAGAGAAAGGATTTAATAATTGAGAAGACATTTCCAGCTATACCATAGCTGGAGATCTTGTGAAGTAAACCTTTATGCCATACCCTATCAAAGGCCTTTGATATGTCAAGAGCAATTGCCCTAGAAAGGTTGCTTCTGTCGAGAGATTCGCTAATCCTATGAGATAACTGTAAGCACATCTGCTGTAGATCTAGCAGAACAGAAACCATATTGAGTGTCACTAAGAAGATTATTTTTGCTGAGATGGTTGATTACTTCTCTATTTAACAGATTCCAGCAACTTACTCATGACGCACAGGAGACTTACTGGTCTGTACTGAGAGGGGGATGAACGATCACCTGAATTCTTAAATACAGAGCATACTGACGAGATTTTCCAGGGTGATGGGAAGCAATTCTCCTTAAGACAACGTTTAAACAGTTTTATAAGTATGGGTGCTAGTTCAGGTCGAAGTTTTTTGAGTACTATAATTGGAATACTGTCAGGGACGGTTGCTTTACTGGAATCAAGGTTTTTGGTTAGCTTGGCAACATCACATACAGATATTTGTATATAACATAGCGTGTTTTCTGATACAGGAGGAAATATTGGAGGTTGGCGGCCTTGGTCGCAAAGGGTACAATTAGCTGCAAAGTTCTTGACAAAGAGTTTGGCTTTGTCTGATGCTGACGAGATTACCTCAGGTCCATTGATGATAGTTGGGATAGAGCACACGCTTCTGTTCAGGATTCTTTTTGCTATTTGCCAAAACTGGTGGGAACCAAGCCGCTTCTCAGCTACTTTGGACTTAATGGACTGAGCATACAACTCTTGCATTCTTTATTACTTTCTTACAATGGTTGCTGGCAAAGTCGTTCATAACATGTAAGGGTTAGAGTTGACACGTTTACTCTTGCTTTAAACCAAATAAAAATTTAAATAATTAGAGGGGAAGGGGCCTTATTGCTACCCCTTAAAAAATAAAAAGAAAAAATATGCAAATTCTAAAGAGGATTACATTTTCACGTTTTTATCAGTTTTAAACTATTTTTTTAGATAGAATTTTAAAGTTAAATTAATTTTCACCCCATCATTTATTTATTAAATTGTTACGCTTAAAGTACAGAATAGTTAAAAAGCTCTCCCCCTACCTCATATGATGGGGGGGGGGTAGAATTGCTGCAAAATTTACAGGTGCTTGATATCCAAAATATACCAGGTGTGTCCAAACGTAACTTCATTTCTTCTATTTTTTTTTGTGTGGACAGGTAACTGCCAGTTATCTCTATAACTATATAAAGGCAACTTTGTGTGCGTGTGCGAGTTTGTTCCTTATAGGCTTCGAAACTGCTGAACAGATTTTCTTTAAAATTTACAGAACTTTAGTGTATAAGTCTGGGAGTGATCTTAGTTAAGTTTTGTCTCAGAATATCCCTGATAATTACCGATAATCAAAACCTTTATTTTAATTTATCTATCATCGGTAAAGCCACTTTTTCCATGTCGTTGCTTAGCAACAATGATAGACCAACGGGCTGTGAAAATTCTACTGTGGGTAAGTGGATAGTATGTTTTTTTGTTTTTGCATGATGTGGTCTGTAGGTTCGAACTCCACACGTAAATTTCTTAATTTTTTTTTTTTCGTTAACTGGAAAGTAGTTTATATAAAATAATTTTATAAAAGAAACAGCAGGTTCTCTGGAGTGCAATGTAGAATAACATACACTTTGGACTAAGTTACTGCATGGAGGCATGTGAAGCTTCCTCCCAGGCAATTTCACGGATTTTGAGGACAATAAAAATGTAGGTGCGTGAAATATTCGTTGATCATCATTCAATCCCGGGCAACGTTGGGTCTCCCTGCTAGTCGATTATATAAAGGAGAGATGTCTGTTAATATGAATGCATGCGTCCCGCTAAAACTTTGTATTGTCTAAAATGGTACGAACTGATGCATACTATTAAACTTAAAAAAATTTTTTTTTCTACATTAATGACCGCAGAATCTGATGGAGGATGTCTTTTCTCTAAACGATTTCAACTGATAGGTCCTGAACTGTCATCTAGGCTTCGGCCTCTGTACCATCGACGAGATGTTGCATCCCTCTGCCTGTTCTACAAATACTTTAATGGTGAATGCTCTGACGAACTGCAAACACTTGTACCTCCTCGACATAACTACCCCCGACAAGCTACTAAGTCTCATTCCTTTACAGTAGAGATCCCTAGGTGCAAGAAAGCCTTTTACTCCAATAGTTTCTTCCCCAGAACTGCGGGTCTTTGGAACTCCCTTCCTGGATTCTGCTTTCCCAACTGCACTGATATGTAGAAGTTCAAGTGTAATATGAACAAACATCTTTCTACTCCTCTCCCTTCATAATGGCCCTGCTAATTAAGTCCCTGATAGTAGCCCCCTGCTTCAAAGTGGCACTGTGCCTTGTTTGGGGTGAAAATTGAATAAAAAAAAAAAAAAATCTGGGCATGCATGAACCGCTTCACTTCTCAAACACATTAAGTACATAAATTTGCAATGTTATGCAATAACTGTCGCCGTAGCTGAATGGGTTAGAGGGTTATCCCAGCACTATTAGTTTTCACTATTGTGTCCACCTCACAGCGGATATTTTTTTTTAAGTTAAAAAAAAAAAAAAAAAAAAAAAATTTGAAAATGTTTATTTTGATAAGCTTTTACATTGAAACAAAGTCAAGATTTTTATATTTTGTTTCGTATTTTGTATTATTTATTGGTCTTAGAACAAATACTTAGAGTGAATTTTTTTAATCAGTTAATTAAATTGAAACAAAAAATTTTTTTTTTTTTTTAATCGACGGTTGATTTAAAGATCGATCACTATTAAATGCATGAATATTACTTACGTAAATCAAAGTTTTTAAATCGTAACTGCTTAAATTTCCCCCCCTCCTCGCTGACATACTCCTATTCCAAATTTGTAGCAGTGGGTCAAATTCAGTGGATTTTTCTTTCAAACTGATATAAATTATTGCACAGTATAAATGAATTTTTTTGAAAATCCAGATGGTTGAGAGATAGAGATATAGAGAGAGGTAGACGTTTTAGAAATATGCAATGACTGTCGCCGAAACTGAATGGGTTAGAGGTTATCTCAGCACTATTAGATTTCGTGTTTGCGCATACCTAATGGCAGACGTTTCTCTTTTCTTTTTTTTTTTTTTTTTTTTGATTAAAAAAACTTTTGAATGTTTATTTTGGTAAGATTTTGCATTAAAACCGGGTTAAAAGATGTTTTATATTTTTTGTACTTTGTATTATTTATTTGTTTTAAAATATAATTAGAGTTATTTTTTTTTTTTAATCCGCAGTTAAATTGAGACAAAAAATTTTTTTTTTTTTTTTTTTTTTTTTAAAAGGGCAGTTAATTTAACTAAGGGTTTATTTAAAGATTGGATTACTATTAAATGTACAAATATTGCGTAAATCACAAAAAGTTTTTTTTTTTTTTTTTTTTTTTTTTTAAATCATAACTGTTTAAACCTTTTTTCCTCGCTCACACACCTCTATTCTGAATTTGTAGCAGTGAGTCGACATCAGTGGATAAATTAAAACAAAAAATCGTTTAGCTAGTCAACCGCAACTTTATTTTCCTTTTTTTTTTTTTTAATGGTTCAAGCAATGCTGGGTAACCCTACTAGTCTATAATATAAAAGTGAAAATGTGCGTGTGTGCATTTTTTGTGTATCCAGCAAAGGCTTTTTTCAGGGGAGGGGGGGGGGCGCTCGGAGTGGTTACTGTTTCTTAGAACCTTTTGGTACGTAGATTATAATATCTACGATTTACGAAACGAGCTCGCGTATATCTTTAATTTGGGCGACTTTTACACGCTATTTTTGCGATATTTCATGGTTTACGCGCGTTTGGCTTTCCAGTATAAAAGCAAAACTAAATTCATAGCATAACGCAGATCCCTGGCACTCGTGACAGGACATCCAGAAAAGCAATGAGGTTTGATCAATGCGAGGGGAAACCCTCTTATATCAGACAATTGCTATTCATTTTGACACTCCCCTATTAATGGGGAGGTTTTCCCCAACATTTTGGGGGGAAATACAAACACTGGCTTGCAGTCAAAGTTAAGTTTCTCGTATGGCATGATGTTTGACCTCATTAAATTCACACACCTGTCGTCACTTAACTTTTTAATCATTAAATTAAAACGCTTTTCATTCCTAGCCGAGCAGTTAAGATGCCAGTTTTTTTTCCCTTTCTTTTCTACCTTTGCGTCAAGGATTCGGGTTCGAGCCTACCTACCTACCAAAACTTTTTTCTTTTACACCGACAAACACATAGGCAACGCCAGGCACCCCAGCTAGTTATATATAAAGGGTAGTTATCAATATGTATGCTTGTACGTCCAACTAAAACTCAAAAACGATTAAAACAAACACTCACAAAATTGGCATTTTCCTTATCAATTTGCCCCGGATAAATAATATCTAAAATTAAAGAAACGCTATTCATTCTTTGATCCTAAACAGGCGCAGATTTCATCGGGGTGGGGAATCAGATTATGTATTAACTGAAGGGAAGTAACTGATTTGTTACTCATAAAGTTAATTCCTTTATGCCGACTCATTCCTTGAGGAATCTGTAAAAAGTGTATGTATATATATGTCCAGAGAGAAAGGAATAGACTAGACAAAATAAACACCTACAAAGTTGGTATTTTCTTTATCGACGTTGGCCTGGATGGATAATCTAAAAAATTTGGAAAAAAATCATTCATTCTTTGATCCTAAACTGGCATGGGGAGGAGGGGGGGGGGGGTTCTAAGCATTTTTCATGTACTAGCTAAAAGTAAGTACCGGATTTGTTTTCAAGGAGTTAATTCCCTAATGCCAACTCATTACCCTGAGAGCTGTGTGTGTGTGTGTGTGTGTGTGTGTGTGTGTGTGTGTGTGTCAGAGAGAAATGGGTTAGGCAGAAGATAAAGAGGGGTTGGAGAGAAAGAGAAAGAAACTGGTGGGGGAGGGGAGATGGACAGATATAGAGAGAGGTAGACGTTTTAGAAATATGTTACACTTATACCCAGGCAATAGCCAGTTTCTTTCTTTTTTTTTTTTTTTTTTTCAATACAAGGCATAGTGAGGGTTGAAGATCTGTGTTGCATGGAAGCAAATAATATTAGAACAATACAATGAATGTGTAGTGCAGGTTTAAACACAGACTCAGACCTGATGAGCTCAAAGGAAGATGAAATCTGGACAGTACAGGGTGATGCGTTTAGAACAGGAAGCTTTGACGGTATAGACAAATTGAAGATGTGTTGCACGGAGGCAAATAATATTGACGGTATAGACAAATTCAGGTAGCAGATGTAGAATATTTTACCTAGCAGAATCAGCTCATGGGGGAAGGCCAAAGAAAACATGAGAGAGAGAAGGATAGAGGCCTGGTCAGAGATAGGTTAGTTTGGAAGTGAATTCTTAAAAGCTGTCCAACACATGCCAGCATGTAAAACTGAAGTTAAACCGAACATGACAATGTTGATATGAAACTTAATTCTGTTTCACCAGTTATGGCAAATATCAGTGTTCGTAAAGGAAAATAAGTGTTTCTAATTGATTTTAATATTTAACCTTAGACATTTTTGATTAGTTCATACGGAGAACAGGAACAAGACACTGGCCACCACAAAGTAATAATTAGTATCTTGGTTGTCTCACTATGCTTTCGTGATGCAAGCTCCGACCTTATTGGACTCGTGAATTGGTATAGAATGGAACCCACAGTGACACTTTGATGTAGGGACTACTATCTAGGACATAATTTGCAGGGGTACTATGTAGGGAGTTGAGCAGCAAGATATGTTTACATTACACTTAAACTTTTGCATGTCAGGAAGCAGGAACCCGGAAGGGAATTCTAAAGTCTAGCAATCTTAGGAAAGAAACTATTAGAGTAGAAGGACTTTTAACATCTAAGGATTTCTACTGTGTAGGGGTGGGATTTTGCTACTGATTTGCTTCTTTCCCAGAACTTCCCGCTTGTCGGGGGTATTTACATCAAGGAGGGACAAGGGCTTGTAGTTTGGAGCACCTACCATTAAAATACTTGTAAAACCAGCAGAGGGATGCAAACAAAAATCTGTGGTCTCCCCCACCTTTTCCAAACTTTCACAAAGAAAAAAAAAAGAAAACACTCGACTAGCTACAACCACTATAGGCGATTTCCCCCACTATCTGTGCATAAATCTAAATGCAGATTTTATGAACAAAGCTTCTTTCCCAGAACTGCCCGCTTGTGGAACACTTTTGCTGGCCTACTTCCTGGTTAAATACAACATAGCCCTCAAATCCAATGTCATTAAGTTCTTGTTGATCCAGCCCCAATAAATAATCAAATTCTACCCAATTTACACCATTAACGATTACAACAGGGTGGAACGATAAAATTATTGCCATAAAAAAGACATGATTCCATTTCCATTTGATGAAAACTGGTTTTCTTTTTTGTTGCAGACCATCTAGTTGGTCAGTTGTGTACAAATCCCAAGAACCATAGGAGACTTCTGCTATGTCTGAAAGTGACACAATGTTCAACAAGCGAAATCAGAGATGCACCGCTGTACAACTCATGCTTGTTAATGAGTGAGATTGGAGATGTGTCGCTGTACAACTCATGCTCTCTACAGATCCAAGCTATGACTACATGACCATTGCCAGCACACTCAAAATGCAAATCTGGACGGTTCAATGCTTGAGAGCACATCTCAATGAAGTTTATGGCCACGGTTATGGTCTTTGGCATGGTTTCAAGTGAGGGTCACATCGTACCACCTCACATCTTTGAAGTCTGCTTTAAAGTTAGCAACAAAATGTACCTGGATGTGCTGAAGAGTGTGGTGATCTGGTGCAATCAGGTGGCCGCTGGCAGACCAGGGGTATGGAAGCAGGACTCTGTATTGGCTCACAAGTCAAAAGAGACCCAGGCTTGGCTTCAGAAAGAGTGCTACAACTTTGTATCCTCCTCTTACGGCCCCCTCTCCTTTCCCAACCTGAACCTGCCGAACTAATTTGCTTGATCATATGTAGAAAACATCACCAACATAACCTCCAACAACACTAAAGCCAGCCTGATCATTGCCATCTGCCAAGTATTCGCCGAGCTCCCGCTGGCACTTGTGGAAAAAGCATTCTGCCAGTTCTAAACCCATATTGTGGCAGTGATTGAGGCTGAAGGTGGCTACATTGAATAGATGTCAGCTCTACTTCATAATCAAGTTACCTGAATTGATTTTTTAAATAAAATTTCAAAATACAGCTGTAATGTTGTTTTCTTTAGGGTGACACTTTTTAGCCGCAAAATTTGAAACCAAGACCCCCCTCCCAAAAAAAAAAGTTTGTGTCCATGATGGAAACCACTTTTGTTTGGCTAAGTAATGATAACAAATGCATAAATAAATCTTACAATCAGTGAACACAAATGAAAATTATATGGGCAAGCAGAAAAGTAAATTTTATTGCATTTGGTTAGTTATGTTTTTTCTTAAAACTAGTTAATCACTGCACAATCACCTAATGTTTCCTTATTAATATTATTATTATTATATTATTTTGAAAGCATAGTAACATTAAATGATACAGATTTATAAAAGATTAGCAAGGATACCCAGTGTTGATTGGATGTTGAGAAGTGGTGGAGAGAGAAGATAAAAAATAAAATAAAAATAATTATAGTAGGCAGGCAGGCAGGCTCGAACCCGTACAGTGAAGGAGGAAAAGAAGATGAAAAAAAAACGTCCATCTCGTAACCGGAAATTGTGAGCGTTGAAATTAAGGGTAGTCAATTGGAAGGAGACGATAACTTGCAAAAATGTTGACAAAAAAAAAAACAAAAACAAAACAAACCTGCCTTGTAGAAAGCTGCCCAGAAAAGTGAGGGTAAAAGAATTAATGTTTTTGGCCAATTTTTTTTTATATTCGTTGTTCAAGAGACAAAGCTTTAAAATGATACCGATTTTGTCACGTTCTGACGCATCTTTTGGATTGGTTGGTTGGTGGTTTTTGTTTACGGCATATCAACCCTTTTCGGGTTATTTAATGCCGAATCCAAAGATTTTGAAGAAAAAATTTTTAATAGAATATATTTGTTGTTTTCAAGTCGGTTTCTATTTAACCCATAGTTGGGACCCTAACAGGTACTACCACTCCGGGTCAGAGTGGACCTGGGAGTAATGGTAATTAAAGGATGGCTCCACACTCCAAAGCTCGCAAGCTGGGGCCTCACCACTGGATATAGTTTAAGGTCATATCCAGGACCCCCATTGAGGGACTTTTACCCTCTGCAGGGGGACAGTTGGCGTATTCTAATACCCCACCGACAGGGCCGCATCTGTTGGAAGATTTTGCGACACACACACATTTTGCTTTTTACATATTAGATTAGAAGAAGGGATCTACTATTGGAAGATCTCAGGCCCAAGTCAGAACTTTTAAAATTTTGGCACAGTTTAAGCTAGTCTGGTTTGAGCTATCCATGCCACAGTGCTTCATGAAAAAAAAAAAAAAAAAAAAAAAAAAAAAAGTTTGGAAGTGATACTTACGTACTAAGCTCATGAACTCTTTCCGTATTAAATTTAAGTGGGGTTAGTTCATGTCGCAAACAATGTAATGCATCCAAAATTTTTCCATCCTCCAAAAATTCAAGATACTTTTGTTCCAAGATAAGAAATTTCATTTTCTAAAAATAAAATAAAAACAAGGTTTTTAAATTTTAATTTGGAAAAAAAAAAATTAAAAGACGAGTTGATGCATACGTCTTGCTAAAGTTTCTAAAATTTCCCTTTTTTGTTTATTTGGATAAGACAATAACAACACAAATGGTTAAGAAAAGTAAAATACTATATCATTTTTTTATTTTTTTTATTTTCTTCCTTTGAAGATTGTAATGTTGGGTATGAGGCAGCCAAACCAGCTGCCAACATCGTCCTGCTTTTTATTGAAATCAGCCGAGAGCTCTTTAGTATCATCGTTGTTCCCTTAAGTGCAATTGTCTGGCTCTCTTTTGCACTTGGTTCACCAGGAATAATTGTCAGGTAGGGCTTCAGGTTCTTCTTCATAAGCCCTGTGGCACCTATGATAACTGGCATGATTGATATCTCCTTAAGATTCCAGTTTCTTTTCATATCATACATGAGACCTTGATATTTTTTTTGGTGTGTGTGCAATGTAATTGGATATAAAATAAAATGAATTTTAAGTGAAAACACCATTACTTAACTAGATTTTTTTAGCCCATTAAATTATAGCCCTCAAATGAGTGCTTTACGCAGAATTGATTGAATGTTCAAATTTGTGCACATTTTTGTATTAAATACCAATCCCTCTTAATTGTAACTATGCATTGAACGGATACCATAATACTTAGCTGCACTTTATCATAATAAAAGGTCTATACAAAATTTCAGCCAGATTAGCCAAGTAGTTTCTAAAAAAGAAAAAAAGTTGAACAAATAGACTAAGAGAAATATAAAATAAATTAAGTGTTGAAATTAGTAAAAATTCCAAAAATTGAATAGAGTAGAAAAGATAGTAAAACAATTTTTCTTTTTTTTTTTTGTAA
The DNA here is from genome assembly GCF_053919585.1 of Euprymna scolopes. Lineage (NCBI taxonomy): Eukaryota > Metazoa > Mollusca > Cephalopoda > Sepiida > Sepiolidae > Euprymna > Euprymna scolopes. The sequence continues at coordinate 85,268,240 of NC_136517.1, read as the reverse complement.
AAAAATAATATATATTTGAACTGCCATTTTTTCATTTTAAATACAGAAAATGAAAACAAGGGAGATAAGTCAGTTTGTTGTGAAATTTGCTGAAATTTCAAACTGCATTTATAAGGTTTTTTTTTTTTGGTTTTTTTTATCTTGTAACTTTCACTAATTTCAACACGACAGATTAAGATTTTACTTAAAATACATTTTTTTTTTGTCCAATTATAATGCATAAGTATATATTGCTTTTATAGAATACAGCAAAAAAAATTTTTTAATTTTTTGAGAGGATTAATTATTTGTATTAGAATTCTTCGAACTACTATTCTCATCTTCAGTGTCATTTTCACATTTCGGTCCATGTAACCTACGACCTTTTCCAAAGACCCATAATGCATTGGTTAGAGTACTTGGAAAATCAATCATAAAAAGAGATATACTCTCTTAAAGGTCGAAGGTTTAATCCTCAGTGTGAGTGACCGAAAATTGCAATTGTGAATTACGTACTTTGAGAACTACTTACTATCCAGTCATGGCTGACAGAATGCTATCTCCGTGAAGTAAATAAAGGGTCCTGCTGGAAATTTTGTCCATCCTGAGTTCCACAAGATACACTTTAAGGTCGTAGGTTACATTGACACTCAAAATGAGAATAGTAGTTTGAAGAATCCAAATACAAAAAAAAATTAAGAAAAACACTTTGTTCAAGGGTCTCTAAGGCATGTTAGTATTGTGCCCAAACTCATTGATAGAGTGACATTACACTAGGTCAGAGTAAGCCTGTAAGTAATGATACTCAGGAGCAACTCTACACTCTCAAACTGGACTTCATCACTGAATGCAATTTAAAGTCGTACACGAACACCTGACATATGAAAATAACAACCAAACTAATCCTTGTGTTTTCTTTGATCGTAAGCATCACTTGTAATTTCCCATTCATAATAATAAATAAACAAAAGAAGCACGCTGTTGTATGAACACAAGTGTGCCTACACTGCACAGCATGTCCGTTATTCATATGCATCACAAACATGCAAACAGCTCAACATGCTGCCTAGTGCATGATTATGCAGTTGGTTAGAAATTGTTACCTTGGTGACACCACTGAGGCAAGGGAACAGCTGCTGCTTGTGTAAGTGCAAGAGTTAGATGTGGATGGAACAAATTCCGAAAACTTCTATCATGACTAACTAGCAGAGTGTTACCGCTGTCGACAAAAAAAAAAAAAAAAAAAAAAAAAAAGTGCCAGAAATGTGTACAAAGTGTTATAACAAGAGTGAAGTGAAACCTGGCTAATGACAATTACTTAATCCTGTGTTAGTCCCATGGTGTGTTTTGTCACCCCAATTTTGCTTACGTACTCATAATTCCTAGCTCGCAATTTATTTCTTTTCTTACCCCACCCAGCACTCTCCTGATTCAGTAAGGGTAGAGCATACATGGTATGGCGCAGTTGTATCTCTGTCGTTGAAGAGAAAGCTTAGAGATAGACATCACTTTGTCCTTCTGGGATGTCCAGTCACACTAGCTGACTAAACGTAGGTATGATTTTTTTTATTTATATATTTTGTATTTTTCCAGTGGAATGAAAATTTGTAGATATACGAGGGCGTGCAATAAGTAATGCCCCCGACTCACTTCCCATAGCAGTAGAGCAACGAAACTTGGCACAGATATTAGTCTTTCTCTACATAGGAACCACCCAGAGTTATGCATTTCTCCCATCGTTTGACTCGGCTCTGGAGACCGTTTTTGTAGAACACCAGAGGTTGGTCCTCCAAACACGACGTGACTTCAGAAATCAAGGCTGCATCATCTGGGAAACGCTTTCCTTTCAAAAACAACTTCATGGCTGGGAAGAGGTGAAACTCAGAGGGTGCAAAGTCAGGAGAGTAAGGAGGATAAGGAAGGATTTCATAACCACACGCTCGTGCTTCTGATCTGGTGACATGCGAGTTGTGGACCGGAGCGTTATCTTGCAGGAGGAGGGTACCTTTGCTGATCTTGCCCCGCCTCTTGATTTTGATAGCTTCCCTTAATTTCCTCAAAAGTGAAGCATAATAAGCTCCTGTAATTATGGTACCCTTTGCCAGGAAATCTCATCACTACTCCGTCCTGGTCCCCATGACCTTGCCAGTGGAGGGCTGCACCCTTGCCTTCTTTGGTGGTGGTGAGTCCAAGTGCTTCCACTGCATTGACTGGGCTTTGGATCATAGTGATGGATCCAGGTTTAATCTTGTGTAATCAGTCTTTTGAAAAACTTTGACTCATCTTCTTGGCACATCTCCAAATTCATCCTCGAGCATTCGACGCGTTCTCGCTTCTGGAATGGCGTGAGCAATCTGGGAATCCATTTGGTAGACACCTTATGCATATGGTCATGAATGATAGTTTCCACAGACCCTGTACTAATCTTGACATCTTGGGCTATTTGGCGAATAGTAATGCGCCGATTTTCCAAAATGGCAGCCTCAACTTGACAGACAGATGCCTCATTAATGGCAGAAGGGGGGGGGGACCAGGTTTGGGAGCTGTTTCCATAGTCTTCCGGCCATGTTTTAATTCACAATGATAGCGTTTTACAAGGTCATATGATGGGGCATTATCACCATAAGTTTCTTTTCATTTCATCAAAAGTCTTCTGTGGTGTACGTCCTTTCAAATACAAAAACCGGATTACTGCTCAACATTCAACAGGCTCCATTTCACACCTGACTCAGTTCAAACACTTGTAAAACAGAAACCACAATTACTTCAGAGCTGTAATTTGCCACATAACCCGTAGAGATATAAATGATTGCACATGCAAAATTTCAGCTAGATCAGACAACTTGAAGTGGGTCATGGGGGCATTACTTATTGCACACCCCTTGTAAGCACATTATGTATCATTAGGCTACTTTCTAATATTTAATATGGAATTAATGTTTTGGTATTTTCTTTATAAATTTTGATGGATTATTTTACTTACAATTTATTCATTCATGTAACTATGAGTTTAGCTAATGTAATATCTTAATTTTTCCTTGGTTTTATAATTTGTTTTATTGAATTATTTTATATTAATATCAACAAGCTACAAGTGATTCAAACTGTTTGACAAGAACTGTAGATATATGATATGAACCAGCAGGATAACTATTTTATAAAATAACACTAACCATTTTTGCGTAGGGGTCTATAAACATCCAGGTGATTAATGCAGGTTTAAATTAAGGGTTCGCCATCTTTAAACACAACGTAATTTAAACATAATTGTTTATTATTTATTGAATCAGTGTTTTTGTAATTTTTGGAATTTATACTAATTTTGCTGTGGCACAAAAGTATGCAATAATGTTTTCACCTGAAATGCGATGGTTTAAAAGATCGCTAACAGGGTTCACACTTGTTTTGGTATTCACTCTGGAGCACTTCGGTCAGTTCTATCCAAAGAATTTACCACATCGGAAACAAAAGCTGACCACATGCGACGGTCCATCACAGTAGTAGATAATGTCATGAGAGGACAGATTCTTCTTTAAAATAAGAAATTACAATTTCTTACCAAGAATATAAAATAAATATTATAATATATAATAATAAATATTATAATATATAATAAATATTATAATATATAATAAATATTATAATATATAATAAATATTATAATATATAATAAATATAATAATATATAATAATAAATATAATAATATATAATAATAAATATAATAATATATAATAATAAATATAATAATATATAATAATGAATATAATATATAATAATAAATAGTGGTGGGACGATTAATCGGAATCGTTAATCGTAAGAATCGTGTATTTTGGGAGGTATCGGAATCGGAATCGCATCGTTAAAAAATACCTTTATTTTCCGATTCCTTCATTACGATTCTTTTAGTCTGATGTTGAAAAAAAGAAAAAAAATCCCTGCTATTTCTAACCGCAAGAGAGAAATGTAGCATGTTATAAAAAGAAACCAAAGAAATTCATTATTAACAGGCAATGCTTAGTGACCCCTCCCTTACAAGGTTCATTCATTCAGATCTATTGTAATCAAAACTACAAAAGAGTTAACTTGAAAAGAAGTATGCAGGGATCTACATTGTGAGTAAAAATAAAAAACCGCTTATCTTTTTGGCGATTGTTTTTTTTTACTGACAAATCTTCTAATACTGAATGAAAATGCTTTTTCAACTTATATTTTCTTAAAATAAAACGAGCAAAGTCAAATTATTTAAACAGTAAAAGGTTTAATAGAACAATATACTTTTTTTTTCTTTTTTTAAAAGAAGGCTTTTGAAAGAAATATCTCTAAAATGAAATTGATCACGTTGTATTATTTCGCAAAATTTGGACAGCAGTCGGCTTCTTTTGAAGTTTCAAAAAAATCGACCCCCATACCTATCTCTTCCAAACCTAAAGTTATTAAATAACCCCTTCGTTAATTTAAAGGTAATTAATTCAATTCAGTCAAGTTGTTTTTTTTTTTTAATTTCATTGAAATAAAATCCATTATTTTTTTCTCCAGAAAGATAAAACCCTGAATTTGATTATATTAAAAGCAGAATAATATAATCTTTTTTCTAGAATTTTAAATTGAAAATTAAAAAAAAGTGTTTGGCGCAGTTTTTTGCCGAACGAAAAAGAAATTAATATATATTCTTTAAAAGGTTTTGTAATCAATTAATTTTTATGTCTAAATAATATTTATGATTAATTAAATAATTTCATTTTAAAAATATTTATAAATAGAATTTTACTTAAGACTTATAGTTTAGCAATATTGAACCGCATCAACCATGTGTGAATTGAACACAGTCAACCAAAAAAAAAAATTCAAAAGAAAATGCATATTTGCATTTCATTATGTAAACTTTTATACATTGGTTTCAAAAATTAAATTCTATAAGTTTTTTTTTGTTAACTACTGAACAACGTGGAAAGGTGTGGGGGGAGGAAAAAAGGAAATTAAATGATGATAATAAATTATGATAACCGTCTTTGAAAGGCACTAAACTCCTAAAATTTATTTCTTAAAAATTTTAAACAGCATTCCCCGGCGATTTTAAAGCACTCTCTCTATAAAAAAAAAAAAAAAAAAAAAAAAAAAAAAAAAAAAAGATTTGATTTTTAAGTTTGGGAAAGATATATTTATTATAACCGAATTCCTGTATGAAGACTGGATCTACTTTATTGGACGTTAATTTGAGAGATAAGTAATTTTTCAATGTTTAATATGTTTTTAAAGTTTCAATTATCAATTAAATTTTTTTATTGCGTTTTTTTTTTTTTCAATTTATTTAAAAAAAAAAAAAAAAAAAAAAAAAAAAAAAAAAACAGGGTTTAAAATGTATTTTTCAAGGTAACAAGCTTCGAAATAAGTCTAATAAAAAAAAAAAAATCACTCAATTTTTAATTTCGACAACCCTGAGAATTTAATTATTAAAAAAATATTGAAATGTGACATTTTTTTTATTTAACATTTCTATTAGTTCAATTAATTTTCTTTCAATAATTCATTTCACTCAACAAACTTTACCATTTTTTTTTCATTTTTTTTTTTTTTATCTTTTTCTGTAATTTTGGTAATTATGTTTGCTCAATTTTATCTAGTATTTCATTTGTTTTTTATAGTGGTATCATTTTTATATGTGTTCCTTTGATATACCCTATTTCAAAATTAGTTTGGCTAAACTTATTCTTCACGTTAGAAACAACGTGTAAAAGCAATGAAAAAGTTAGAAAAAACAATAGGCGTTAACTACTCTTTGTGAATTATGGAGGTCTGAAGAACTGCCGTCACAAATACAACTATCAATAGCCAAACAAAAAATCGTTTTTGAAATTCCTTTAATTGTAACTTTTCGCTATACCTTCGATTAATGGTATTTCTCAAATATGGTCGTTAACTTTGGAAGGGTTACTTTGTATCTACAGCGCCATGTCACGTGGTATATTGTTTTTTTCATTACGCACGTTCATTCAGAAATTATTAAATTAAATATTTATCTTTTTTATATTTAATTAGTATATATTTTCTTTCTCTTCCGCTATATTTTTTTTTTATTTAATTCATTAAATCTGTTAATTATGAGGGCCAAAATAATGAATCGTGTTAATTTATTCTCTAATTTTCTTGTTTTTGTTCTGTTATATAAATTCTATTTTATTTGTTTTTGCTCTGAAGGATAAATTCCATTTTCTTTGGGTTTTTTTTTTTTCTGTATTCCAATTAAGTAAAATAAATTTCCTCTAAAATAAATTTTGCTAATTTTTCCGTTTAGTTTACTATATAATAATTTTATTTAAACCAAAACACGACGGTGTAGACATAAAATATCTCTTCCAAAGTTAGGGACCATATTTGGGAACTACCGACCATAAGTATAAAACTACCTGGTATATTTCAAAACAATAATTCCCTAGGAATCGGAATCGTACTTGGTATCGGAATCGTTAATCAATATTTTCCTGGAATCGGAATCGTATAAAAATTAGGAATCGTCCCAACACTAATAATAAACATAATAATATATAATAATAAATATAATAATATATAATAATAAATATAATAATATAATAAATATAATAATATAATAAATATAATAATAAATATAATAAATATAATAATATATAATAATAAACACTATATAAGAATATAGAACTTTTACTTTTAAAACTCATTACATTAGAAAATTAAAATTCTTTTTAAGTGTTTTAGGAGAGTTCTAAAAATAGAACAGAACAGTGTTCTTTTTCCGAGGCTTCCAAAAAGTTCCAACTCGTGTTCCATTTTAGAAATTCTAGAAGTTCCATCCACAACAACTAACTTCAGTTATTAAATCAGTTCTGAGAAGGAACGCTATTTTGAGGTGACCTTTTAAATATTTATAACTGACCTATTTTTCTTGAGATAAAATCCAGTTGTAAGGAATTCCTGAAACAAGCCAATTGCAAACACCATCACAAAGAACTGGACTCTTGGTAAATATTGATTTTCTGATCTTATATTCTGACCAAAGTAATACATTATTTCTCAAACTTGGTTATTATTTACACTGCATAAAAGCTAGATTAACCTAAAACTGGATTTATCTCTCTCTCACTTTTTCTTGTAAATATTTGTTTTCACTTCATCTGTTCAATAAATTTTTATTTTCCTCTTTGACTCCTTTTAGTTTTTTTCTTTTTCAATATATGTTGTGTCTTCCCCCAGACATTTTCTTACATATAACAGCCGATCACAATTGCAGCAGTGAACCTCAGAGTCAAGTGCTCAGTATCAGCTTAACATAATCAGTTGCCCTTGATGGGGGACCTCTTTAAAGAGGTTGATAATTTTAAATACCTTGCCACTATCATCACCGCAACAAGTCAAAGAGAGGAAAGATGTCAACAATCACATCAGTTCTGCTTGTCTTGCTTTCTGCCCAGCTGACTACAACTTGGTTGTCTTCAAGTCCAACATAAACAAATTTTTTATGAGCCGCCCGCTTTTTTTCCACTACTAACGATTACTACAATATTATCCCATTGACTACTGTACACTATAACCCTTATCCTCGAGTGGCCTCCGGGCCTTGATAAGTGGTGACTCCTATGTAAAAAAAAAAAAAAAAAAAGGAGGGGGAAAAAGGCATCCTTTACATCACCCTAAGCCAGGTTTTCTGCTAACCTTCCTGTCATTTTTTTTTTTTTTTAACCCGAGGGGCCAGTTCAATGACTACGAATAAAATCATCTCGGCAATGACGAAGAGCACGACTGAACCGGTGAAGATGTCTCGAGGAAAGAACTTGCTCTAGGAAAGATATGTTGTAGAGAATGAACAGCTGCATTTGAGATGAACTGTTGCCAGCAAACACGAAAGATGCGACAGTGACATAAAGTGATCGAACACCTCACGCTTTCGTAGATCGTTTGCACTCATCAACCAGGTTTCGCAGTCATACAATAAAATAGTGCAGACGAGAGCTAGATAGATGCAGATTTTAGTACTAATTGTGTTCGTTACAACTCTACTTTCAACCGAGTCGTTTGTTTCGTTCACCACACTCTTTTCTTCTACCTCTTCTTTTACACACGTCCGTTCGTTTTAGTGACTAAAAATCGTCTGTCCTCCCGCTTTCCTTTCCTCGTTATTTATGGAACCAGTGTACGAGATTCTCCGAGACTTTTTTTCCACATAAAAGCATGCGGGTGCCATCTTGATTCTCAATTTGTGCTCTGCAGGCACAAACGCGCAGCCGCTTTAACGGTAAGCCACTTCTTTCTCCACACCAATTCTGAATTCAAGCCTGGACAAAAGTCAAAAGTCAAAGATGGCAGAAAGCAAGACAGGCAGAACTGATGTGATTGTTGACATCCTTTCTCTCCTTGACTTGTTGCGATGATGATAGAGCCAAGGTATTTAAAATTATCAACCTCTTTAAAGAGGTCCCCATCAAGGGCAACTGATTATTTTTCGTATGGGAGGAAACCAGCAATTAAGAGTTTCATCTTTTGCATGTTGATCTTCAGGCTGATGCGTAAAACAGCATCCCGTTTATCGCAAATTTGATGTCAGCAAAACTTTCATATTTTCGATTTAATTTTATTTCAGTCAAAGAAATCAAGGCCCTTCTCCATTTCTAGGGCTTACACAGATATCCCATTAAAGTTCTTTTTTTACATCCCAAACACAGTTAGTAAAGAAGTTTAGAAAAAAAAATTTTCCTCTCACCAATTGACCCTTTAAATGATTTAGTAAAGCCACTCGAGGATAAGGGTTAACGGATATTAGTGGTGGAAATTTTGTAAATTGAATTACCGAGGGGGACAGTTCATCAAGAACTCGTTTACGTTAGACTTGAAGATAATCAAATTGTAGTCAGCTGGAAAGCAGGCAAACGGAAGAGAGTTTCACAGGCGTGCAATTCTAAGAAGCTTTGTTTATGGAATTTACGTTTAGGTTTGTGCAGTCAGCACCAACCCTATTCAGGGTTTAACCAGATACCTCCAAAGGAGGAAGTTTCATGGGAGTATGAAATTCATAAATGGTCCCCAGTCGCATGTATATCCCCGTTGGGAGAGATGAAAACGTTAGGTTTTTGCAACTTTTTGCAGGGAGGTGTCGACGTCCTCCTACATACAGCACCTGGACTTCCCAAATTGGTCACCCATTTTAGTAATGAGCAGGCTCAACATTGCTTAACTTCGGTGATCTGACGGGAACCGGTGTGTCAACGTGATTATGCCGTACGTTTAGGTTTAGGCAGATAAAGAATGGGGGAAATTATAGATAGTGGTTTTTGCTAGATGAGTGTTTTTCGTGAATGTTAGCGAAGGGGACCATAGACTGAAGCTCAGATGAGCACTTGCCATGAAACTAACGATAAACCAGAGACAGGCTCGCAATGTCTCTTCTGTGAGAAAGAGGTTGCAGAGAAGAGAAAAGAGCATCCCCACTAAGCTAGTCTTTGTCAAGGCAGAATAAGCTGCTTCTAGTAGCTCCTGCCCAGATGTGGCAACAGTACTTCATTGGCTGTAACTGGCTTTTATATAGGTAGAGAATTGCACAAGGAGCGAGATATCTACTGGAGTGGTAAAAGGATCCTACCGTTTTTCCAGCAGTCTTGGCAACGGATTTAATGTATCTGTTCCATTATTACTTGAGGTAACATTGCTTGGAGAAAGTGTACCATTCCTCATAAAAGCCAGTGTGGGTTAGTAATACCAAGGACATCTTATTTGTGTTGTGAATGCTGTTATTTCGAATATTTAGTCAAGCTTTACTTGTAGGGAAAAGTTGTCTTCATGCCAGGTTGTCCTGACAAACCCCTGTACAGAGACCTTAGACCTCGAGGATAGTGTCTAGTGAGCATTAAAATTCTCTCATTTTTTTTTTGTTTTTCATAGGAATGGGGCATTCTACAGGATGGCAGACAATCACCCACAATTTCAGTCACTAACAGCAAGATCTTTTTAAGATTCTAATTGTTCCTTTGCGTGTAACTGTTTGTATTTCTCTTGCACTTGGTTCAGATATATTCAACAAGTAAGTTTTTTAATTTTTTTCTCGAGTTTGGTTGCTCCTATGATTACTGGAATGACTGTCTATACATGTGGCTTTTCAAGTGTGACTTTCTGAAAACAAAACTCCACAAAAAACCCTTTTGTATGTTCCTGTCAGTACATTTTGTTACTCTATTCAAGTGTTCTGTTTTTCTTGTGACCCCCCTCCCCCATGAGACAGCGCCCTTCCAATTAATTACTTACACCACTTACAAGTCTTCCTCCTCTTAGTCAAGGCATTACCGTGTTGCCTGCTCCCAGTGACGACGTTCCTGTACTGCCTATATTCTGTGACGTCATCCCTGTCTTGCTTGTTTTTTCAATGACATCACCAAAAATACTATCCCAGGTTTTCTATATTATTAACTTTTTGATAAATAAAGAAAAAGATCCTGCTTGTTCTAAACCGTTCATCTGTTCTTGTCATCTCTTTGTCATTGCCTTGTGTTTCCTTTCATAGTTTATCTCCAGTGTTCATGCATGTTGCAAAAAAATAAATAAATAAATAAAATAAAAATAAAAAAAACTGTTTGAAAACGAAGGCTTAAACACTTGAAAAGGAAAAAAAAAAAAGGTCTCGGTGTTTGTGCGTGGTTCCACAAATGAGACTTCTCGGAAAATCTAAATCCGCTAATGCCACAAGCCCCCCCCCCCTCCAGTGTTCGCCAGCATGTTTGTAAATATGAATTGCTTGAAAATATCAACGAGCAAATGTTACAATAAAAAGATTTCTGTCTGCAATCTTAAGTCGGAACTATCAGAAAATGCTGCGTCACATATTACACACAATTCTTTCAATTTTCTTTGTTCTAGCTGGGGATGGGGAATCCTACCAGATGCAAGACATTTCAACCAAGAGATCTTTTAAAGATTCTGTCTCTTTAAATGCAATTGTTTGAATATCTTGCACTTTGTTTACAAGGTATATTTTACCTAGTGATGATGTTCGTCCATCCCTTGCAAAAATGACTGGTCATGCAACTGCTCTGTGAGCTCGAAGATGGCTTGAAGATTTCATCAAGTATAGCAATACAGTCTACATAGTTGAGGTCTGACAGTTGGAAATCATAACCCATAATGACACAGGGAATGTTTGCCAATGACCTGGAAGTAATCCAATCGATGGCATAGTTGAACAAAATTGGTGACAAAACACATAAACCCCAGATTGAATGTCGAAAAATTGTAATTCCTAACCATAAGCATGAACCTTTGTGCTAGTAGAGAAGTAGGAGGATTAATGAGTTTGGGTGGGATATTGTTTGCGTGCCAAATTTGCTATCCCAACCCGGACGAAATTCATACCGATTCAAATTTGAAGCAATCGGTAACTATTTTAAATGATTTGGGGGGCAATTTTATCCCTATACTGCCCCCTAGGGTGGGGAGGACAACCAGAGTTAACCTGGAAAATCTGTTCTAGCAAAAATTTACTTTCACCATGACAGGCCTGGTTATTGAGAAAAATGCAAACAAACAGACTAACAGGAGTGAAGTACTCGGTCCAATCCCTCTATAAAGGGACCAATGTTTACATTGATCTTTTAAACTAACATTTCAGGTGAAAACATTACATACTTATGTGTGATGTCAGAATTCTATAAATTATGAAAAATGATAAAGTAGAAAAATTATAAAAAAGAAAAATAGAATTTATCGAATTATCGTGTTTTATCGTATGTTTTAATGTGGACCAATTCAGTATGACAAAGGAAGATAACCCTTGACTTAAAGAGTCCGCCATTTTTAAACCAACACATTTCAGATTATAATTGTGGCTGATTTTTTGTTAATACATCTAACACATTTTCTACAGGTTAATTTTTCGTAATTTTTGGAAACTTATATAGATTTCGACATGACACGTAAGTACATAATGTTTTCACCTGAAATGTGTTGGTTTAAATAATCACTAATGTAAACAAGAAAAATAAAAATTAATACATGTTACTTACTAAAACTGTCTGACAACTGTCTTCAATTAACAACTTCAGTTCATTCAGGTCATGGTCAGCCTAAAATTTTCAAAGAAAAATAGAAAACAAATTTCTTTAATATCACACATAAATGCTGAGAACCCCCCCCCCAAAAAAAAAGAAAAAAATTACATACAATTAGTGTTCAAGTGACAATTACCATTTCATATTTTTTGAACATCAAATAAAGTAATTATCAATTTAAATTCTAAATCATCTTTTATTGTCGTCATCTGTGGAAAAGATTTGTTTAAAATAGCATCCACCCAATGTTACAATTTTGAAAGATAATTATTAATTTATATATAAAAAAAATGTATAAATATTTTCTATTTTTTTGTTTTAAGTCTTTAATTTAGAAATAACTGGATTTGCCGATTCGTAAAGTTTGTTACTCGAAATACTTTAAACACTAAAAATGTTTTTATCATTGGAATCCTTTGAGATAAGTAATTTGTATATTTATTTGCGGACTTATCCTCATTTTCATAGTCGTTTCACAAGGTTTTCGCCAACTACAGAAAACTACAACTTTATTTTAAAACTTTCAATGAAAAAAAGAATTTAGGTAACTTGATTATGTAATAGAGTTGAAATCTATTCAATGTCACCACATTCAGCCTCAATCACCATTTCAATACGGGTCCAGAACTGGAAACATCTTTTCCACAAGTTCCGGCGGGAGCTGGCGAATACTTAGTGGATGGCGGCGATCATGGTGTTGTGTGAGGTCATGTAGGTTGGTTGGTTGTTTTTGGTTTACAGCATATCAACCCTTTTCAGGTTATTTAATGCCAAATCCAGTGATTTTGAAGAAAAACTTTTTAATAGAGTATATTTGTTTTTTCCAAGTCGGTTTCTATTCAACCCATAGTTGAGACCCTAACAGTATTACCACTCCGGGTCAGAGTGGACCTGGGAGCAATGGCAATTAAAGGGTGGCTCCACATTATCCAAAAGTCAACAAGCTGGGGTCTCACCATCGGATATAGTTTAAGGGGTCATGTAGGTGATGTTCTCGACGTATGACCAAACAAATTATTCCAGTGGGTTCCAGTTGGGGGAGGGGCAGTGAGAAGGGTACAAAGCTGTAACACTCTTTCTGAAACCAAGCCCGAGTCTCTTTGGACTTGTGGGCCAGTGCCGAGTCCTGCTGCCACACCAAGAGTCTGCCAGTGGCCACCTGATTGCACTTGATTGCCATCTACTATTATATAAAAGGAACTTTGTGTGCGTGTGTCAGAGTTTGTTCCCTATGAATTCAAAAACGGCTTGGCTGACTTTTATGAAATTTCACACAAACGAACTTCATGTGTCCGGCAGTGTTCTTAGATAGGTTTTGTATCGGAATGTCTTTGATAAGTCCCGATGATTAAGATAATCCGATGAAAGGGACAAGCGATTTTGACCAAAGTTAACATCTTACACAACATCACAAGTGCATTTGAGAAGTCGTATCACCAAAGGCCAAACATAAAATCAACAGTAAGTTCTTTGATATGACAGAGATGCGTTTGAAACGAAGGTTTCTGTCTAAAGCACAATAGAACCATGATACTTGACTTTCATTTTAAACTTAAATTCAAGCCATTATCACCACACAATCAGTAACTTAAGGACAGGCATATAAAGTCAACAGTAGGTTCTTTCATATGACAGGGGCGCATTCGAAATAAACGTTTCAAGGAGGGGTCGCTTTTTTCACCAATATTTTTGAAAGTCATACTCTCTTTTTGATTGACTAGCCTTAATTTAAACCTTTGCCACTTCTGGTTTGGCGATGGACGCAACGGCAAAGACGTCATGTTTTTTTTTTCCCACACTCTTTTCCTCTTTTGCGGTACGGGTTTGAGCCTGCATGCCTACTACCACTACTAACTTTATAAAATGTAAGAATCGAAAGAAAATTGTCTATAATAATATATACGAAATCTGCATAAATTAAAATATCATTTAAGCGTATTTTACGACTGAGCTACGCCAAGCATCCCTACTAGCTTGGATAAATACTTTTGCAGTTTTAACAAATGAGCTACAATAATATCTTGGCCTTTTGGTCAAGATCAAAGTGTAGTATCTGTTCTTCAGATGCTGCACTTCTATTTCTTGTTCTCTTTCGGTGGAGGAGAAATCCTTCACGACTGAGACAATTTTTATTTTTGTACCTTTTCTCCACGTTAAAAAACGACCCTGGTGTCTAACTCTGTCCCGTGGGGAGGCATAGTAAATAGGTACAATAATATCAGTTTCTTGGCCCTTCGGGACAAGATCAAAGTGTAGTATCTGTTCTTCAGATGCTGCACTTCTATTTCTTGTTCTCTTTCGGTGGAGGAGAAATCCTTCACGACTGAGACAATTTTTATTTTTGTACCTTTTCTCCACGTTAAAAAACGACCCTGGTGTCTAACTCTGTCCCGTGGGGAGGCATAGTAAATAGGTACAATAATATCAGGGCGTCTCCATTTACACTGAACATCTACAGAATGCCAACATCGATATATTACATATGAATGAGTCCCCTGTGGAATTTCCACAGGCCCCGCTAGTTTTTATGATACTAATAGGCAATTTATTATCTTAATCGCTTAAATGTTCATTTTACATGCTAGCATGCATTGGATAAGGATGGAATACTGTTGCCACATCTGGGCAGGAGCTGCTAGAAAGGACTTGTCCTGCCTTGATAGAGTTCAAAATAGACTTGGTAGTCTCATAGGAGATGTCCTTTTCTCTTCCCTGCAACCTCTATCCCACAGAAGAAATGTTACGAGTTTGATGTATCGTTATTTTCATGGAAAGTGTACGATTGAGCTTCAGTCTATGGTCACCCCACTTGCCAAACTTTCACAAGAAACACTCGTCTAGCTGAAAACACTATCAATAATTCCCCCCACTCTTTATCTGTGCCTAAACCTAAACGTAGATTCCATGAACAAAGCTTCTTTCTTAGAACTGCACGCCTGTGGAATTGTCTTCCATTTTTCTGCTTTCCAGCTGACTACAATATGGTTGTCTTCAAGTCTAACGTAAATAAGTTCTATATGAGCCGTTCCAGATAAGTTAACATATTTACCGAATTTTCATTACTAATGATTACTATATTGTCCAATTTCTACTGTACACTCTTTAACCCTTATCCTTGAGTGGCCTATTGACCTTGATAATGTGGTGATGCCTGTGTAAAAAAAATCATTTTCTCCCAGGTTTTTACTGGCCTTCTCTTATGAACCGAACCTACTACCTCAACTGTTCTACATCTACTAACCCAAGAACTCCCAGCCATTCTTTCAATGCGGTCTATACCATCAAAGTCTACTCTTTTACACACGTCTTCCTGTACTGTCCAGATTTCATCTTTCTCCGAGGTCATCAAAACCAAGTCCATTTTTAAAACTCACATTATACATCCATGGTATCATTCTTGTATAATTTCTCTATGATCAAAACACATGTCTAACTTTCACTGGTCAGTTTTCACTTCTATAAATCACACTGCATACATCATGTTTGATAGACTCTTCCTTTGGTCAACAGTGGTAACACTGCTGGTCAGTAATAGCAGAAGTTCCCTGAACTTAATTCATCCACTTCTAATTCTTGCAATCACACCAACAATGGCTCAACACTGTACTAAACCATCCAGATATACAGGGTGGAACAATAAAATTGTTGCTTTAGGAAAGACTAACCTGGGTGCCTGGTATTGCACAGGTGTTTTGAGGTGTGTGTGGAGAAAAAAAAAAAAAAAAAAAAAAAAAAAAAAAAAGTGGTAGTAGGCAGGCAGGCTCGAACCCGTACCACAGAGGAAAAGAACGTGAAAAAAAAAAAATGGGATTTTTTTTTTTTTTTTTTTTTACAAAGGCATCACCACATTATCAAGGCCCAGAGGCCACTCAAGGATAAGGGTTAAAGAGTGTACGGTAGAAGTTGGTCAATATAGTAATCATTAGTAATGAAAATTTGGTAAATTTAATAACTTATATGGAACGGCTCATCAAGAAATTATTTACCTTAGACTTGAACACAACCATATTGTAGTCAGCCGGAAAGCAGGAAAACGGAAGACAATTCCACAGGCGTGCAGTTCTAAGAAAGAAGCTTTGTTCATGGAATCTATGTTTAGGTTTAGGCACAGATAAAGAGTGGGGGAAATTATTGATAGTGTTTACAGCTAGACGAGTGTTTCTTGTGAAAGTTTGGCGAGGGGGGACCATAGATTGAAGCTCAGTTGAACACTTTCCATGATGTCTTTGCCGTTGCGTCCATCGCCAAACCAAAAGTGGCAAATTTTTAAATTAAGGCTAGTCAATCGAAAAGGGATGACTTTCGAAAATATCACCGAAAAAAGCGACCAGTTGAGGGTAAAGGAAATAATGGTTTTAGCCAATTTTTCAATATTTGTCATCCAAAGGGTCGCACTTCAAAACAATATAGATCTCGTGAAAATCATTGGTCGCCTCTGTCGAAAGGTTTAGGCAGACATACAAACGTACATACATACATTTAAACAGACAGGTGAGATTTATATAATAGATGACAGGATTCCATTTCCGTTTGATGAAGACAAGTTTTCTTTTTTTTGTTGCAGACCATCTACTAGTTGGCCAGTTGTGTACAAATTCTAAGGGCGATAGAAGCCTTCTATCATGTCTGAAAGTGACACAATGTTCAACAAGCGAGATGAAAGTTATGACAACAGGACCATTACCAGCACCCTTAAAATGCATCGCTGGATTGCCACGAATAACAGGGACGTGCTCAGAGTGATGAAAGAGTTTCTGGCCATGGTCATGGTCTTTGGTGTGGTTTCAAGTGAGAGCCACATCATGCCACTTTACATCTTCAAAGTTAACACCAAAGTATACCTATGTATAATGGTGATACCCTGGTGTATTAATTTATTTTTATTTCGGACTACTAGTCTCATCTTTATTAGTTGTTGTTTTCCATTTTTTTTTATTGGATTGTTTGTTCACAACGTTTCGGCCAACTAATTCCTCTGGCCTTCGTCAGGTGGTAACCGCGACGGATAGGAACTTCGAATCTCCTAACTGCATTCTCAGCCATCACTGCCATCCGTAGTTGTTGTCGTCTCACCACATTTGTTAGTAGTTGGCCGAAACGTTGTGAACAAACAATCCAATAAAAAAAAATTTAAAAAATGGAAAACAACAACTAATAAAGATGAGACTAGTAGTCCGAAATAAAAATAAATTAATATATATAATGCTCATCTCAAAAATGAATTCCAATTATAGAATAATATATATATACCAATCGGTACGGACCCGACTATGGAAGATCAGATAATAAATATATAAACGTGGATTTATAAGATCAAATAATCCAACCTTGATCGCCCTTCGGGGCCCCGTGGCGCAGTTGATAGAGACGTTGAATCTCTACAGTTCCAGATGAACATTGTCTGAAGATAGCGGTTTCAATCCCACCCAAAGCGTGCCAGAGGTTAATTGGCAAAAATGTGGTGAGACGACAACAACTACGGATGGCAGTGATGGCTGAGAATGCAGTTAGGAGATACGAAGTTCCTATCCGTCGTGGTTACCACCTGACGAAGGCCAGAGGAATTAGTTGGCCGAAACGTTGTGAACAAACAATCCAATAAAAAAAATGGAAAACAACAACTAAGATGAGACTAGTAGTCCGAAATAAAAATAAATTAATATATATAATGCTCATCTCAAAAATGAATTCCAATTATGGAATAATATATATATACCCTGGTGTAATCAGGTGGCCACTGGCAGACCCATGGTGTGGCAGCAGGACTCAGAACCGTCCCACAAGTCCAAAGAGGCCCAGGCTTTGAACATCAACATAGCCTCCCACAACACCAAAGCCAGCATGATCATGTGGAAAAGGAATGCTCCCAGTTACAAACCAGTATCAAGACTGTGATTAAGGCTGAATGTGTCTACATTAAATAGATGTCAGCTCTACTACATAATCAAGTTACCGGAATTGAATTTTTCAATAAAAATTTAAAAATAAAGTTTGTAGCGTTGTTTTCTTTAGGGCGACACTTATCATTCCACCTTATATTTTCTTCACATTAAATTTGTCATTTTTCTCCATTGTATTACACACAAAATGTTTATCTGCTCTGAATCTACCAGTAATTCCATTTTGTGTATCCAATGCTTAAAAAAAAAGAATTCCACCCAACCTCCTTCTATACAAACTGAGCAGGGAAAGACTCCCCTTTTGGGAGCTTTCCAACACTACAACTAAATCCTCACTTTGGTAACATTCACTAAAAATAAAATTTTGAAAATTTACTTTTTTTGTAGATTATGAAAATCTGAAAATTGGTTTCACATGAGCACAGAGGAATTCTGGTTGGTTGGTTGGTTGTTTTTGTTTTACGGCATATCAACCCTTGTCGGGTTATTTAATGTCGAATCCAAAGATTTTGAAGAACAATTTTTTAATAGATTATATTTGTTGTTTTCAAGTCATTTTCTATTTAACCCATAGTTGGGACCCTAACAGGTACTACCACTCCGGGTCAGAGTGAACCTGGGAGCAATGGTAATTAGAGGGTGGCTCCACACTCCCCAAAGCCCACAAGCTGGGGCCTCACCACTGGATATAGTTTAAGGTCATATCCAGGACCCCCATTGAGGGACTTTTACTCTCTGCAGGGGGGCAGACGGTGTATTCTAATGCCCCACCGACAGGGCAGAGAGGAATTCTGGATTATTATTAATTTACTAACATTCAAAAATATTTCAGCTAAATAATTCTACCTTTTCTGTAATCCTATTTCAAATTATTTCATAATGAAATGAGTTTTGGCATTTACCTTTTTTAAGTTAAAGTTTTAAAATTAACATTGCTTAAGTGAGAAATAAAAAAAATTATAGCAAGTTTCCTTGTACACGCAAAACACCAACATGAAATCTTGCACCATGCTAGGAATAATATAGTCGCCATCTTCATAAACAAGTCCAAAAAGAGGTTAAGAGCGATGATTCAAGTTTATTTTTGATTTAACAAATAGATTTCTTTTTTCTTAAGATGGGAAAACATTTTCCCATTTTTTTTTTTTTTCAACCTCGAGGGTTTTTTTTTTTCCTTTCAAAACTTAAAATGATCCTTATCCTTTGAGCTCAATTATGAACTTGAATTATCGCCCTTACTCTCGTTCTCACCTTATTTT
>NC_136517.1:85046542-85246542 GCF_053919585.1 Euprymna scolopes | reverse complement strand
AATGAAATAAGAAAAAAAAAATGATTTAACTTTTGTAAACAGATGAATTCTTTTTCAGCGCACATACCCCCCACTCTACAAGTTTTATTTTTGTCTTTTTTAATTTTTTTTTCAGCAGATTATTATTGAAAGGGGCACTAATCTACCAATTATATATATAACATTTTTTAAGGGGTGCTCCCTGCTCAGTTTCCAATAAATCGATCCCTACATTATTGAAAACATCGGTGCTTGCTTGCTTAATGCTTCATCTTCACTGCTTGTTTGCAATTGGGCCTATAAAAAATGTTTTCTTCAAGTAAAATCTGTATGGTGGTGCATTGCATGTATGTCAACGCACGCAGACGTCATATTCCAAAAAGCACATAAATCGATCAAGTAGATTTTTTTATTTAAAATCAAATAGGACATTTTATCGGAGAAAAAATTTTTTTTATAGGCGCCCAATTGTACCTATTTACAATGCCTCCCCACGGGACAGAGTTAGACACCAGGGTCGTTTTTTAACGTGGAGAAAAGGTACAAAAATAAAAATTGTCTTAGTCGTGAAAGATTTCTCCTCCACTGAAAGAAAACGAGAAATGGAACTGCCGCATCTGAAGAACACTTTGATCTTGGCCAAAAGGCCAAGTAGACCAGGACCAAAACAGACTTATTTCAGCGAAAATTTCGTGAATTTAGCCATTTTTAGCCGTTTAGCCTTCAAAAAATGCTAGAAAGGGCTAAACTTGCGAAATTTGGGCGAAAAATGTCGAGGCTTTCAAAAAATGGAGGATCGCTTTACTAGAACATTGTATTAGAAACAGAGCACCCCTTAAAGAATGTTAAAAATTGCTTTTTTTTGTTGTTGATAATCTGGTGGATTAGTGTCATTCAATAATAATCTGCCGGAAAAAAAAAAGAAAAAAAAAAGACGAAAATAAAAAATAATCAGAGGGAGTACCGCTTCCATATGTGCTTAATTTTTAACAAGACAAAATTCAATAATTTTTTTTAAATATCAAAAATAAATAAAAATTTAAAAAATCTGACCTTTTCCCATTCACCATCCATAACATGTCCCCGAAATTTAGCAGCGGCTGGATGTTCCAACATGCAACCAGATTCCGACATCAACAGCTCGGCAGTGCGACTTGAAATTTAAATAAAACACAAATTAAAACAATGTCTACAAATATTAGAATTAAAATCATAAAAACACTCGAATTAAACCTTAAATTATATACAAGATTCCCTAACTCGCTAAAAATAAATAAACGCTAAAAAAATATTAACCATTATTTTTTTTTTAATTTCATTACAAAAACAATTGTTTATTTTTGTTTAAGATTAAAAAAAATTATTCAATTATTCTTATTTATTGTTATTTTTTTATAGAATAAAAGATGAATTGGATGTCTAGTCTAACTAGAATTATAGAATTATAGATATTCGGTACTTGTGTAGTTTACGGACCGTGCTGAAATAGCATTTTGAAAACCATTTTTAACAGAGGGGATTTTATAAATTAAAAAGATACCATACAAATTGTATTTAACTTGAAAATGTTATTTAAAAAAAAATATTAAAATATTATAGTACATAAATTTCTCAAGAACCAGAAGCGGTATCCTTCGTATTTTTTTGTTTTTGTTTGTTTTTTGTTTTTTTTTTCATTCTTATTTTCAGCGGATTATTATCGAATGGACATTAGTCTACCAGATTATATATTTAAAAAAAAAATTTTAAACGAAATTTAAGGCTAAATTCGCAGAAATTTGGCCTAAAACCCTCCACTCCTCCAGTGGTTCTAAACTGGGTGATCGATTTACTAGAATATTGCATTAGAAACTGACCCCTCTCCTACAAATATTTAAATATTGACTGTTTTGAAAAAAAAAAAAAATTTCTGATATGGTAGATTAGTGTCCATTCGGTAAAATCGAACGAAAAAAATGAAAAAGACAAATAAAAATACAGAGGGGGTACCGCTTTCATACGTGCGCCAATGTATTTTTTTTCTTCTAAAAAATGTTAACGAAAAATAGAGGCACGAATTATTTAAAAGATCAGAAAATGGGCTTTTTTTTTATATTATAGCAACAGTTTTTCTTTAATTTTTTATAATAGGTCATTTAAAAAATATATATCAGATTATAAAAAAATCTAGAATTTTATTCAACTAGTAGTTTTTTTTGTAAATAAAAATATTTTTTTCGGAATAACAACAAAAAAAAAATCTCAATTATATAGTCTAAAATTACACACATGCTTTATATATATAAAATTATTTGTTTAAATTTGAAAAAAAGTTTGTTTTTTTTTTAAATATAAGATGTAAATCTAAATCTAAAATGTATTCAATATTTTTAATCGGAAGAAATACAGTAGTTTAGGGTTGAACTTAAACACGTCAAAAAGCTTTTTATAGAAGTATTTTTTTTTTCTTACTAAAAATAAAAAAAGTATTTTTTAGATTGTCTATTTTATTAATCGAAACAAAAAAAAAATTATTCCTTTAACTTTCGTCTTTCCACAAAAACGTAAAATACAAATTTATTTATAGTGAAAACGAAAACATAGATTGGAAACCTTTTATGTATACTAAAATATACATAAAAAAGGGGGCAGACACGGCAACAACACACACACACATATATATATATATATATATATATATATATATATAGCTGTCGCTATAAACTATTTGAATAGATGTTACATTTATAAATAAAACTACATTGACTCCTAAATTATTTTAAAAACAATTTTTTTTTGCAAGGTTTTTGGATCACTAATTAAAAAGTCTGTCCAAAACAATTTTGATCTTGTATTATGATTAAAAAATCATCCTACAAAGGCTAATCGGGAATAAAGGAAAATGGTTTTAAAACATTTTAAATATAAACAAATAAATATAAGATACAAAAAATATTTTAGAGATTTAATCAACTTAAATTCAAAAATAAAAATAGAGCATTAATGGTTAGTTGTCAGTTTTAAAATATTTACAGGGGTTGATCGACGATCCATAGTCAGTGATCATATATATATATATATATATATATATATATATATATATATATATATATATATATATATATATGATAGATAGAGAGAAAGAGAGCAAATAGTTAAAACATTAATTGTTTGTTCTTATTATAAGCTCTATCTCCTATTTAGTTTTATCGAGCTTTTACATCTGGTTGAGATTACTTTATAAATACTAATTCGGTGCTAGTGCAGAGAGTGATCCGCGCTATTTTTTAAATTGTATTTCCAAGTTTAATTATATGCTTTTTAATTCCATTGTAAGGTTGAAGTATAGAATAGGTACAAAACACCCTCCCTCCCCATGTTAAGAATGGCTTTTTAAATAACGTTATTATTTACGCCCGGATCACTCTCTGCACTGTGCACTAGTACCATTAATTCTTTAATATTTATAATATACTTTAGTTTTACCATCTTGGATCATTTTGGTAAATTTAATTGTAATTTTTATTTTATATATATATATATATATATATATATTAAAACTATGCGTGTGGGTGTTGATTCAACATTACTATTTTTTTTTTAATATTTCTATTACTTTTTATACAACCTTAATAGTTTATTTTGGGAGTATAATCCATAAAGAAAATAAACAACCCACCTTTAAAAGAGAAATTACGAGTTTTTTGTTTATATTTTATTTGCAGTTTTTTTTATATTTTATTTGCAGGGGTGTCAAAAATTCCTACAAAAATTCTGATACACCTAATACAACAGGGAATTTTTTTTTTTTTTTTTTTAACTATTAATCGAATAATTTACAAAATAAGATTTAAAAAAAAAAACTACAGAAAACTAAAATTATTGCATATTTTTATGTATAAAAACAAAATTAAATGGAAGCATGTTTTCTAAGATTTTTTCCTGTAAGCCTCCCTTGCACCCCGGACAAGCGGACAACGTCGAGTAAATAGAGCTGGTTAATAAAATTTATTTTTTGTTTTAGTTTTTTATCTATTTAACAAATCAGGGATGAATAAACAGAAACTTGTGAGATAATGTGTAAAATTCCATATTATTATTATTATTATTTACTTGCCTCTCCACGAGGGCATAGTTAGACACAAGATCAGTTTTTAATGTAAAGAAAACCCAGCTCCCCAAATAGGGGCACTCTAGATAGGAACAAAAATAAAAATTGTCTCAACCTAGGATTTCTCCTCCACTGACCGAGGACAGAAAAGGTGAATTATATCAGAACAGATATTACACTTTGCGCCTAGCCAAAAGGCCAAGAACTTTATTATTAGAACAACCCAAATATTGTTTTTCTCAAAAAAAAAAAAATAAAATAAAATAAAGGGTTGCTAGCCGTTACGTGTTATTGATTATAGTAATAGACTTCAGTTAATTAAATGAAATAAAAATGTTGCTATAAAGAAAACTATTTTAAAAGTTTTAATAATTTAAAAATATTTACATAATATTAAAAAACAAACTAAGTAATAAATATTTTTAGAAAAAAAATATACAAGTGCTCATTTAATAAATTTCAAATTGCTCGGGAGTTTAACAATTTTCATTCATTGTATTTTTTTTTTATTGTTTTTTTTTTAAATCATTATTATTAAATATGATTTGGACATTTAAATGTTACAATATTATAGTTTACAAAATTATAAAACTAGAACTAATTTCATTACTCTTATTTTTAATCTCTTAAAATTATTGGATCTTCCAAACATTTTAAAATACAAAGATTTGCTAAGAATGATTTTCTATTCGACAATTTAAATGCTTCCAAATTCCTTTCAAATTTCAAAAGATCACGAACTCATTTTTTTTTTCAATGATTAAAACATTTAAATGTATTGTTTACAAATAAACTGAAATGCATTCTGGTGAATTTAATTGATTGGATTTTTTAAAATTCGTTTTATTTCATGCGATTATGTTTGAAAAAGAACCGTGTTGAAAGCATAAGATTTAGAAACCTATTCTTAACATGGGTAAGGACCCACTTTTTAATTCTGTACTTTCACCTAACAATTTGATAAGGATGCTATAAAAATGAAATTTAAAATAATATATATATAAAAATAAATTCCTCCATATTATGCATAAATACCTTGATTAATAATAAATAAAAATTTAATTTTCGTATTCAAGA
Source organism: Euprymna scolopes (assembly GCF_053919585.1). NCBI lineage: Eukaryota > Metazoa > Mollusca > Cephalopoda > Sepiida > Sepiolidae > Euprymna > Euprymna scolopes. Next base: position 85,241,396 of record NC_136517.1, on the reverse strand, counting down.
GGAAAATAAAGACAATGGTACTCAATACTTGTGGAAGGAGATGATTATTTAAATACAAACCGTGTCAAAATAATTTTATTTAGAAACCCGTTCTTAACCTGAGGAGGGGATTGCGTTTTGTACCTTTTCTGTACTTCCATCTAATAAACAAAATATATCCTATAAATTGAATTTAACTTGAAAATCCGGGAACCCGAAAATCCTAATCTAAAACAAATAGCACGGACGGTTCATATTTTGCATAAATACCTAAATTTTAATTTAATTAAATGATCCAGTTAAAAAAAAAAATTTTAAAATGATCACTATGTTAACATGAGCAAAACAAGTGCATTTACTCTTATTCTAAACAAAAGATTGTTTTATGTTTGCAAGTCGAAATAAAAAAAAAAACTATTAAAATATAAACAAAAGAAAACAAAGTAAATGCAAATGTCATGTCAACAAACGAAGTCTTTTTAGGTTCATTTCGGATTTATTTTAATCTTAAAAAAAAAAAATGTTACAATTATTGCTCTGTTCATAAGAAAAAAGAATGTTGAGCACGGCAACGGCACTCTACTTCATTTATACGTTGGAAAAATATTTATTTTAAGAAATTATAAGAGAAATCGAAATCAAAACTAGTCATATCATCAACAAGCTAGTCATTTGTGTCGAATCATTTAACATTTTTAGTCTATTTAAAATTTCTAAAAAAAAAAAATAAATAAAAAACTTGTTTACATTATTGGTATTGTTTTAATTAAAACAATTTTTTTTTATTTCATTAGATCAACAATACCCTCATTCTCTCTCTCTCTCTGTCTATATATATATATATATATATAGACACTTCTGCAAGTTCTTTTCTAGAACAGTGTCCCCTCCGAAATGTACTTCGGTGAAACAGACGACTCGAGGACCGCAGCAAACAGTGTCAGATAAACAATTTTTTTTTTTTTTATAAAAAAAAAATCATAAATATATTTTTTATAATACTAAAAAAACTTAAACACTGAAACAACATTTTATTTTTTTATTTTTTATGCAAAAAAAATAAAAATATCAGACAAATCTTATCAGGCACTATTTGCTGCGGACTTCGAGTCGCCTGTTCTTCTGATTCATCGGGGGAGGAGGGGGGTTGACACGGTACAAACGAGTCCTAATACTAAGTTTTGGCTTATATAAATTAATTGTTTATTAGTTTAAAGACTTAAATCACTTTCATACTTCACAGTTATGGAGAAACAGTTGTAGCGACATTTTCTTTAATAATTTTCATAAAAAAGACGAATTTTATACACTTATTCGAAAGTGATTTTGAAGTTTTTAAACTAGCAAATGAATGATATATATATATATATATATATATTACATACACACAGTATATATACAGACGGAGCCAAGAGTAGGTGGATAAAAAAAAAAAAAAAAATTCGCCCATTCAGATTTTTTTTTTTTTACTGTCCACCGATTCTGAATCGGAGTAAGAAAAACAGAATTTTTCGGGGTATAACCTATTCAAAATGCGATCCACCAACTTTTGGCTCACTCCCTCTCTCATACGGACCGGGCTGAAATATCACTCAGAAACCCGTTTTTAACTATTCTGTACTTTCTGCTAACAGTTTAATAAAAAAATATCGCAAATTAAATTTAAATCCTATATAAAAATAGCACGGTTTGTATTCTGCATCAATATATATATATATATAATTATTTTTTTTACTATAATAATTTGGGCACGACTTGCTAAGAGATTGACCAAATGGTCTCTTCAAAGCTAAAGTATATTTTAGCTCTGAAGAGACCATTTGCTCGAAACGTTGGAATGTCAAGTTATGCTTGCTCTACTAAGAATGTTGGTAATGAGCACCACTCACCAGTGGTGCTCAGCACCACTACCAGCACCACCTGACAGTGATAAATACTAGAATTATTAAAGAGGAATAAAATATATTGGTTATATTAAAAATTAAAAGAAAAAAAAAAAGGTTCTTATGTTACTTTTTTTTTCTTTTTTTTTTAATCTTTAATATATGAAAGTTAAATCCAAGGTGTAAATTTTTACTTGGTTCCCATTTTAGCATTTTCCTTTAAAACGACTATACACGTTTTCATGTATGCTGAAAACGAATATCGCATTTAAAGTTCCCGAAAATAAGTAGTTTTCCGGATATTAAGCAATGTCATTTCTTATATTATTGCTGGTGGCCATCTTGGTAACGCGCGCTTGCGCGTAGTTTCTCCGGGTTTAGTTTACACGCCCGAGTGCGCGCTTGCGCGTGCCAAGATGGCCTCCAGCAATAACACAAGAAACGGCACTGTTTAATGTCTGGAAAACTACTCCTTTGCGGAAAGACTAAATGCGATATTCGTTTTCAGCACACCCGAAAACTTATAGAAGTCATTTTAAAGAAAAATGGTGAAAACCAGGTCAAAATTTACCACGATATTTTATTCAATTGTTAGGTGGAAGTAAAGAATTACAAAACACTCTTCTCCCTAGGAATAGCTTTCTAAATAACGTTATTTCAGCACGGTAACATAAGTGCAGTTTTTAACTTTAAGATGACTTTCTCTCAAAATTAGTTCTAGTTTTGTAAGAATTTGGTCTGATAATTTAACCAAGAAACCGTAATTATCAAGGTATTGTTTGTCATTCAATTAATTAAACCAAATTATTACAAAACTAAAATTTCGTTAATATCACGGTTGTTTCAGTGCAGTCATCACAAAGCTAAAATATTCAATATGACGATTAAGTTATTCGGCTAACGTGAACATGTTAGTTTCTTTGGTGTCCAATGATTATTTGGCTTTGAAGAAACCATTGTGCCAAATATTCGGTGTTTATTTGGAATTAAACCTAATTTTAAAACAAAAACGCATAAAAATTAAAAAAAAAAATGATTTACTCACCTGTCACGAAACAAAGACGTCATATTCCAAAAATTAAGTAAATTGATCAACTAGTTTTTTTTTCATAACTGAGAAAATCAAATTCCATGACGAATAGACATTATGTTTTGATCCGCCATATTTTATAAATAAGGGGGAGATAACTCAATTTGAACTATGGAGATAAAATCCAGACTTGTAATGGCTACAATCTCCAATTAAAATCGTTAAAAAAATGATTTTCTTTATATAAAAAAAAAAAAACTACTCCATTAATTTACGTGATTTTTTGGAATATGATATTTTCGTTCCGCGACGAGTACGTACATCATTAAGGTTTTCCTGCAATTTAGTATTTTGTGATTATCGGTTTTATTGTAAATAAACGCCAAATATTTGGCATAATTTTTTTTAAGGTAAATTTATAGAAAAATCATTCCAGTTTCCAATTTTCTTTTTAAGGGTTAGAAAAAAAAAATAATAATGGTTTTAAGGCAATTTTTAAAACCCCCATAAAACTAAAAAAAAAATAATAATAAATCACTCTATAATGGAGACGAGAGTGATTCAATAATATATATATATATATATATATATATATATATATATATATATATATATACATACACACACACACACACAATCCGTGCTTTGTTTGGGTCATATTGTTTAGTGTTTATATATTAAAAGAAACAAAAATTGGGACGGGACTCACTTCAATCCGAGTCCCCGTAAATGTTGTCCGATTAATCGGACAACGTCCTGATCCGCCCTGGACATATTTTTGAGGAGATTTTGTTTATCTTCCGTTGGTGTTGTCGCTATAATATCACCATTAGTCGAAGAACAGGTACCGTTGGGCCTGGAAGTGGAAGCAACCTCCTCGCTCTCTCCATTGTGCTGATGAGGGCAGCCATTCGACTGCATGTTCCTATTAGCGGCTGAAGAAACGCGTTGCTTTTTGGGCGGTGGGGGAGAAACTCCACCGTCTTCTGATTCTGAGGACGATGCCAGAATTGCCGGATTTCACCTTAGGTGATTTTGTTGTTGCATTAATGTAGAAAAAAAAACCTAACACACAGACAAACAAAAATTAAAGGGTTATCACTAGATAAACCCTTTTTAGAAGAATGCTTAACCAGCCGTTTTCGAAGCGACCACTGACAACAACAACAACTCGAGTGACCAAATTTGTTTTGCTCGATGACGTCATTGATGCCGTCGTAGCATCATGGGAAATTCCGTATCTATTTTTTTTTTAATTTTTTATTTATTTACAAGTATAAATAAATATATGCATCTAATATAAATTTATTAATCTTTATTTATAAATATATATACCTGCAAAAAAAAAAAAATTATAATTTCCGATCTTTCTCTTTCATAATATTTATATTATTCTTCTCCACCGAGTTAGAAATCGTGTCTCTGTCGGCTCGATTATTTATTTAATTTTATTTGCTGTTGGTTTATTTGTATTTTTTTTTTAATTACTATTTTTGGATTTTTTGTGTTTACAATTTCCATATATAAACGTGCAAAAAAAAAAAAAAGTTTTAAATCCGATCTTTCTCTTTCATAATATTTATGTTTTTCTTCTCCGCCGAGCGCCGAGTTTAGAAGGACCCGCGTCTACGCTACAATTTATTTTTTATTTGATATTCACTTATTTGTTAAAATGCTATTTATGGATTTTTTTTTATTACAATTCCATGTATTTGATATTATTTTGGAAAAAAAAATGCTTCTATTTCATTAATCTTTTTTTTTTTTTCGTATTTCTTTTCAGCGGGTATCTCATTCAATTTGTTGTTAAAAAGATTCTACAGGAACTCTAAACCTATATATATATATATATATATATATATATATATATATATATATATATATATATATATAATTTAAAAAAATAAGGCCTATCTTTTTCTTGTATATTATTATTACTATTTTATTCCGATATTTTCGTGTATTTCAAAGTAATAATCGCATATAGAATAATTTTTATATTACGTTCTTCCATACATAAAATAAGTTGGTTTTAATTTTTACATTTGTATTATTGTGAAAGCAATATATATATATATATATATATATATATATATATATATATATATAATATATATATATATATATTATTCATTATTTATTCATATGTTATTAATTTTATATTTGATTTCATTTTTTTTAATTATATGTATTTATTTATATTTCTCACAAACATATTTTTGTTTCTTTAAGAAATACATTAATTACTGCAACTTTGGTACACCGTAGTCGTAAAAAAAAAAGTTGACTGCTTTTTTGTTTTTATTTTAGGGGGGGGGGTCTATCTTTAATTCGATTTATTTTTTTATATATTTTCTCTTTGGGGAAAAAACTTTCGCTTTTTTTTTTTAATATATTTCATTTTTTTAATTTTAATTAAAATGTTTCAGCAAAGCAAAAAATAAATAAAAAATAAGGTGCCGCCTATTTAATGTTTCAAGTTTCAACAAGGCATAATAAAATATGTGCCTGTATAATGCGCACCTCGTATCTCGTTTATTTTTAGACATGGCCTCTCTATTATCTCTTATGGTTTTTTTTTTTCTTTGCGCACCTTAGTATCCAACTCTAAAATAAATATAAAATGGGGACCCCAAAAAAGGCAACATCTGTTTTTGCAGAGCAATTCCTCCTTTTTCTTTCTTTTTTTTTTTTTTTTTTTTGTGACGCATTCATTTCGTACATAGAAATACATATTTTTTTGTTTCCTGCCCCTTGTTTTGTATTTTATTTTTCGATTATTATTAGTTTTAGAATTTCACAAACACTATCACCAGCTCGGGTATATGCATAGATTCGAAAAAGTTGTCAAAAAAAAAAAAAATGTATAAATAAAATAAATGTTATCAAAAAGGCAAGATAAGTTATTTTTCTACCTAACTCGATAATTTTTTTAGTGTTTTTATTTAATGTAACATGTTTATTCAGCTCGAAAAACATAGTGCTTACCGATGTATTGGAAAATTAAAAATGGCACCGGACTCTCCGTTGAGCACGATAAGTTTGGAGAAATGAGTTAAAAATTAAAAAAACTATACAAAATACTGTTAGAAACTCGCTCAATTGTTGCCGTGACATAGGCTGACATATATTCGGTAAACATGTTACATTAAATAAAAACGCTAAAAAATTATCCATTTAGGGAGAAAAGTAAGTAACTTATCTTGCCTTTGATAACATTTATTTTATTTTTTTTTTTCAACCTTTTCGAATCTGTGTATAGTAATACAAACCCGTTTACAGGCCAGATATATTTTTTCAGAAAGGTTGTATGCAGTAGCTCAATTTCTCTTTTGTTTTTTTTTTTGTTTTTTTTTTTAAAAAAGATTATGACATGCTGAATGTATTGGGGTTAAAACCACTTTAGTATTTCGTTTGAAATGGGCGGAAAACACCTTTTTAAAATACAAATATCCGTGCATGAGGTCGCGAAGCTAATCAAGAACCTTGATTCCAGTAAAGCAACTGGTCCTAACGGCATCCCAATTATAGTGTTAAAAAAGCTTCAACCAAAACTTGCTCCCATACTTACGAAACTGTTTAAGGAGAAGTGCTCTCCGACTCCCTGGAAGACCTCATCAGTTTGCCCTGTATTTAAGAATTCAGGTGATAAGTCATCTCCCTCTCAGTACAGACCAATAAGTCTCCTGTGTGTTATGAGTAAGTTGCTGGAATCCATATTAAATAGAGAAATAGTCAACCACCTCAGCAGAAACAACCTTCTTAGTGACACACAATATGGTTTCCGCTCTGTAAGATCGACCGCAGATGTGCTGACGGTTATATCTCACAGGATTAGTGAATCTCTTGACAAAGGCGTCCTTTCTAGGACAATTGCTCTTGACATATCAAAAGCCTTCGATAAGGTATGGCATAAGGGTCTACTTCACAAGATTTCCAGCTACGGTATAACTGGAAATGTTTTTTCTCAATCATTAAATCATTTCTCTCCGATAGGCTCATAAGAGTAGTGGTCGATGGACAAAAATCAGAGGCCTGCAGTATTAATGCTGGAGTCCCTCAGGGTTCAATCCTGGGCCCAACTCTCTTTCTGATCTACATCAATGACCTCCCTAAACACATACTTAAATCATTCGTTGACATCTATGCTGATGACACAACCATCTACGGCAACACATCAAAGGCTGTAAATGACAAAGTTCTCTCTGATTCTCTCTCCTCTGATCTCGAGCGCGTGGTTCAGTGAGGGAAGACGTGGCGTGTTACCTTTAATGCATCCAAAACCAAACTCCTATCCTTACATCATCAACGCTCTGATCCCCATCTGACATCAATTGTGATGGATGGCTCTCGTCTGGGAGAGGCCCCGTGTTTTGACAAGCTTCTGGGTTTGACCTTTACTCCTGATCTGAAATGGAACACGTACATCAAGTCTGTTGCCAAGGTCGCTGGAAAGATGGTGGGATCCTTCTACCGCTCCAGAAGATATCTCACTACTGATGCAATTCTCTATCTATATAAAAGCCAAGTACGTCCAAGGACGGAATACTGTTGCCACATTTGGGCAGGAGCTGCTAAAAACAGCCTATCCTGCCTTGACAGAGTACAAAATAGACTTCGTGGCTTAGTGGGGGATGCCCTTTTCTTTACCTTGCAACCTCTCTCCCACAGAAGAGATGTAGCGAGCCTTTCCTTGTTTTATCGTTATTTCCATGGCAGGTGCTCATCTGAACTCCAATCTCTAGTCCCCCCTCACCAAACTTTCACGAAAAACACCCGTCTAGCTGAATCCACTGTGAAAAATTTCCCCCACTCTTTATCTGTACCTAAATCAAAACGTAGATTCCATGAACAAAGTTTCTTTCTTAGAACTGCACACCTGTGGAACTCTGTTCCGTTTGCCTGTTTCCCACCTGACTACAACTTGGACGTCTTCAAGTCGAACGTTAACAAATTCCTAAGTAAACACTTCATCAAATCTCCACACTAACGTAATGTACTTGCAATAACCCTTATCCCTGAGTGGCTTCCGGGCCTTGATAAGTGGTGACCACTGTGTAAAAAAAAAAAAAAAAAAAAGTAAATATGAAAGTATCATCGACTTATTTCCAATATGGTGACATGGTTCATTGTCGGAAAGTTATCCATTTTCAGATAAATTCGAGGTGATAAAATAAAAGGATAAAATAAAGAGTTGGGGGTGGGGACAAAAAATGACGTAGAAAGAGGTCTTGTTTAATATGAGATTTTATTTACAAAATAGGTTGCAAATTATTTCCTTTGCAGGCACGCAAAAACGAAAAATGCCAAGTAACAAACAAAAAAAAATAGCACCAAACACAAAAACAAAAAAAACTGGTATATTTTAATATATACTGTAATCAATTACCATTTTTTTTTTAACTGTCAGTTTAAAGGCTTGGAAGTTATTCCAAATTTCTTTCCCTGAAAATATGGGCATATTGTCATCGTTGTCGTCGCCGTGTATATGAACATTGTTAGGAAGTGTTCGCCTCGTCGCGGCTGGTGTTTTCTTCTTGCCAGGTTTCCAAAAGGAATGCTCAGGAATCCTCGTTCACGGCAGATAATGAAATGCCCATCCACTCTCCTTGGCAGTAGGATTCTAAAAGGAAGATTTTCAGGCTGGATACAGTGACATCATTCTAAAGGAGATAGCATTGCTTTTTTATACAAAATCGATGACAGTATAATACAAGACCACATTATATGAAACTAAGTTCAATAAAATACATAAAATCAATAGGAGGTTCTTTGATATGGCAGGGATGCATTTGAAACGAAGTTTTCTGTCTAAAGCACAATAGAACCATGTTACTTGACTTTTTCATTTTAAACTTAAATTCAAGCCATTATCACCACACAAGCAGTAAGGACAAGCATATAAAGTCAACAGGAGATAGCATTGCTTTTTTATACAAATTCAATGACAGTATCATACAAGACCACATTATATGAAACTAAGTTCAATAAAATACATAAAATAAAATATTTGAACCAGAATAAAGATATTACAAATCTATACATAGGGATACACAATTGTTGGTACAAATAAAATCCAACATCTATTATATAAATCTCACCTGTCTGTTTAAATGCATGTATGTATGTTTGTATGTCTGCCTAAAACTGCATTTGAGAAGTCATATTACCGCACAAGCCGAAAGGCCCAACATAAAATCAATAGGAGGTTCTTTGATATGGCAGGGATGCATTTGAAACGAAGTTTTCTGTCTAAAGCATAATAGAACCATGTTACTTGACTTTTTCATTTTAAACTTAAATTCAAGCCATTATCACCACACAAGCAGTAAGGACAAGCATATAAAGTCAACAGTAGGTTCTTTCATATGACGGGGGCGCATTCGAAATAAACGTTTCTATTTAGAGCACAACTGAAGCATGATGCTTGACTTTTATATTTTAAACTAATTCAAGCCATCTATATAAAAGCGAAAATGTTTGTCTGTGTGTGTGTGTTTTTTGTGTGTGTCCGCCAAAAGCTTGCGGGGGGGGGGCGCTTGGGCCGGTTACTGTTTCTTAGAAAGCGAAACTGTGAAAGTGAAGTCATTCTCGGCCTTTCATGCAGAGACACCCAGAAAGCAATCAGCTTTGATCAATGTGTGGAAAAAAATCCCGTAATATCAGACAATTGCTATTCATTTGGACACCCCATTTTTTAAAGGAGCTGTTTTCCCCAACATCTTGGCGGGGGAAAAAAACAAATACGCACCTGTCACTTAAGTTTTTAATCGTTCAATTAAAACGCTTTTCAGTTCCTCTCCCCTCCTGGCCAGGCGGTAAAATGTCAGGTTTTTTTTCACACTTTCTTTTCCACCATCTTCGCCTCAAGGCTTCAGGTTTGAACCTACTTCCCTACCAAATCTTTCTTTTTTTCTTTTACACCGACAAACACACAGGTAATGTCAGGCACTCCTGCTAATCTAGATATATAAAAGGCAAAATATGTGTTAGTGTGTGTGTGTGTGCATGTTCTGTGAACGTCTGGCAAAGACTTTTTCGAAGGGGGGGGCAGTCACTGTTTCTTAGAACCTTTTATATAGATCCGATAATCCGTTTTAGGGAAAATAATCCTTTATGGGTATTCATTGTAAAATATTTAGATTTTCTAATATCTAAGAATTATGAAACAAGGTTACGTTTATCTTTAATTTGGGCGACTTTTTAGATGATATTTTTCACTCGCCGCATGCTTCTTTGGCTTTGCCATACATAACCGAAACTGAAACCTTATATCAGACAATTGCTACTCCTTTTTATAAGGAGCTGGTCCCTCCCCCTCAACATCTTGGGGAACCGCGCAGCTAAAGCTGTGGAAACAAAAACAAAAAAACTGCCTTGCAGCAAATGTTAAGTGCGGGATTTCATTCCCTCTAATAGCATGATGTTTGACCTCATCAATTTCACGCATTTGTTCCATTAAGTTTTTAAACGTTAAATTAAAAAGTTTTTCATTCCTCCCCCTTCGTGGCCGAGCGTGTAAGATACCAGTCTTTATTTTTTCCTTTCTTTTCCACCTTTGCGTGAAGGTTCACGCCTACCTTCCTACCAAAATTTTTTTTTTCTTTTACACCTCCAAAACACCTGGACAACACTGGGCACCCTCGCTAGTCTATAATATAAATCTCACCTGTCTGTTTAAATGTATGCTTGTATGCCTGCCTAAAACTTTTGACAGAGGCGACGGATTTTCACAAGATCAGTATCGTTTTGAAGCTCGACCTTTCGGACAACAAATATCAAAAAATTGGCTAAAAACATTAATTCCTTCATCCTCAACTGGGTACTTTTCTACAGGGACAGGGTCGCTTTTTTTCACCGATTTTTTCAAAAGTCATCCCCTCTTTTCGATTGACTTGCCTTAGTTTTAACCTTCACCACTTCCGGTTTGACGATAGACTCAACGGCAAAGCCATCATGTTTTTTTTTATTCATGTTCTTTTCCTCCTTCGCGGTACGGGTTCAAGCCTGCCTGCCTATTACCACATTTTTTTTTTTTTGCCCAATACACACTTCCAAACACCCAAGCAATGCCGGGCACCCAGGCTAGTTCTCCCCTGAAAAGAAATGGCAGTCAACCTGCAGTTGAATGACACCTGTAAATTTTACAATACAATGTTTCAACGCCACACGATGTACATCCGCAACATCTCCAGGAAACACAAAGGAGAACAAAAGACCACAAAGATTCAAATCAGATTCTTCTTTTTTTTTTACATGGTAGTCACCACTTATCAAGGCCTGGAAGCCACTTAGGGATAAGCGTTATTGCGTGTACAGTAATCAATAGGATAGTATCGTAGTAATCATTAGTATTGGGGGTTTGATAAACTTAAGGAGGCGGTTCGTCAGGAACTTGTTTATGTTAGACTTGAAGACATCCAAGTTGTAGTCAGGTGGGAAACAGGCAAACGGAACAGAGTTCCACAGGCGTGCACTTCTAAGAAAGAAGCTTTGTTCATGGAATCCACGTTTTGATTTAGGCACAGATAAAGAGTGGGGGAAATTACTGACAGTGGTTTCAGCTAGATGGGTGTTTTTCGTGAAAGATTGGCGACGGGGGGGGGGTACTAAAGATTGGAGCTCAGACGAGCTCTTACCATGGAAATAACGATAAAACAAAGACAGGCTCGAAGCATCTCTTCTGTGGGAGAGAGGCTGCAGGGAAGAGAAAAGGGCATCCCCCGCTAAGCCACAAAGTCTATTTTGTACTCTGTCAAGGCAAGCTATACAAACTTCACATAAAATATATAAAACTATCCTTCAAGTTCAAGTTTAGAACTGAGAAACCCTCAACCAGATCCACAAATTTAACGCTACCAGACCAAGTTACCGATATACCGGTAATTTCTAAAAATACTATATACAGAGTTACCGCTAAACTGGTATTTTTCCGACCACATGTTTTTGTGTTGTCAGGGAGCTAAAAGTAGCTACCCAATCGTGGCACCTCATCTGACCACATCTGTGCTGTGTGTATGGAGAAACACCTGAGATACAACAGACAGCGCCCTTTTTTTTCTTTTTTTTTTTTTACACAGTGATCACCACTTATCAAGGCCCGGAAGCCACTCAGATATAAGGGTTATTGTAAGTACAGTACGTTAGTGTGGAGATTTAATAAAGTGTTTACTTAAGAAGGCAGTTCATTAGGAATTTGTTAACGTTGGACTTGAAGACATCCAAGTTGTAGTCAGGTGGGAAGCAGGCAGACGGAACAGAGTTTCACAGGCGTGCAGTTCTAAGAAAGAAGCTTTGTTCATGGAAACCACGTTTTGATTTAGGCACAGATAAAGAGTGGGGGAAATTTTTCACAGTGGATTCAGTTAGACAGATGTTTTTCGTAAAAGATTGGTGAGGGGGGGGGGCAGAGATTGGAGTTCAGACGAGCACCTGCCATTGAAATAACGATGAAACAAGGATATGCTCGCAACATCTCTTCTGTGGGAGAGAGATTGCAGGGTAGAGAAAAGGGCATCCCCCACTAAGCCACGAAGTCTATTTTGTACTCTGTCAAGGCAGGATAGGCTGTTTTTAGCAGCTCCTGCCCAGATATGACAGCAGTATTCCATCCTTGGATGTACTTGGCTTTAATATAGATAGAGAATTGCATCAATAGTGGAGTATCTTAGAAAAACAACCCCGAATAGAAGGTGAAGACAAGGTTCTGGTGCACCCATTTCAGAAAGTACTTGTGCATTGGCACACGAAGGCTGAATACTGGTTGTACCTATTTACTATGCCTCCCCACGGGACAAAGTTAGACACCAGGGTCGTTTTTTAACGTGGAGAAAAGGTACAAAAATAAAAATTGTCTCAGTCGTGAAGGATTTCTCCTCCGCTGAAAGAGAACAAGAAATAGAAGTGCAGCATCTGAAGAACAGATGGTATTTATTTGCTCCCCCACCGAGCAAATTAGGCACAAGGCCGATTTTTAATGTGAGGAGTGAAGGGAGGGGGAAGGGAAAAAGGGGACCAGCTCCCGAGAGGTGGGAAATGGGAGCTGGTTAAAGGTCAGGCATGTGGGGTTGCCCCCACATCTGGTCTTTGCTAGTCATAGCTAGTAATAGCTTGCAGCATCTGCCGGAACAGATGGTATTTATTTGCTCCCCCACCGAGCAAATTAGGCACAAGGCCAATTTTTAATGTGAGGAGTGAAGGGAGGGGGAAGGGAAAAAGGGGACCAGCTCCCGAGAGGTGGGAAATGGGAGCTGGTTAAAGGTCAGGCATGTGGGGTTGCCCCCACATCTGGTCCTTGCTAGTCATAGCTAGTCATAGCTTGCAGTATCTGCCGGAACAGATGGTATTTATTTGCTCCCCCACCGAGCAAATTAGGCACAAGGCCGATTTTTAATGTGAGGAGTGAAGGGAGGGGGAAGGGGAAAAGGGGACCAGCTCCCGAGAGGTGGGAAATGGGAGCTGGTTAAAGGTCAGACATGTGGGGTTGCCCCCACATCTGGTCTTTGCTAGTCATAGCTAGTCATAGCTTGCAGCATCTGCCGGAACAGATGGTATTTATTTGCTCCCCCACCGAGCAAATTAGGCACAAGGCCAATTTTTAATGTGAGGAGTGAAGGGAGGGGGAAGGGAAAAGGGGATCAGCTCCCGAGAGGTGGGAAATGGGAGCTGGTTAAAGGTCAGACATGTGGGGCTGCCCCCACATCTGGTCTTTGCTAGTCATAGCTTGCAGTATCTGCCGGAACAGATGGTATTTATTTGCTCCCCCACCGAGCAAATTAGGCACAAGGCCGATTTTTAATGTGAGGAGTGAAGGGAGGGGGAAGGGAAAAAGGGGACCAGCTCCCGAGAGGTGGGAAATGGGAGCTGGTTAATGGTCAGGCATGTGGGGTTGCCCCTACATCTGGTCTTTGCTAGTCATAGCTAATCATAGCTAGTCATAGCTTGCAGTATCTGCCGGAAGAGATGGTATTTATTTGCTCCCCCACCGAGCAAATTAGGCACAAGGCCGATTTTTAATGTGAGGAGTGAAGGGAGGGGGAAGGGAAAAAGGGGACCAGCTCCCGAGAGGTGGGAAATGGGAGCTGGTTAAAGGTCAGGCATGTGGGGTTGCCCCCACATCTGGTCCTTGCCAGTCACAGCCTGCAGCATCTGCCGGAACAGATGATATTTATTTGCTCCCTCACCGAGCAAATTAGGCACAAGGCCGATTTTTAATGTGAAGAGTGAAGGGAGGGGGAAGGGGAAAAGGGGACCAGCTCCTGAGAGGTGGGAAATGGGAGCTGGTTAAAGGTCAGACATGTGGGGTTGCCCCCCACATCTGGTCTTTGCTAGTCATAGCTAGTCATAGCTTGCAGCATCTGCCGGAACAGATGGTATTTATTTGCTCCCCCACTGAGCAAATTAGGCACAAGGCCGTTTTTAATGTGAGGTAAAAACCAGCTCCCCTAAAAGTAGGCAAAAAGGGGGCACTCTGGTTACCAAAAATAATAATTGTCCCAGTATAGAGAGTTTCCCCTCCATTGACTGGTACAAATCATCTTAAGTGCAGCATCTGCCGGAACAGATGGTATTTATTTGCTTCCCCACTGAGCAAATTAGGCACAAGACCGTTTTATAATGTGGAGAGAGAGGGAGGGGGGGAAGGGGACCAGCTCCCGATGGGTGGGAAATGGGAGCTGGATAGTGACAATTGGTGTGAAGGGTTGCCCCTACATTGACCAAGGTCTGATATGTGGAGTTACCTCCACATATGGTCTTTGCTTGCAGTATCTGCCGGAACAGATGGTATTTATTTGCTCCCCCACTGAGCAAATTAGGCACAAGGCCGTTTTTAATGTGAGGTAAAAACCAGCTCCCCCAAAAGTAGGCAAAAAGGGGGCACTCTGGTTACCAAAAATAATAATTGTCCCAGTATAGAGGGTTTCCCCTCCATTGACTGGTACAAATATCTTAAGTGCAGCATCTGCCGGAACAGATGGTATTTATTTGCTCCCCCACTGAGCAAATTAGGCACAAGGCCGTTTTTAATGTGAGGTAAAAACCAGCTCCCCTAAAAGTAGGCAAAAAGGGGGCACTCTGGTTACCAAAAATAATAATTGTCCCAGTATAGAGGGTTTCCCCTCCATTGACTGGTACAAATCATCTCAAGTGCAGCATCTGCCGGAACAGATTGTATTTATTTGCTTCCCCACTGAGCAAATTAGGCACAAGGCCGTTTTATAATGTGGAGAGAGAGGGAGGGGGGGGAGGGGACCAGCTCCCGATGGGTGGGAAATGGGAGCTGGATAGTGACAATTGGTGTGAAGGGTTGCCCCTACATTGACCAAGGTCTGATATGTGGAGTTACCTCCACATATGGTCTTTGCTTGCAGTATCTGCCAGAACAGATGGTATTTATTTGCTCCCCCACTGAACAAATTAGGCACAAGGCCGTTTTTAATGTGAGGTAAAAACCAGCTCCCCCAAAAGTAGGCAAAAAGGGGGCACTCTGGTTACCAAAAATAATAATTGTCCCAGTATAGAGGGTTTCCCCTCCATTGACTGGTACAAATATCTTAAGTGCAGCATCTGCCGGAACAGATGGTATTTATTTGCTCCCCCACTGAGCAAATTAGGCACAAGGCCGTTTTTAATGTGAGGTAAAAACCAGCTCCCCTAAAAGTAGGCAAAAAGGGGGCACTCTGGTTACCAAAAATAATAATTGTCCCAGTATAGAGGGTTTCCCCTCCATTGACTGGTACAAATCATCTCAAGTGCAGCATCTGCCGGAACAGATTGTATTTATTTGCTTCCCCACTGAGCAAATTAGGCACAAGGCCGTTTTTTAATGTGGAGAGAGAGGGAGGGGGGGAGGGGACCAGCTCCCGATGGGTGGGAAATGGGAGCTGGATAGTGACAATTGGTGTGAAGGGTTGCCCCTACATTGACCAAGGTCTGATATGTGGAGTTACCTCCACATATGGTCTTTGCTTGCAGTATCTGCCAGAACAGATGGTATTTATTTGCTCCCCCACTGAACAAATTAGGCACAAGGCCGTTTTTAATGTGAGGTAAAAACCAGCTCCCCCAAAAGTAGGCAAAAAGGGGGCACTCTGGTTACCAAAAATAATAATTGTCCCAGTATAGAGGGTTTCCCCTCCATTGACTGGTACAAATATCTTAAGTGCAGCATCTGCCGGAACAGATAGTATTTATTTGCTCCCCCACTGAGCAAATTAGGCACAAGGCCATTTTTAATGTGAGGTAAAAACCAGCTCCCCTTAAAGTAGGCAAAAAGGGGGCACTCTGGTTACCAAAAATAATAATTGTCCCAGTATAGAGGGTTTCCCCTCCATTGACTGGTACAAATTATCTTAAGTGCAGTATCTGCCGGAACAGATGGTATTTATTTGCTCCCCCACTGAGCAAATTAGGCACAAGGCCGTTTTTAATGTGAGGTAAAAACCAGCTCCCCTAAAAGTAGGCAAAAAGGGGGCACTCTGGTTACCAAAAATAATAATTGTCCCAGTATAGAGGGTTTCCCCTCCATTGACTGGTACAAATTATCTTAAGTGCAGTATCTGCCGGAACAGATAGTATTTATTTGCTCCCCCACCGAGCAAATTAGGCACAAGGCCGATTTTTAATGTGAGGAGTGAAGGGGAAATGGGGACCAACTCCCCGGGGAGTAGGGGAGCTGGATAGTGACAATTGGTATGAAGGGTTGCCCCTACATTGACCAAGGTCTTATATGTGGGGTTGCCCCCACATATGGTCTTTGCTTGCAGTATCTGCCGGAACAGATGGTATTTATTTGCTCCCCCACCGAGCAAATTAGGCACAAGGCCGATTTTTAATGTGAGGAGTGAAGGGGAAATGGGGACCAACTCCCCGGGGAGTAGGGGAGCTGGATAGTGACAATTGGTATGAAGGGTTGCCCCTACATTGACCAAGGTCTTATATGTGGGGTTGCCCCCACATATGGTCTTTGCTTGCAGTATCTGCCGGAACAGATGGTATTTATTTGCTCCCCCACCGAGCAAATTAGGCACAAAGCCAATTTTTAATGTGAGGAGTGAAGGGAGGGGGAAGGGAAAAAGGGGACCAGCTCCCGAGAGGTGGGAAATGGGAGCTGGTTAAAGGTCAGGCATGTGGGGTTGCCCCCACATCTGGTCTTTGCTAGTCATAGCTAGTCATAGCCTGCAGCATCTGCCGGAACAGATGGTATTTATTTGCTCCCCCACCGAGCAAATTAGGCACAAGGCCAATTTTTAATGTGAGGAGTGAAGGGAGGGGGAAGGGAAAAAGGGGACCAGCTCCCGAGAGATGGGAAATGGGAGCTGGTTAAAGGTCAAGCAAATGGGGTTGCCCCCACATCTGGTCTTTGCTAGTCATAGCTAGTCATAGCTTGCAGTATCTGCCGGAACAGATGGTATTTATTTGCTCCCCCACTGAGCAAATTAGGCACAAGGCCGTTTTTAATGTGAGGTAAAAACCAGCTCCCCTAAAAGGGGTCACTCTGGTTACCAAAAATAATAATTGTCCCAGTATAGAGGGTTTCCCCTCCATTGACTGGTACAAATTATCTTAAGTGCAGTATCTGCCGGAACAGATGGTGTTTATTTGCTCCCCCACTGAGCAAATTAGGCACAAGGCCGTTTTTAATGTGAGGTAAAAACCAGCTCCCCTAAAAGTAGGCAACAAGGGGGCACTCTGGTTACCAAAAATAATAATTGTCCCAGTATAGAGGGTTTCCCCTCCATTGACTGGTACAAATTATTTTAAGTGCAGCATCTGCCGGAACAGATGGTATTTATTTGCTCCCCCACCGAGCAAATTAGGCACAAGGCCGATTTTTAATGTGAGGAGTGAAGGGAGGGGGAAGGGGAAAAGGGGACCAGCTCCCGAGAGGTGGGAAATGGGAGCTGGTTAAAGGTCAAGCATGTGGGGTTGATATTTATTTGCTGCCCACCTCAGCAAAATGTGGCACAAGGCCGGAAAGTGGGAACCCCGCAGGCTCCCCTAAAGGAGGGGCACTCCTGCAATTTTAAAAATTGCCTGAGTAACCCCGTCGGCATTCCCCGGTCAGGGCGCCTCAGGCAGCAAGCAATAAACTTGCCCCACCGGAAAGCCCGGTGGCAAGGCCTGGGAGGGTGGACCTCCTAGGTATTACCCAGGCGATTGTCCCAGTATAGAGGGTTCCCCCTCCATTGACCGGTACAAATTATTTTAAGTGCAGCATCTGCCGGAACAGATGGTATTTATTTGCTCCCCCACCGAGCAAATTAGGCACAAGGCCGATTTTTAATGTGAGGAGTGAAGGGAGGGGGAAGGGGAAAAGGGGACCAGCTCCCGAGAGGTGGGAAATGGGAGCTGGTTAAAGGTCAAGCATGTGGGGTTGCCCCCACATCTGGTCTTTGCTAGTCATAGCTAGTCATAGCTTGCAGTATCTGCCGGAACAGATACTACACTTTGATCTTGACCAAAAGAATACTGGTTGTAGATGAAAAGCAAAAAATTACTAATGCATTTAAATTTTTTTCACAATTTTGGCCAGGTACAGGGACAAATTAAGTTCAGTAGCTCAGGTCTGGTAGGGTTAAAAACTGATGAACAGAAGCACTGTCACAATAGCAGTTGAAAGAAGAGTATTTCGACAGATCATTGGCTATTCACATATAAAAGAGTATAAGGGATTGAGAAGTTCACATAATCTCCCATCCAACCTCCTTATCCTTATAAAATCGCTGGCAAATACCAAAATATCTCAGCTCCCTTTGTAACCACAACAACCCAAGGCTGGAATACTGCTGTCAGCTGTGATCTCCACAAAAACTAACAGAAATCTGCAAAACAGAAGCAACCCAGAGAAGATTCCCCAGCAAAATATATGGAGTAGACCAAATGAATTACTGGAAGAGGCTGAAGGAGCTGCAACTGTATTCACTACAACGCCGAAGAGAACAATATATTATCTTCTACATATGGAAAATCTTGGAAGGAAGTATCCCAAACATAACACGAGTAGAAAGAACCCACTAGCGTCAAGGAAGGTTCTGCTATATAAAAACAACACCGCATCCACTGCAGCTTCACCTACAGCTGCAATAAGAAAAAAAAAAGGAGAATGTCCCCCAACACTTTAAAAAAATAACTGGACGTCTGGCTGGAAAAGATATCTTACCAGCCCCCAATATCAGGTTTCCCTTGTCCCAACCTCAATCGTCTAGTGGACTGAACCTCTGTACGAAGCGGACAGCCTGGGTGCAGTTGAGCTCCAGCTCAGCTGTGTCAATAACCGATGGAATAACACAAACTACAAACCCAGTGAGGCCAACACCGGTACTATAAAAGGGACGAATCCAATCAGTTCTATGCTTAGGTAAGTTCTCTAATTTGAAGCAAATGTTAGAAACACCCAGATACCTGGAGGTATAATGCTTATTGAAAACCTCCATCAAAAAGAGATCCAAGCTTTTAGTGTTCTGCATCGGAACACACATCTCAACATCAGAAAATCTACTTCTAACCAAGTAAAATATGGTTCTGCTTATCAAAAAACTGACGAATGAATAGTAAATAAGTAATTATCTTACATTTTAAAAAATTATTATTTAAATTGTACGTCCAAGGATGGAATACTGCTGCCATATCTGGGCAGGAGCTGCTAAAAACAGCCTATCCTGCCTTGACAGAGTACAAAATAGACTTCGTGGCTTAGTGGGGGATGCCCTTTTCTCTACCCTGCAACCTCTCTCCCACAGAAGAGACGTTGCAAGCCTATCTTTGTTTTATCGTTATTTCCATGGCAGATGCTCGTCTGAACTCCAATCTCTGGTCCCCCCTCGCCAATCTTTTACGAAAAACACCCGTCTAACTGAATCCACTGTGAAAAACTTTCCCCACTCTTTATCTATGCCTAAATCAAAACGTAGATTCCATGAACAAAGCTTCTTTCTTAGAACTGCACGCCTGTGAAACTCTGTTCCGTCTGCCTGCTTCCCTCCTGACTACAACTTGGATGTCTTCAAGTCCAACATCAACAAATTCCTAATGAACCGCCCCCTTGAGTAGACACTTTATTAAATATCGACACTAACGTACTGTACTTACAATAACCCCTATCCCTGAGTGGCTTCCGGGCCTTGATAAGGGGTGACCACCTCGTAAAAAAAAAAAATTATCAAAGACGTTATAATTTTACTGTTTAATTATTGTCTAACAATATAAAAAAAATGTTAATTAACAAACAAAAAACTTTAACTATTAAACAAAATGACAAAAAACAAAAAAATTTTACAAAGGAACAATTTTGATTGTCGTAAAGATAGAAGATGCCTATTGGCCTTGTCTTGAAAAGACCAAAGCTGTAGGTAGGAGGAAAACAGTCAGCAGGAAAGGAGTTCCACCACCTTGCAGTCCTTGGAAAGAAGTTACTGCGATAGAAAGCTGTATTAAAATTAGGCACTATAACAGTGAATTGATGAAGACCACTAGACCAACAAGTAAAACGAGCTGGAACAAAGAAATGTTAGCATCTGTAGAAAAGACTGAGACTAGCTACATCACATCTGTGAGAGAAAGGGTGCAGAGAAAAAAGGGCGGGGCTAATCAGATTTATAAGATTACTAGCCTGGGTGCCCGGGTATTTGGAGGTGTGTGTTGAGCAAGAGACAAAAAAAAAAAAGAAAAGGTGGTAGTAGGCAGGTAGGCTCGAACCCGTACTGCAAAGAAGGAAAAAAGCATGAAAAAAAAAGTGACGTCTTTGCTGTTGTGTTCATCACCAAATTGGAAGTGACAAAGTTTGAAATTATGGCTAGTCAATCGAAAAAGGGGGATGACTTTCGAAAAGATTGGTGAAAAAGTGACCCCTCCCTGTAGAAAAGTGCCCAGTTGAGGGTGAAGGAATAAATATTTTTAGCCAATTTTTCGATATTTGTCGTCCAAAGGGTCGAGCTTCAAAACGATACCAATCTCATTAAAATCCGTTGCCTCTGCCAAAAGTTTTAGTCAAACATACATACATACATACATACATACATACATACATTTGAACAGACAGGTGAGATTTTTATTGTAGAAGGTCCATAGTCATCTTCTGCTTTTGCTATAATCATCTATCATTCTGGTTAGCTCCTTACATCCAATGGCTTCAGACCATGTCAGGATTGATTTTTATTTATGAAAAAATTCTTTTTTGGTCGGGTTTTGTGAAAAAATAAAAAGGAGTTATCTTTCTCATATTCCCCATCCGCGTCTACAACTGCACCCGAAATCATATCAAGTAGATTTACTCCCAGAAAGATGAAGAAAATGACCGCCAAAAGAGATCGAGTTGAGATTGGCATGTCACTTTCGACAGCTGAAAACTGACCCACGACCGTGAAAAGTGGCAGAATTTTCAATGTTTTCAAGCATGTGGCTGAAACCACCCCTCACTTTAAATTGGCCCTGTGCCACATCTTAAGCAAGGTAAATACATATTCTGTATGACTAATTGTTAGTTTGGATTTTAATAGCAAAAACATAAAAGAAAGCGGACAAAAGAATTTCTCTGGAAATGAAAAAGAACAAACCATTATTTATCCAAATAAATAAGTCCGATAACTTTGAGGTTTAGTTCTACATACCAATTTAGATTTGTCGATGACAGTAATAGTTTTGATTAATCGGACTATCATTCTCATATTTTGTGTTATTGGCACATCGATGAGATATTTTTTTACTTTTAAGAATGTTTCAACAGTTAGTTATCACGGGAAACACAACCCTGACTTTCCTATTGCGTTCACCAAACGCATTCTTCCGGCATTTCAAAATAACACCACAGACAACAACACGCGGACCCTTTACTGTTTTTTTTTTTGTTTTTTTTTACAATTTAACATTATGGCGAGGAAAAAAAAAAGGGAAAAAATGTATAAAATTCTTAAGATGGCGTATAGCACCAAAATATTACTTTTAAACAAGTATTGAATACTGTTGCCATATATGGGCAGGAGCTGCATAAAACAGCCTATCCTGCCTTGACAGAGTACAAAATAGACTTCGTGGCTTAGTGGGGGATGACCTTTTCTCTACCCTGCAACCTCTCTCCCACAGAAGAGACGTTGCAAGCCTATCCTTGTTTTATCGTTATTTCCATGGCAGGTGCTCGTCTGAACTCCAATCTCTGGTCCCCCCTCGCCAATCTTTTACGAAAAACACCCGTCTAACTGAATCCACTGTGAAAAATTTCCCCCACTCTTTATCTGTGCCTAGATCAAAACGTGGATTCCATGAACAAAGCTTCTTTCTTAGAACTGCACGCCTGTGGAACTCTGTTCCGTCTGCCTGCTTCCCTCCTGACTACAACTTGGATGTGTTCAAGTCCAATGTTAAGAAATTCCTAATGAACTGCCCCCTTAAGTAAACACTTCATACAATTTCCACACTAACGTACTGTACTTACAATAACCCTTATCCCTGAGTGGCTTCCGGGCCTTGATAAGTGGTGATCACTGTGTAAAAAAAAAAAAAAAAAAAAAAAGGAAATATTTGCTCGTGTTATATTGATTACTCGGACTATTATTCTCATCTTGAGTGTTATTAGCACGTTTCGACCGCTGCAACCTTTGACCTTCTTTGGGTGTTGAAAACATGCTTTTTTTTCTATACTAAGGAAAAGAAGGTTTGTTTCCTTAGAATAGAAAAAGAAGCCTGTTTTCAACACCCAAAGAAGGTCGCAGGTTGCAACGACCGAAACGTTGTGCTAATAACACCCAAGATGAGAATAATAGTCCGAGTAATCAACATAACACGAGCATTCACATCTCATCTCAAAAATTCAAAATTGCTGCAATATTTTTGATGACAATTTATATTAATTTGATTATTTTTTTTTTTAGGAGAGTCACCATATATCAAGGCCCGAAGGCCACTCGAGGATATGGGTGGATGAATGTAAGATGGTAGTATAGTAATTGTTAATGGTGCAAGTTGGGTAGACCCTGATTATTTATGGGGATGGCTCAACAATAACTTGTTTACATTGGATTTAAAGGCTACTATGTGGTATTCAACCAGGAAGCAGGTCAGCAGAACAGTGTTCCACAAGTTGGAAGTTCTAGGAACGAATCTTTGTTTATGGAATCTGTATTTAGATTTAGGCATAGATAGAGAGTGGGGGAAAATTGTTGATAGTGGTTGTATTTAGTTGAGTGTTTTTTTTGTGAAGGTCATCCAGCATAGATTGGAGCTCAGACGAGGACTTGCCATGGAAATAACAATAGAGCAGAGGCAAACTCTATAATTTGTAATACCATGAAACTGCAGTAAAGTTTATATTATTTTGATTTTTATTCACATCTTATACGGCATAATCTGGTTGGCACACTGGTTCCTGTTAGATTGCTGAAGTTAAGCAACATTGAACCGGGTCAATGCTAAAATGGGTGATCATTTGGAAATTCCAGGTGTTGTATGTGCCCTCCACTTAACTTGGCGTTGTTTCCAGTCGTCTTGAACTTCTCCTTGCCACTGGACTCGAGGAGAGGTGTGGTTAGGAATTGCGCAACCCTTGCCTCACAACTACAAACACAGCTACCCTTACAGGGGATAGCCATTGTCTTTCAAGATTGAACAGAAGCGATGATTTCCATCTTGGTTGTTATTTTTCACAACATTTCGGTTAATGTAACCTCCGACCTTCTTCAGGTGCATCTTTTCGAACTTGAGAATTTTTAGGTTAAATTTAGAATTCTATACAGTTCATTTAATCCAAGGAGGGAGATGTTTTTTGGGTTTTTTTTCTTGCAAATTCCAGTCATTTGTCTTGTTGGCCTGGGACAAGTATGGCTTCTTCCTTGGTTTGCATCCTTTTAATCCCGCTTCTAATCCCACTTCTAATAACCTTCTTCTCACTGTTTGAGCCGATATGTTTTTGTTTTCATCCTCCTTAAGTTCAGCAGCAAGCTCTATATATGTCACCTGTCATCCCTTTTTTTAAGAGATAGAATTGCCTGATCGTCAGAGACAAAATTCAAGCAATCAAGCAGACATATTTATATATGACAGATGAATAATGCTCCCTATCTTAGACAGAAAATATTGGGAAGTGATATACAAATTACCATGAGTGTACAAAGCGATGCTCTTTGTGTAAACAATTCGAGCTTAGGTATTTGGAAATGTCAAAACATTGTTAATTCACTGCCTGCATAGCAGAAGCTGTATAGTGCAATGGTTAGAAGTTCCGACTGTCGTTTATGCGATCGGGTTTCAATCCTGGCTTGAAGTAGTTGCTTTCTAGCCGCACTGATGAGCTGTGAAACAGCAAAACAGTACTGTATGTGGATGACTATATTTTATATATACATATTTATATATTTATATATATACTAGCGAGGGGTACCCGGCGTTGCCCGGGTGTTTGGGGGGGGGGGTTAAAAAAAAAAAGTAAGTATGAGGATCGAACCCGAACCGTTGAGGCAAAGTTGTAAATTAAAGTGTGAACCATTGCCTCACCGCGAGATGCTAACCGAAACACGTTTTAATTTATTTAATTAGTTGGATTTAGCAGGTGCCCGTTTTAATGAGTTAATGAGGTCAACTACTGGATAGTATTCATTTACTGCTGAACGCTTTTTTTCCCTCCACTCCCAAGATGTTATAGGAAAAAGACTAACCCACATGCGGCGAGCGACAAATATTGAATATTTATCTTCCCGAAATCGAGCAAATTAAATAGACAGGCAAGCTTCGTTGTTAACTGTGAGATATTACGATTTATATGTGATATAAAAAGTTTTAAAAAGTTGTTAAGCGAGCGACCGCTTCTCTGAAAAAAAGCCTTTTGTTGACATACAGAAAAAGCGAACACACATATATACATACATACATACATTTTCGCTTTTATATTTATAGATAATTATTTCCACAGCCAAACAACGTCGCAGCCAACAAGACCTATAACAATCAACAAACCGGAAGTCCAAGACTTGAGTTTCGCCCTCATTTTGGCTCATCAGTTAGACATATCTGAACCCAGGATTCGAAACCCGAGCTAACAAGTTTTGAATCCCAGGTTCGGATATGTCTAACTGATGACCCCAAATAAGGGCGAAACTCAAGTGTCGGACTTCCAGTTTGTTGACTGTCATAGCTCTTGTTGGCTGCTACATTGTTTGGCTGTGGAAATAATTATATAATTTCTCACATTCTGAAAATATATATAGATATATAAATTCACCTGTCATCACCTTTTTTAAAAGATGGAATCGCCTGATCGTTGAAGACATGATGCATTCAAGCAAAGTCCACAGAATTTTATAATTATATAGATATGTGTCTGCATGTGTGTGTGTGCATGTGTGTGTGTGTGTGTGTGTGGGTGTGTGTGTGTGTGTATGTGTGTGGGGGTGTCTGGATGTGTGTGTGTGTATGTGTGTCTGGATGTGTGTATGTGTGTGGGGGGGTCTGTGTGTGTGTGTGTGTGTCTGGATGTGTGTGTGGATGTGTGTGTGGGTGTGTGTGGATGTGTGTGTGTCTGGATGTATGTGTGTGTGTTGGTGTGTGTATCGGTGTGGGGGATGTGGGTGTGTGTGTGGGTGTGTGTGTGTGTCTGGATGTATGTGTGTGTGTGGGTGTGTCGGTGTGGGGGATGTGTGTGTGTCTGTCTGCATGTGTGTGTGTGTGTGTGTGTGTGTGTGTGTGTGTATCTAAACTAGTGGAGGAATGGATGGTTTCTGCCTAGGGCTAACATAATCAGTATCCACTCTGGGAATACTTTCATATTTCCAATTAAATACGATAATCAGTTGGTAGGATATTAGTTCCACTCACTTGGCCAAGGGGTTCGATCTCACTGTGCTAGCCTCACTGATGAGTAGGGCTACGACAACAGCATATTCTTTTCATTGTTCGTACTCTGGAATGTGTATCCGTTGATACCTTATATAAAGTGATGTGGTTCTCGGTTGATTAACTGTGTCTAACGGTGTCGGATATATATTTAAGAGTAAAAACAATGAAAAGAATATGCTGTTGCCATAGCCCTAGTGATGAGACACTTATCGATAACCTAGGTCTGGCAACCTTCAGCATCCAGCCAAAATGGTAATGTCACAATATGTTGGATGGCTTTCAGAAATCAGCTTCCAAACTCACAGGGGTAGGAAACATAAATTTTATGGCATCAAAAAATGGATGACTTAAACTCTGTGGATCCTTTTGTTATTTTTTTGTTTGTTTGTCTCTGTGCACAGTGGATGACATCACAAAGAGATAATTTTATCAACTAAAACTGGTGGAAGACATCAAGAAAATCCTTTATGATGTCATCTGTTAAAACAGAAAATATGGACAACCCATGATCCTTTGAATGAGCGGTTACTGTTATATAGCTACTAGACTTACAACCGTGATAGTCTGTTTACTTGGAGTATGTGCTTGATGGCAAATTGATGGTTAAATATAGTTAAATTTGTATTCATTTTTGCATTAAATAACTATCCTTACTAATCCCTAACTGTGCATCGAATGGATACCATAACACTTAATTCGCTGCACCTTATTATAGCAAAGGTCCATACCAAATTTCAGCCAAATTGGCCCAGTAGTTTCTAAAAACCTTCTAGAGTAAATGTGGTATTATGATAACTAATCCCTATTAATTTGTAACTGTGCGTCGAACGGATACCATAATACTTGCCTCATTGCAACTTATCTTAGCAAAGTTCCATGCAAAATTTCAGCCAGATTGGAGCAGTAGTTATTGAGAAAAAGTAGAACAGACAGACAAAGAAATATAAGATAGATATTTATTTATTCATATATGTGTTACAGATCAACATCGATACCAACGGTTTCAAATCCAAAAAAAGAGATCGATATTTGGTCGTCTATGTGAGACTCTCTCTTCAACCTCTGTATAAATCTGTCTCTCTGGAAAATGGTGTTTTGCACACTGCATAAATTTCTATCCCCAATCCTATTTTCATTTTTGTAATCTCTTTTTATTTTTTTATTAGAAACTTTTTTTCAGGGAGACAGACATAAACAGAGGATAAAGAGAGTCCGAAACAGGCGACCAGATATTTGGTCCCCTTTGTTTTGGCTTTGAAACCGTTGATACCGATGGTTTTCTGATCTTCTGTAGCACAGATATAAATATCACTAATCTCCCAACTATCCTTACATTATATATGTCATTATTTGTTTGGTTTGTGATCTGTGGAACGAATTTAATTATTTACACTGAAAAGCATTTTACCTAAATTCTAGTTGGGAATCATTTTCCCTTCACCAATGTGATGCCACCAGATAGAGAGGTATAGGTTAATTATTTATTTGAAACGTACTCGGTTTGTATATACCAATCATAATAGATTAAAAAATCACTCTCATAAATAAATTTTTTATAATGAAAACAATCTTTTTTTTTTATATATATAAATTTTGTAAATTTAGAAAACAGTCCAAACTCAATGAAAGCCTCTTCATTGAGTCCCAGTAGAGAGTGTCAGTTACATGAACCATGTAAGTTGCCCCAAATTGTGTTTTTATAAGTTTTTTAAGGTAAACATCTGAAGAGTATGTGACTAAATATGCAGCAATAACATAATTTTGCAGACTTATTTGAAAAGTAATAAATGACCAACTGAGAAAACTTGATATTTGGGGCTTGAAGAATTATTATCTATTATATATAAAAGGCAAAATGGTCACACACGTTTTTGTATGTCCAAGAAACACTTTTTTTCGCGGGGGTTCTCAACAACGTTACAATTTTGGAAAACTTTCCGTATACTTCCTAGATTATAATATCTACGATTTGCGAACGGATGTCGTCTCTATCTTTATTTTGATCGAGTTTAAAAAAATCGCCTTCTTCCCATCCTTTCGCGTGTTTGTTTGTTTTTTCGTATAAATAAAGCGAAACTAATCAAAGCTAATGGATCTGCCTGGCTTTCCTGTCAGGCACGTCTTGAAGGCAATCAGCTTCGATCAATGTGGGGGGGAAACCCTTCATATCAGACAACTTCTATTCATTAAGAAATTGCCAAAGTTCCCTCTTTTTTTTGGGGGGGGGGAGGGGCTTACCCATGGGGGGGGGAGGGGCTTACCCAACATCGTGGGGAAACAAATACGGCGGGAAGCTTGACTGGCCTACAGCCAGGCATTCATTTCTGCGCCTGCGTGAACTCATTCACTTAACTATCCGTTTCTGCAAGTCAACTTTTTGATCAACGTTGCTAAATTTGAACACGTTTCACTTCCTCTCGTGTCATAGCCTAGCAGTAAGATGTCAGGTTTCTTTCACTTTCTTTTCCGCCTTCGTGTCACGAGTTCAAGCCTGCCTGACTGCTAACACATTTTTTTTTCCTTATTTCACACGCTATACAAACACTCGGGCAACGCCGGATACTCCCGCTAGTACTATATATATACATATATCAGGTTGACAAGAAAGTTCTTGCAGTTCTTAACTTTTAAATTCAAATGAACATATCTCAGCCCAAACAAAAATTTTTTTATCAAAATAAGTACCATCGGAATCAACACAGTTGCCAATGCAAAACAAGTGTATTTATGTCAGTAACACAAAAAGTCGTTGAAGACGTTTTTGATATCGCTTAGATTTTTTAAGCATTTCTCATGCAGAAAGTTGTCGAGGTGCTTGAAAAAATGGTAGTCAGTAGGTGAGAAGTCTGGAGAGTATGGCGAATGAGGCAAAGTTCATTAATCTTCTGCAAGGTCGGGTTAGGGTTTAGCAATGTGCAGTCGAGCATTGTCGTGTAATAGAATTGGGCCTTTTTTTGTTGACTAATGCTGAGTGTTGTTGTCAAAGTTTCTGATGCATTTCATTCATTTGTTGACAGTACTTCTTTGCGATAATGGTTTTGCTTGCATTAAAAAAATTGTAATGGATGAGACCAGTAACAGACCACAAAACAGTCAGCATGACCTTCTTTTGGTGCAACTCTGGCTTTGGGAAGTATTGTAGAGCTTTGGGAAGTGTTATGGGGCTTTGGGAAGCGTTGTAGAGCTTTGGGAAGTGTTGTGGGGCTTTGGGAAGTGTTGTGGGGCTTTGGGAAGTGTTGTAGAGCTTTGGGAAGTGTTGTGGGGCTTTAGGAAGTGTTGTAGAGCTTTGGGAAGTGTTGTGGGGCTTTAGGAAGCGTTGTAGAGCTTTGGGAAGTGTTGTGGGGCTTTAGGAAGCGTTGTAGAGCTTTGGGAAGTGTTGTGGGGCTTTGGGAAGTGTTGTGGGGCTTTGGGAAGTGTTGTAGAGCTTTGGGAAGTGTTGTGGGGCTTTAGGAAGTGTTGTAGAGCTTTGGGAAGTGTTGTGGGGCTTTGGGAAGTGTTGTGGGGCTTTGGGAAGTGTTGTAGAGCTTTGGGAAGTGTTGTGGAGCTTTGGGAAGTGTTATGGGGCTTTGGGAAGTGTTGTAGAGCTTTGGGAAGTGTTGTGGGGCTTTAGGAAGTGTTGTAGAGCTTTGGGAAGTGTTGTGGGGCTTTAGGAAGCGTTGTAGAGCTTTGGGAAGTGTTGTGGGGCTTTAGGAAGCGTTGTAGAGCTTTGGGAAGTGTTGTGGGGCTTTGGGAAGTGTTGTGGGGCTTTGGGAAGTGTTGTAGAGCTTTGGGAAGTGTTGTGGGGCTTTAGGAAGTGTTGTAGAGCTTTGGGAAGTGTTGTGGGGCTTTAGGAAGTGTTGTAGAGCTTT
Source organism: Euprymna scolopes (assembly GCF_053919585.1). Taxonomy (NCBI): domain Eukaryota; kingdom Metazoa; phylum Mollusca; class Cephalopoda; order Sepiida; family Sepiolidae; genus Euprymna; species Euprymna scolopes. The sequence goes on along the minus strand of NC_136517.1, from coordinate 85,211,835 downwards.
GGGAAGTGTTGTGGGGCTTTGGGAAGTGTTGTGGGGCTTTGTCGGCATCTAACCACTGAGCTGAGCATCACTGGTTATTGTAAAAACTGTACTTTTTATCACGTGTCACAACCCGGTCGAAAAACGAGTCGTTCTTGTTGTGTAAAAGAAAGGAAGATGACACTTCATGACAGGATTTCTTTTGGTTGTCATTCAATTCGTGAGGCTCCCATTTATCAAGTTTTTTGTCTTTCCAGTCTCTCTCAAATGGTTGTAAATCATTGTGTATGTTACGTCTAATTCAAAAACAAGTTCTCAAACAGTTGTGCATAGATTGGCTTCGACTAAATCTCTTAATTGTTGTCAACATCCAATGACCAACCACTATGCCCATCATTTTCAAGACTCTTGTCACCGCCATGAAATTTTTTAAACCACCATTATCCTGTGCGTTCAGTAGTAGTTCCTGGGCCAAGTGCTTCGTTGATATCGTGAGCTGTTTCAGCAATGTGAAATAAGAAAATTATGCAAAATTGTTTTTTTTTCCATCTTGTATATACACACACACACATATGCACACATATATATATATATATCAATCTCGCTAGGTTCAGCCATGCTGGTGAGTTATAAATTTTCTTTTTAATATACACATATATTGGGTTGAGAATAAAGTTCTTGCGGAATTGTAAATTTTGATTTCAAATGATGTATTTTCAAATAAGTTTTCGTTATAATTATGACTATGACAATAGAATATTCTTTTCATTGTTTTGACTCTCGAGTATATACCCGACACAGTTAATCAGCCGAGAACCACGTCAGTATATATAAATCAGATAAGATATTAACTGATATATACTCGAGAGTCGAGATAATGAAATGGACATTCTGTTGTCACAACCCTAGTTATAATACCTTTACTTTATGTATCATTTTAAAGACCGTTTTTCACTCGATCTAATCATTTAAATTAAAATCGTTTTAAAACAATTTTGTCTTCTTTTCAGAACGTTGAATACAAGATGGAAAAAAAAAAGTTAATTCACACAATTTTCTATTTTCAATTTTTTTTTTTTTTTACACAGGAATCACCACTTGTCAATGCCCGGAGGCCACTCGAGGATAAGGGTTAATGGGTATACAAAAGTCAATGTGATTATAGCGCTTTTAACATAGGTTGGTTAGTTGGTTGTTTTTGCTTTATGGCATATCAACCCTTTTCAGGTTATTTAATGCCGAATCCAGTTATTTTGAAGAAAATGTTTTTAATAGAATATATCTTTTTTTTCAAGTCAGTTTCTATTTAACCCATATTTGGGACCCTAACAGGTACTACCACTCTGGGTCAGAGTGGACCTGGGAGCAATGGCAATTATACCTTTACTTTTGTCTTCTTTTCAGAACGTTGAATACATGATGGAAAAAAAGCAAATTTGCACAATTTTCTTCTTTCACATTTCGGAAGTAGATGGTAGTGCTGGGGCAATTAATCAGAATCGGGAATCAGAAAAATTGATGTCTATTTTCCGATGCCAAAACGATTCTTTTGTCTTTTTTTTTTTTGATTTTGTTTAAAGCTAAATCTTTCATTGCTGCTAATAATGATAAAATAAATATTTATTGATTTTAAAATACCAGCATAGCTAAAATCAATAAATTATCCTTCTGAAGTGTATTTTTACTTTTAGAAAATATCTGCATATTTAACATGTTTTTACGGTATTCAGAGAAAAAATACAACTTTATAGTTAAATATTTAGAGATTTATAAAGAATCAGAATCAGTAATTGTATTGGAATTGTATAGGAACTGAGAAAAATATTGGAATTGTCCCATCACTTGTAGGTAGCACAACTAAATGTTTAGATATGAGAATCTCTCAACATATCCCACATGCTATTTTTCAATGCACAAGATTTTGAGAATATCTTAGAACTTACATACCTATGAATCTGCCACTGGAGTATTTTCCTCTTACAAATACTCTGGTCGGTGGTTCTCTGTGTTATATGGTGCTAGGTTGCATTTTCATTTCAATATCCTTGAAGCGATCGGCATTAACGTATCTTGACCTATGTATAGGCAGAGTTGAAACTTAAATTGGAGATATTCTAAGATTTGAAAGATTGGCACAACTTTACTAGTGTGTCTTTGAAATAATGCATTTCAGGGAAAAACAGTTATATACTTACGGGTCATGCCGAAATTAGTATAAATTCCAAAAATTATGAAAAATGGTCCAATAGGAAAATAATTATAAGTAAAAGCAGAATTTTTATAAGTTGCTATTTTTCACTTTAAATGAACCCTTTAGACAGCTTAAAATCAAGGGGAGGTAACTGCTTTCAAGTCGGCCATCAACACGTTTTTTGTTTGTTTGTTTTTTTTCCCGAAAATTAGCTCTAGCCAGTCTTCTACTGAACCATTTTTTCTATTTGTTGAGAATTTATACTAATTTCGACATGACACGTAAGTACATAATATATATATATTTTTTATTAATACTAATTTTGACATGAAACTTAAGTATGTGATAATGTTTTTTCCTGGAATGCTTTTGTTCAAAAGTACACATTTGAGTTGGACGGCGCACGATAACACTGAAAGAGTTACCATTTTAAATCTCCAACATAATTGCACTCTTTTTCTCATTCAATATTTTATTAGTTTTTTGCTATCATTCGATAACGTTTTCTTCTGAAGAGGGACAGACAAAAAAGACTTTCTCTTTTATCCTTCCTCTTTTCATCAATAAAGATATTTTCTCTGAAATAATACATACATAGCAGATAAAATACCTTCGTGTGAAATTTCATAATAGTGTATATATATATATATATATATAATAAATGACAAAAAGTTATATCCCAAAATTCATGATGTTGACCATCTTATAATTTATTCCTTTAAATCAGTTGACTTATACAATTCAATATGGCGTAATGAAAAAATATAAAGATAACAACAGCTTCTCTTCCAATTTTCGGATTTTCACCATGTCAAATCACATTTCAATTCCTTTTGACGGATTGATTGTTGCTATTTCCTCTGATGAGTTAAGGGCATAATAGATTCACTGATTGATATAATAATTAAGTGATTGATTTTGCGCTATGAAACAGATACTGTCAAGAATTGTATAAATCAACTGATTTAAAGGAATAAATTATAAGATGGTCAACATCATGAATTTTGGAATATAAATTTATGTCATTTATTCTCTATATAGCTCTGTAATCACATTGAGCTTCTTATATAAGGATTGATATATAATAAGAAAATATATTTATACAGAAATATATATATATATATATATATATATATATATATATATATATATACACTAGCAAAAGTACCCGTCATTGACTGGGTTCAAAAACAGCCTACAGAAAATGGACTCTGATTTATGAAATAAATAAATTGTTTCTGTGTTCTTTTTCTCCTTGTTCTATCTGCGTCACGGTCTCTCAAATCTGCAGCTGCCGAAAGGAACTCAAGTGTTAAATTCGCATCTGTCCTTAACTGTTGCAAACCCAAGACTGACGATAAACTGTTCCTAACTGCCACAGAACTCATTGCCACTCTCTGAAGTGCCCATAAACTATCTGCAATAATGTCTGCGCTTTTGTCCGCCAAACCTTGATTAATAATCCTATTACAACTTCCTTTTGTGTACCTTTGTAATACTTTGGGTTGGAGGATGTCAACAGTATCACACCTTTTTTTATTTTTGGCAAATGTCCGTCTCAGGAAACGATGGTGTAGCTGTTGCTCATGCTTGCCGTAAAGGGAAAGTAAGAGTCAATACAGCTTGGCTCTAACTGCACCACAGGAGTTGCCAATGATGACGATATAAAGTCAGGCTGCCTTAGGGACTCTGTCTTCGGATTTTATATTGGAGTTTACTCCCTTAACTTTTCCCCTGATGGGATAATCCTGCAAGGCAACGAAGGTTTTGAAGAAAAGTTGCCTTCTCTTAGGGGAGTTACCATCCAAAATTGACAAGTCCCATCTGCCAAAAGTGACTGATTTTAATGCACCAGTGAACTGCCTTTACCCCTTCTCCAAGTTAATAGAGACAGTTTCACGGGGTTAATAGCTAAGTCACGTGAGGAGGCCAGGAGCTGGGCTTGGTTGTCGAAAGTTATTCGAGATGCACCCCGTGAGGGCATTTTTTTTTAGAGAGAGGGAGCTTCTCCCGACTACCACCCACAACTTTTGAAACCAGTATCACACCTACACGAAAAGAAATATCGAAACAAATAAAAATACAAGAGTGTATCCCAGAAAGAGGTTGAAATTCTAAAAACAGCACACAAAAAAAAAAAAAAGACAGCATTTATTTAGGGAGAGGGAGTTTATCCTCACTACCACTTGGTTGTGACAACTTTTGAAACCAGCATCACATCTACAAGAAATTAAGCTAATATCGAAGCAAATAAAAATACAAGTGTATCCCAGAAAAAGGTTGGATTTCTAAAAGCAAAAAAACAAAAACAAAAAAAAACAAAAAAAAAACAGCATTTATCAAACATTTTTCTTATTAGTTAATACCAGTTGACAATATGATGCAGCTAGTGATGATAAAATTAATATACAGGTATGTTAGATGAATATAGGTAAAATTTTGACTGATTATATTTGAAATCTTGCAAACTAGAGTCAGCCCCCCCCCTCAAAAAAAGAAAAAACATCTATGGAATTGTTAATAGTATTTATAATCTTTCTACAATATTAGACACAATATAAACATCAGTCTATGACTGACTTGCGCACCAAGTTTCAATCTTTAATGCCCAAGTCTTTGTTTTCTGTTTCTGAATTTTTGAGATGAGGATTGATTATTATGATGATCTGCAAGGACCTGTGGCATAGTGGATAAAGTAGTTGGTAAAATTCAGCTGTAAGTTACACTCTTCTGGATGTTGAAGGTTCAATCCTCAGTGTGGATGACACTCAAAAATACAACTGCAAATTACTTAGGACTTCTATCCAGTCATGGTTGACAGAACGAGAGCATGTTACCTCCATGGATTAAATAAAGGGTTTCGCACAAAATCCTGTACAGATTCCTCAGTTTGACAAGATACACCTGAAGAAGGTCGGAGGTTACATCGACCAAAACACTGAAAATAACACTTATGATGAGAATAGTAGCCCAAAGAATTCAAATATGGATTTTACTTGTGCAAATTAAAAAATCTGAAATCATCTCTTCCTACCTACTGACGCAAAAGGAAATTAAGGTAATACACAATATAAATACAAAACTGTATACCAGTTGCGTGTTGTTGAAATTCTAAAAGCAGAAAACCTTCTAGATGTTGAAGGTTCAATCTTCAGCGCAGATTACACTAAAAAATACCATTGCAAATTAGTTCTACCATCATTTTACCGCTTCACACGTTACCTAACTCCTGACGCAATCCTCTATATAAGCCAGATAATCCTAAAATTGAGTACTGTAACCATATGTGAGCGAGAGCTGCTCAGAGCATCCTGTCTTGACAATGTTCAAAACCGGCTTCAAAACCTATTAGGAACGAGAGTATGGTTTCCGTTTGAAATTTCGTACAGATTCCTGAGTTCGACAAGATACACCCGAAGAAGGTCAGGAGTTACATCGATTGAAACACTGAAAAATAACACTCAAGATGAGAATAGTAATCCAAAGAATTCAAATAATATGGATTCCGCTCGTGAAGATTAAAAATCTGAAATCATCTCTTCCTACCTTACGCAAAAAGGAAAATCAACCGATATACAATAAAAATACAAGACTATATAGCAGTTGCGCGTTGAAATTCTGAAAGCAGCAAACAAAATGAGATTTATAAAACATTTTTTATTAATACAAGTTTACAGCATGTAGCTCGTGATGATATTAATATGAAAAAATGGCCAATGAAAATAGATGAAATTTTGATTTATATCTGAAAGCATGCAAACTAGGATGAGCCCTCCACATTATAAAAAAAAAAAATCCACTTCTGTAGTTTTTATAATATTCATAATCCTTTCTGCAATCCTACCATATTAGGTACAATAAGTGGGAACACTTTAGAGATCGTCTCATCAGAAGGAGGCTTTACACTTACTAGACCTTAACCACGCATAAAAATAAAAATCAATTTTAACATATTTTGCTGATCCGCCATTGATATGAGTGGAAATCCCACAAAGCAAGAGGAGATAAGTCAGTCTGTTATATCACCAAGTTATAATGAATGATGGATCGACAAAATACTATAAAACTGATTTTTATTTTTAATTAAAATTCTACTTCATCTTTTTCTTAATTTTTGGTGAAGATATTTACGTATTATGCAAAAATAAGTATGTTGAAGAATTTTTACTTGGAATGCAATTTTCACTTGTGTCTCATATGGTTGCTTTATTAATTTGCCATTGCTAAGAGCAAAAGTACCCGTAAAGCAGGGGGAGATAAGTCAGTCTGTCATTTAACCAGGTAATAATGACTGGCAGATTGGCAAAATATGAAAACTGATTTTTTTATTTTTAATTAAAATTTTACTCAATTTTTCTTAATTTTTGGTGAAAATACTTATTTCTGCATAATACATAAGTATGTCAAGGATTTTTTTACTTGGAATGTGTCTGTATAATGTGTCTGTATAAACACCGCCAATAATCTTTATTTTAACACGATTCTATAATATGTGGGGACACTTTGATGATGCCCAAACAACTGGACTAGATGATCAGAGGATCCCCCCCCCCACTAACATTTGAATCCCCTCTTCTGAGGCTCTCCCTCCCGGTTCAGAAGCACCCTGTCTCCAGTGGAAAATACTCAACCACTTGAGAGTAAGAATTCAAACTTACTATGACCATGGCTGATGGAACAAGAATATGCTACCCTCCTGGATTAAATAGAGTATATGTATAGTAATCTGCAGAAAAATAAATACGTAGATGTCTATTGTGGTTCGTCTAATCCCTGGTCATACCTCAAGAGATTAGATACTGTCCTTTTTATATAGAAGGCAGTCGCAAATACCTTTAAACTCTTGCATATTAAAATAAACTTTAAGCGATTGAAGATAAAAAGAGCTAAATAAAGGTTTCGTTTGAAATTCTCAAGTTTAACACACCTGAAGAAGGTCGGAGGTTACATCAACAAAAAATGTTGTGAAAACTACACTGAAGATGTTTAAGAAAAATTATCGAGTAGAAGTTTAATTAAAGATAAAAATTAATTTTATCATATTTTGCCGACTTGCCATCGATAAGAGCAGAAACCCCATAAAACAAAGGGAGATAAGTCAGTCTGTCATTTAAACTAATAATGAAAGGTGGATTGGCAAAATTAAAAACTGATTTTTTTTTATTTTTAATTAAAATTTTACTCAATTTTTTTCTAAATTTTGGTGAGAATACTGATTTTTATGTGATACATAAGTATGTCTAAAAACTTTTACTTGAAATGCGATTTTATTATGTGACTGCATAAATACCTCCAATAGTCTTTAGCTCAACACCATTTTATATGTGGAGAAACTTTGCGAACTGTCTCATCAGTAGATGTGATTCTTAGTGGGCTTTGTATTTATTGAACTCTAACTCTCCAGAAATGCACATTTACAGAATACTAGCTAGGGGCGGCTGGCGTTGCCCAGTTATAAACTATGCTTAAATATGATATTTCAAGTCATGCAGATTTCGTATTTATTATCATAGAGTCAATTCTCTATCAATTATTTCATTACCCGATATCTAGTCATGGTTTCAAAAGTAAAAAAAAAAAAAACATGACTTGGGTGCTATCAGATAGAATTGAAACCAAAATTTACAAGATTCAAGCAAGCAACGACGCTTGGATGGTTCACAGAGCTTTATAATTATTACACAGAGACAAGATTGAAGCAAGCCAGCAAGGACGTCTGGATGGTCCAGAGAGTTTTATAATTATTAAGATTATTGAACGGTGATAAATAAAAACGTTGACGATAATACAAGCAATTCTTTTTTTTTCATTGATTGAACTATTGTTCTTATCTTGAGTTGTTGTTTGGAAAAGAAACAACAACTTACATGCCTGAGGACGGTCGAAGGATAATCCGACCGAAATGTTACAAAAATAACACTCAAGATAGAAACAACAGTCCAATCCCTACAAGTAATATATTGCATAAACGACCAAGTTCTCTGATTTTCTCTCCTTTGATCTTGAGCACGTGGTGTAATGGGGAAAGAAGTGGCTTGTTACTTTTAATGCATCTAAAACCAAGCTTTTATCTTTACATCATCAATGCTCTGATCCCCATCTGACATCAATTGAAATGAATGGCTCTCCTCTTGGGGAGGCCTCATGTTTTGACAAGCTTTTGCATCTGACCTTTACTCCTGATCTGAAATAGAACACATACATGGAAGACTAGTGGGATCCTTCTACCGCTTCAGCAGATATCTCACTGCTGATGCAATTTTCTACCTGTATAAAAGCCAAGTACGTGGAAGGATGGAGTATTGTTGCCACATCTGGGCAGGAGCTGCTAGAAACAGCTTATCTTGCCTTGACAGACTTCAAAATAGACTTCGCAGCTTAGTGGAGGATACCCTTTTCTCTTTCTTGCAACCTCTTTCCTACAGAAGAGACGTTGCGAGCCTGTTTCTGCTTTATCGTTATTTTCATGACAAGTGCTCATCTATGGTCCCGCCCCACCAAACTTTCACGAAAAAACACTTGTCTAGCTCCAAACACTATCAATAATTTCTCCTACTCTTTATCTGTACCTAAGCCTAAATGTAGATTCCATGAACAAAACTTCTTTCTTAGAACTGCACGCCTGTGGAACTCTGTTCTGTTTTCCTGCTTTTCAACTAACTACAAAATGGTCGTCTTCAAATCCAACATAAACAAGTTCTTGATGAGCCGTTCCTTTAAGTAATCCAATTTACCAAATTTCCACTACTAATGATTACTATGATATTGTCCTCTTGACTACTGTAAACTCATTAACCTTTATCCTCGAGTGGCCTCCGGGCCTTGATAAGTGGTGACTCCTTTGTAAAAAAAAAAGATGAAGGAGTTGTAATGCAGTGATGCACATTTGAAGAATATTAACGAATATTGGACATTGATGTTTGAAAGTTGGTGGACAAGTCAGGCACGCAGTTTATTTATACCAAATATGGTTGGATTGCAGAAATAAATTTTAATTTTATTAACTGCATGAATGGTATTTTTTCTTTTCTTTTTTTGAGGTGGGGAGGAGGTTACCCTGTAATAATTTGTGTCCATTTTTTTTGTTTTGGTGACTGGCACCATCTTAGTTTAGTTCAATCTCTTTGATTGATCAGATAGTTTGGTTGTTCAAATATGAAGTTGATGTGTTGAGCAAGTTCAATGTTGAATCTGTCAGGTCGACTTTTATGTGAGAAAGCCGCAAGTTTGTCAAAACTGCTCTTTGCGAGAAAAACTAGGAAACAACAATAGAAGCAAGAATTCGGGTGCTTCTCCATGGTTCCACTTAGACTGAATATAGATGTTGAGAAAAAATAGCAACAAACCTATATGATGTACTTACTCTTGATGGAAAAATAATGTGTCAATAATGTGGTTAACGCGGTAGGAGTTGGTCTGTGTTCCAAGCTGACAGGTATTGTTATCTTTTAATATATAAACCTCACCTGTCTCTGTGTGTTTGTATATCTGCTAGAGATTTGTTATCCGCATCCAACTGGGTCGAAACCGGTACCATTTGAAAAAGCAATGCCCCAGATGCATATGTGAAAATTAGAAAACAAATATTAATTCTGTAGTGGCCAACTGGACCATTTTTTGGAAGGAGGGGGGGGGGTCTGGTTTTCGCGTCGCTATTTTCGCAAGTCACGCATGCATATTAAACTAAAACTATGTTTAGGAAGCTTATTTTGCGACGTCATGACGTCATAAGTAGGGCTGTGAAAACAGCATATTCTTTCCATTGTTTTGACTCTTGAGTATATATCCATCAATAGCTTATATGTTTTTTTTATAAATTGATGTAGTTCTCGGTTGATTGACTGTGTCGGATATATACTCAAGAGTCAAAAGAATGAAAAGAATATTCTGTTGTCACAGCCCTAGTCATAAGTGCTTGTGGGCTAAAGCATTTGCGGCTTCTGTTTTTGTTTTTTTTTCAGTTGCACAGACACTCCCTGCTGTTTTGATTCATTTATTTGTTTTTTGTTTTTGTTTTTTTGGGAGGGGTTCCAGCGCACGGACAACAAAAAGCACTCAATATCCTTAATATAACAGCCATGTCCAAATGGAACTTCATGTCGACCTGGAAAACGCTAAGTTTCCATGCTAGTCATTTAGAAAGCCATTTTTATCATAGAGGGGGGGGGGAACTTTTCCACCATTCTGTACTTTCACCTAAGAAAGTAATAATGTTAGGGCATCATCCCTACAGCTTCTGATGATGGACTATTCCTGATGTCATTTTCGGTAAGCAGGTTCTGCTTTCCAGCGAATCTGGATCCAAGACTCAGAGGGAGATAGTCGTAACATTAACTTGTCCTTCAGTTGAGCGGAGTCTTCACTCAATATGCTTGTCTGTATTTCTGTGAATATATTATTAATTTCACTGTTTCTGAATCTTATTATCCCTTTTAACATTTACACCACAACAAATAAAAAATGAGATAGATTTGAAAATTGAATTTAACTTGAAAATCCTATCTAAAAAAGCACAGTCTGTAAACTGTACAATCAACATTTAAAAAAATTTTTTTTTTAAGAAAACAAATTGAACTTTTAGCTTTATACCATAATTATGATATTCCAGGAAAATAATTCCTTTTTTTTTTCTCCCCACGTCTGACTCCATCTTCTTGACTTTCAATAATGGCAGCAATATTCAGTGGGGATATTTATTTTCAAAAACAAAATTACTGGATGTCTTTCTGAAACTGTTTGTGATCAGTATTTATTTTTCCATCACAAGTAAGTACATCATGCATGTTTGTTGCTATTTTTTTTCTTAACATCCATATTCAATCTAGGTGGAACCATAGACAAGCACCCTTAATTTTGTCGGGGGTCAGGATCAGTAGAGAAGAGAGCAAGTCTTTCCTCAGCTGGCATTCCAAGGTATGTTCCTCAAATTCTGCTGCCGTTGCTGCAGCAAGTCCTCAAAGCATTTCACCATCATAGACGTGCGCGGCCCCGTTTTCCAGACAAACCCGTTTTCGTCCACCAAAAAGGCTTCGATGGTCACAGAATAAAGGCCAGGCACAGGAAGGGCGAGGAGAAAACTAGAGCTGAAGTAATCATTCTGCGGTTCAATTGTTTTGCTTAGCTTCACTGGCGGAAGATTGGAATTCTGGGGAAAACAAAAGAAGGAAAATAAATTTGATAAATTAAAATAATAATCATTAATATGAATGCCCCCCTCCCACTTCCATGTTGGGAAGTGGGGGGAGAAAGAGAAAATATGAGAAAACACAAAAGGAAGTGAGATTATTAGTAAAACAAAGGATTAAGAAATAGGGTTGGTGGAAAAACAATGGATAGGAAGTTGTTTACTAAGGAAGACAAAAGAGAGCTGAGGTGAAATTGTTGGTCATTGTGTGGTGCTTGAGCCAGATCCAGAGAGCTTTGAGAGATTGAAATGAATTAATAGACCAATGAACAAAGCCTTATAGGAAAACTAAGATGTGGACCATATTTTTGCTTTCGTTTATAATTTAATTTTGGGGGTGAAGAGGAGAAGTGGCGGAAGCTATTAATAAAAATGAACCCCCCACCCACCCCACTAGAAAAAAAAACAAAAAAAAAAAAAACTTTCCTTCTGCGGACGGGACTCTCCAATGGCGAAACCTCTGTCCCATCGACAAAATGTTGCATCCCTCTGCCGGTTCTACAAGTATTTTAATGGTGAATGCTCTGACGAACTGCAAGCACTTGTGTCCCCACGACGTAAACACTCTCGACAAACCAGACAGGCAGCAAAATCCCACCCCCACACAGTAGAGATCCCTAGATGTAAAAGAGCTTTCTCCAGTAGTTTCTTCCCCAGAACCGCTAGACTTTGGAATTCCATTCCAGGTTCCTGCTTCCCCAACTGTACTGACATGCAGAAGTTCAAGTGTAACGTGAACCGACATCTTGCTGTCAAATCCCAACATAGTACCCCAGTAGCTGTTGCCCCTGATAGTAGCTCTCTACATCAAAGTGGTAATATGCCTTGTTTAGGGTAAAAAAAAACAAAAGAACACCACCCCAAAAATTGTGATAACCTAAAATAGGACTGGCTGGGCTGAAAAAAAAAAAAAAATGAACAAGATGGTAGCAAAGTAACTGTTATTGGCTATGGTAACATTTATTTGTTATATATTTTATTTTTTTTATCACTTTTTTGAATCGTTGTTTCGAAAACTTGCATTTTGTCTTGAGAAGGCCTTTAAAAACTTTGAAAAGCCTTGGAAAGTCCTTGAAAATGGACACTGAAAATCTATACGAACCCCGTAAAGGGAAATAGAGAAAAGAAACAAAACAAATGAAAAAAAAAAAAAAATAACTGAAATGCAGTAAAAGTAGTACGTTATCCAGGATCGGAGTTTGTTATGCAATGATGTGGTATATTACATTGATTGAGCGCAATTTTACCAGAAGTCTGGTTAAGGAATAAGACCCCCCCCCTCCCACACACACACACACACACACTCGAGAGTGCAACTGATATTTACAGAATGTGTTGGAGCTTGTGTTTTTGTTTGTTTTATTTTTTATACTTGTGTGAACCTGCGCACACCCTCTTGACAGCTGCCAAGGTGAGAGGTGGCTACACAACCAGAAGATAAAACGAAGAAGAAGACCATGTAATCAGTGTGGCGGTCAGCAATTGTTGTCGAGCGGAGTAGCATGTTGTTGCACACGGATCTGAATGGCCCAAACAGCTGAAATCCATTTCAAGAAATTGTTACATCGTTAATAACAAACCAAAAATGATCAAATATATAGTCATCCATAGACATACTGTTTGGTTGTATTGCAGCTCTTCAGTGAGGCTAGACACAGCAAGGGCTGAAGCCAAGATCAAAACACAACTGTCAAATTAACAGTCAATGCTCCTAACCATTTAGACGTTACTCATGAGCTTTGAGTAAGTAAAATCTCAACGAGTGTTCCATTTGTTTACATAGAGCTTTGCATTTTGGCTAATGATAGTTGGTCATTTAACTTCCCACAATGCACAACCCATACAGGTGTAGAGACGTTAACTAGCTGTACATCCTCTCTGTGTTGTAGGGAAGTTTTGTTTTTTTTTATTTTAATTTTCAGTTGTTTGAAAATTTTAAAACTTATACAAAAAATGAGAAAAAATTGTGGAGGAGAAAAAACTGGAAAATAAAATAAATCCAAATGAAATTTATTTAATCATTCAAACGGTAGTGTTTGAATATATGGTTAAGTGGCAGTTTTAGTCATTTAGAACTGCTTTAAAGCTTCACCGTTCACTCATTTTTCAAGCAAATTTCAAACAATTATTGCAGTTTATAGATCACCTTCTCAGTTATATTGTGAAAAAAATTTTTTTCAATTTTCGTTCAGTAAAACAAAAGTTATGATGAATTTTCTGGTGTTCAAAATCATAATATGTAAGGAGGTGAGTGACGTTTTTTATGACTGGTTTCCATAGCAACCACGTCGCTTCATCGACTACTGTTGCTACTAATTCACTGCTGTCACAAAAAAAAAGAAATAGCAAGTGAAACAGAGAATGAAAGAGAGATAATTGGGGGGGGATTTTATTGACAGCAGACGAGTACCATACATTGTTATTACATATGTATTTATGAGCGGCAAAAAATAAAACTGAAATTAAAGAACAAGTGAATTTATTGGAAACCTGGACAAATTGTGAATTACAATAGAAAAATGTGAGCATGGAAAGTAATATGGTTAAGCTTAAACATGGAAAAGTAAAGGACTAGTTGTTAAAACTGGAAAAGAAAAGGACAAGATATTCTAGTAAAAAATATAAATTTATAACTTAAAATATTGCAGTATTAAGAATTTTTTTTTTTAATTCAATTTATAGCATTATATAATCAATTCTTAATGCGGCAATATTTTAAGTTATAAATTTATTATGTTTCTTACTAGAATATCTTGTCTTTTTCTTTTCCAGTTTTAACAACTAGTCCTTTACTTTTCCATGTTTAAGCTTAACCATATTACTTTACATGCTCGCGTTTTTCTATTGTAATAGGGACATGAATAGCTAAAATAATTAAAATCCATCTCGAGAAACGGTTACGTCTGATTACGAACGTTGTTATCAGTAACAGCATGATATGACCATACGAGATTGAGGGAGAAAAGGTAAACTGTGTGATGACATGATTACCTTGATTCCAATGGCAGCCAGAGCAGCAGCTGTCGTATGACTTTGACTCTGGAGGACAGACGTGATGTTGACATTAACCGCCTGTGCCCGACGATAGAAGTTTGGTTGGTTCCCATGCTGAATTACCCCTTCCACCTTGAGGGCTAAATGCGTGTCAGGCTGTACAGAAACTGGATCCACTGTGTTGTGCGGCTGAGGCGAGATGGCCAACTGAAAGAAGAATAGAACGAGATATCGATTGAACAAGAAAGGAAAACGGATTTCTTTTAAATAAGAGACAGACATAACACAAAAGTAGTTCATACTTGTTTATAGTTTGAACCATTTTACGCAATCTCTAAACTTTATAGGACAATGAAAGAAAAGTGGAACTTGTGACTAAGGCACCATGCCATAGTGATTGGGAACTGCTGTCTTAACCCTTCCAACCCTGACATATATCAGCCCTAGCAACATAGCTAAAAATATGACCGGGATGTTATTTCGACCTAACAATATGTTATCAAATAGTTTTGTCAATCGCCAATTGTCTTTTTGGTTAATTACAAGGTAGAATGATAAATTTGTCACCCTAAAGAAAAGAACACTGCATCTTTATTTTGGAACTTTTATTGAAAAAATCAATTCAGATAATTTGATTACATGGTAGGGTTGACATCTATTCAATTTAGCCACCTCCATCAGTCTTGACAGACTAGGAATACCAACTGTAAGGGTGCTTGCACGTGGAATTTTTGTGGCAAGAGTTGTGTAATATCCAACCACACCTCTCCGAGTTGGCGTTGTTAAATAGCAGGGGCAAGTGGAGGTCCAGGACGACTGATAACAATGTCAAGATAAGTGGAGAGCACATACAGTGCCAAGAATTTCCAAATGGTCATCCATCTGGTACTAGCCAGGCTCAAACGTATACACGGACCTAACTAATCTAGAGGACCCCCCCCCCCCCAAAAAAAAATAATAATAAAAAAAAACAAAAACACATCTCACCTTAACTTCTGTCATTTGTAAACTTTGGAAGAAATATCGTGGATATCCAAGGGAAGTATGAATCAAAAATTCTGCCGATTCACAAAGGAAAGCCATGTGCTGAAGAGATAAACAAAAGGGAATTACAGCTAAAAGAAACACACATTACAGCCATTATGCAATCAACACACTTTAGAGGATGTTTGTCAAACATGTGGCCCATGGGCAGCATGCGGCCCATCATAGACACATTTACGACCCGCACAAATGATCTCCCTTTCTCCCACAACTCATTAGCAGGTGTTTGGTCCGTTTCAATGTAGTAGAAGTGGGAGGAGATAATTTTCAGTAAAATCTTATAAAAAATAAAATATTTAAGCTTAAATAATAATTTAGCCTAAATGTTTCTTTTTTTTGTATGGGTGCGCCTAACTACTAGAAGTAATTAAAGTTTCCTTATTCTAATGTGTAATTTTTTACGTTTTTAAAACAATATTTTTATTGTATGGGCGTACTCTCCTTTATTTAAAACTAGCCTGGGTTCCCGGCGTTGCCCAGGTGTTCGGAGGTGTGTGTTGAGCAAAAAAAAAAAAAAGAGTGGTAGTAGGTAGGCAGGCTTGAACCTGTACCAAGAAGGGGGGAAAAGAATGTGAAAAAAAAGTGACGTCTTTGCTGTTGCATCCATTGCCAAACCAGAAGTAACAAAAGTTTAAATTAAGGCTAGTCAATTGAAATTGAAAAGAGGCGATGACTTTCGAAAATATTGGCGAAAAAAGTGATCTCTCTTTGTAGAAAAGTGCCCAGTTGAGGGTGAAGGAATTAATGTTTTTAACCAATTTCTCGATATTTGTCGTTCAAAAGGTCGAGCTACAAAACGATACTGATCTCGTGAAAATCAGTCGTCTCTGTTGAAAGTTTTAGGCAGACATACATGCATAGATTTAAACAGACAGGTAAGATTTATATTATAGACTAGCGGGGGGTACCCGGCATTGCCTGGGTGTTTGGAGGTGTGTGTATTAAAAAAAAAAAAAGTTGGCCAGATGTTTGGAAGTGTAAAAGAAAAAAGTTTTAGTAGGAAGGTAGGCTTGAACCCCCGAACCCTTCACGCGAAGGTGGAAACGAAAGGGAAAAAAAAGCCAGACACCTAACCATCTCGGCCACGAGGGGAGAGGAATTGATAAGCGTGTTAAGTTAAGGTTTATAAAACGAAATTTGCAGGTGCGAGGAAGTTAAGTGGGATGATATTTGACCTAGTTTTGCGCTGCGAGCCAGTTACTGTTTCCCTCGTCCCATCATTCGCTTTTCGAAGACGCAGCAATCGAAAATAACTGGTAAAAGTCGGGCAAATTAAAGATAGCCAGGACCCCCGTTCTTGTTGTAGTTATTATGATTTAGACGGGATATAAAAAGTTTTAAGAAGGAGCGAGCCGACGCAGAAGACCGACGAAAAAAGCCTTTTGCAGACATACACACACACACACATTTTCACTTATATTTTATCGATGAAAGTGAAAAGTTGAATTCTGATGATTATCTCCCTTTAAAAATGCAGTAAAAACTATATTTTGAATCTGTCTCTATAAAAGAAAATGATTTTATTTAAAAATTTATGAAAGATGAATTTAATTGTTTGTCAGTGTATGTGTGTGTGTGTAGGGGAAAAAAAAAGTTCTGGTAAACAAGTATGCTCAAACCCGAAGCCTTGAGGCGAAGGCAGAAAAAAAAAGTGGTAACTTGATAACTTACCACGACGCTAAGATTTAACCACAGTCAACCATCAATTTAGCATAAAGCACTCATCCTAAGTCAACAGGCCATAACTTTTACTCGTTTTTAACAGATTAAAAAGTCTAATCTATATTATATTTCCCTTTGCTTGTCTGTTCGTTCCACTTTTTCTCAGAAACTAATGCACCAAGTTGCCTGAAATTTTTTATAAGGTGCAGCAAACTGGGTATTATGGTATCCATTCGATGCAGTTAGAAATTAATAAGGATTAATGTTTACTGCCAAAATGAACGCAAAATCGACATAGATTTGGCATAAAGCAACGGATTATAACTTTTTAACGAACTAAATAGTCTAGTTTTATATTTGAGATAAAAAAAAAATCAAAAAAAATCAGCCAACCAGTTGACAGAGAGAAAGAAAGTGCTGATTACATGACAAATGCAGGGAGGATGAATTGTCCATAAACTTTGTGAGCAAGCAAAGAGAAGGGAGTAAATATTTAAAAAACTGAAAATATGATTTTGAAAAATATTTTTATTTTTGTTTAATTTTTCATTTCAATAAATATTTCATCAATACAAAATAAAATAAAACTTTTAATAAAAATTTGTTTCTAAATAAGATAAAACAATATGTATAATTATTAACTATAATTTTTAAATATTTAATTTCATTAATTATTATTGCAATTATTAACTGTAATTTTTAAATATTTAATTTCATTAATCTCTATATAAATAAAATGAACTCATTTTTTCCCGTCGGATTTTGACATTAATAGGATTAAAAATCAAGATATTTCATGCAAATATAATATGCACAAACGGCAGAACAATATCTGAGGTGTGTTATAGGCTTATTATTTCTCAAATTCCTCGATAATCTTAGATTTCTATACTTTTTCTGCTGAGAAGTCACGGCCAAAATCGGTTAAGATCAATGGAAGTAGTAAAATATTTTCTCTCTAATAAATTCCTCCTCCCCCTGCCACCACTTAACACCGTTTGGGGATCGTTCACAAGGAACAGTTGAGAAGAGAACACTGGTTTGGCTTCGTAGTTCTTTCATGTGAAGTTATTTAAAATCACTAAACTAAGGCTGCAGTGCTCTGTGGCGTAGTGGTTAGCGTGCTGGACAATTCACATTATATTTTCACGTTCGCGCCGACCTACCGTAGTCGTTTTTTTTTTTTTTTTTTCCTAAACAACTGGAATGGACTTTTCTTGGTGGCCGAAGTGATAACGTTGCAGATGTTTGTTTTTTTTTGTTTTTTTTCACACTTTATTTTCCTACTTTTACTCATGACTCCGGGTTTGATCCTTCCTACTTACCTACCATAACATTTTTTAAAACTCCCCCCCCCCCGGTCCCGGAAACAAACACTCGGGCAACGCCGGGTACCCCCGCTAGTTAAAAATAAAATTTTAAATAAAATAAAACAATGTGTAATTAATAAATATAATTTTTAATTAATTTTATTAATACAAAATAAAAATTTTTAAATAAAACATTTTTTTTAAATTAAATAAAACAATATAATGTGCAATTATTAAATTTAATTTTTAATTTCAATAAATATTTCATTAATACTAAATAAAATAAAATTTTAAATAAAATTTTTTTTTTTTTAAATAAAGTAAAACGATATGTGTAATTATTAAAGCTATGTTGAAGTGTTATAACTTTACCTTGTGGGTCAATATGGATCCATTGGAAAGCTGTGTAATCTTGTGAAGTTGGTCAGCGATCGCAAGAAGGGTGCTACAGAATTGTTGATTGACCGGGCATTTCTGGTCAGGGATTTCCTTAAAACCTGTCGCCTTGTCAAAAGACAATGCTTCACTGAAAAAAAAGGTACAAAGATACTGTTACATTCACATATTCTGTACCATAGATGTTAAAAAAAAGTAGAGATTTGCTAGCACATGTTCCCAAATTTAAGCCAGCCGGCAGGCAGGGACAGGAACATCTCATGAGTTAGACCTTCATTTTGAACGGCAACGTTTGTTGTTAGGAGGAAGGGTCATTGTGAAGGGAGGATTGGTTGGTTGGTTGGTTTTTGTTTTACGGCATACCAACCCTTTTCAGGTTATTTAATGCCAAATCCAGTGATTTTGAAGAAAATTTTTTTAATAGAATATATTTGCTGTTTTTTTGTTTTTTTTCAAGTCGATTTCTATTTAACCCATAGTTGGGACCCTAACAGGTACTACCACTCCGGGTCAGAGTGGACCTGGAAACAATGGTGATTAAAGGGTGGCTCCACACTCCCCAAAGCCCGCAAGCTGGGGGCGTCACCATCGGATATAGTTTAAGGTCATATCCAGAACCAGTGAGAGGAGAAAGTAAAAAAATTAAAAAGTGCGACAGTGTTTTTTGAGCAGTAAGATGAGTGGATACAAAGGGAGGTTCCTGCTGACATAGCAGTGAATTTTGTTTCATCCAGAAGTGGGTATCCCACTCCCGATGCAAAAAAAAATTGTGGGTAAATTTAAGAGTCCATAATTTTGGTGAAAAAAAAAAAAAAAAAAAAGAATTTCAAACCTTCATAAAATCAACCCCACCACGTGTCAGAAATGAGTCATCCTTAACGAGAAACTTATAAAAGATACATCTCAGTTTAATAACAACAGCAATAAGAAGGAAGATGCTTCAGTCATTAAAATTTAATTACTCATGTTTTCGTAAAAAATAAAAAAAGTAAAAAAAATAAAAAAAAGTAAAAATTATTACAAATCTTGTGCTGCGAAAGACTTGGCAACTAACTTCCCTAAATTACACAGACATTGTTTTGTTCCGTATTATTATTATTATTTATATATTATTCATTTATTTTTCATTTATTATTTATTTATTATTATTTATTATTTATTTATTTTTCATTTATTATTATTTATTTTTCATTTATTATTATTTATTTTTATTCATTTTTTATATATTATTCATTTTTTATATATTATTCATTTTTTATACATTATTCATTTTTATATATTATTTATTTTTTATATATTATTTATTTATTTATTATTTATTTATTATTTATTTTTTATATATTATTTATTTTTTTAACATTAATAATTTTTTTGTTAAATCTCCCACATGTTTCTTTGTCTTTGAATGTTTTCCAACAATTATTGCAATCCGTTTATATTGTGCATAACAATACAAAGATATTATAAGTTGGTATCGTATAACATTCATAGTATTGGATGAGAAGGGGGGGCAGCAAGTAAAGCTTTTCTTTATCTTTGCATGTCTTTAAAGCATGCGATTGTAAAACAGATACAAATTTATTTTTAGTTGACCTTTCACAATTAAATATTTTCATTTACTAGCCAAACCCACATGATTTTTAGAATATGACATCTTAGTTCCATGACGAGTATGTACTAGTGGTGGGACGATTAATCGTAATCGGAATCGTTAATCGTAAGAATCGTGTATTTTGGGAGGTATCGGAATCGCATCGTTAAAAAATACCTTAATTTTCCGATTCCTTCATTACGATTCTTTTAGTCTGATGTTGAAAAAAAGAAAAAAAATTCCTGATATTTCTAACCGCAAGAGAGAAATAAAAAGAAACCAAAGAAATTCATTATTAACAAGGCAATGCTTAGTGCCCCTCCCTTACAAGGTTCATTCATTCAGATCTATTGTAATCAAAACTACAAAAGAGTTAACTTAAAAAGAAGTATGCAGGGCTCTACATTGCGAGTAAAAACAAACAACAAAAAACGCTCATCTTTTTGGCGATTGTTTTTTTTTACTGAAAAATCTCCTAATAGTGAATGAAAATGCTTTTTCAACTTATATTTTCTTAAAATAAAACGAGCAAAGTCAAATTATTTAAACAGTAAAAGGTTTAATAGAACAATATACTTTTTTCTTTTGAAAGAAATATCTCTAAAATGAAATTGATCACGTTGTATTATTTCGCAAAGTTTTGACAGTAGTCGGTTTCTTTTGAAGTTTCAAAAAAATCGATCCCATACCTATCTCTTCCAAACCTAAAGTTATTAAATAACCCTTTCGTTAATTTAAGGGTAATTAATTCAATTCAGTCAAGTTTTTTTTTTTAATTTCATTGAAATAAAATCCATTATTTTTTTTTCTCCAGAAAGATAAAACCCTGAATTTGATTATATTAAAAGCAGAATAATATAATCTTTTTTCTAGAATTTTAAATTGAAAATTAAAAGTGTTTTGCGCAGTTTTTTGCTGAACGAAAAAGAAATTAATATATATATTTTTAAAAGGTTTTGTGATCAATTAATTTTTATGTCGAAATGATAAAAAAGTATTTATAAATAGAATTTTACTAAGGACTTATAATTTAGCAATATTGAACCGCATCAACCATGTGTGAATTGAACACAGTCAACCAAAAAAAAATTCAAAAGAAAATGCTGGTTTGTATTACTGTACACATAGATTCGAAAAAGTTGTCAAAAAACAAATATATAACAAATAAATGTAATCAAAGGCAAGATAAGTTATTTTTCTACCTAACTGGATATATTTTTCGGGTTTTTATTCAATGTAACATGTTTATTCAGCTCGAAAAGCATACAGTGTTTACCGATGTATTGGAAAATTCAAAATGGCGCCTGACACTCTCTTTAACACGGTAAGTTCAGAAAAAGATGTTATAAATAATAAACTATACAAAATACTGCTAGAAACTCGCTCAATATATGTTACCGTGACATATTTTGACATATATTCGGTGTTTTTTTAATAGTATTTTGTCTAGTTTATTATTTATAACACCTTTTCCCGAACTTACCATGTTAAAGAGAGTGTCGGGCGCCATTTTGAATTTTCCAATACATCGGTAAATACTGCATGTTTTTCGAGCTGAATAAACATGTTACATTGAATAAAAACAAAACAAATGTATCCAGTTTGGTAGAAAATTAACTTATCTTGCCTTTGATAATATTTGTTTGTTATATATTTGTTTTTTGACAACTTTTTCGAATCTATGTGTACAGTAATACAAACCCGAAAATGCATATTTGCATTTCATTATGTAAACTTTTATACATTGGTTTAAAAAATTAAATTCTATAAGTTTTTTTTGTTAACTACCGGTTGGTACAATTTACCGCCCCATTCCTTTATATTTTTTTCTTTTTGTCTTTTTTAGCGGATTATTTTCAATTAATTATCCAAATAAGTGACTAGTTTTAAAACAAAATTTAATAGTAAATTATTTGTTTACAGATAAACTGAATTTTCTAATATGGCCCAAAGTCCAAAAAAAGTCTTTTTGAAGTTGATGAAGATGATGAGTTGAAAGCCATTTGCAAAGTCTGTCAAATTAAAATATCGCGAGGAATAAAACCATCTAACATGACCACAACCAACATGTTAAAACATTTAACTATGAAGCATCCAAATAAATTGGAGGAGCAAAATAAAAAAGAAAAGGAACAAAAAATTACCAACTAGTCACTCAGAGCAGTTTTATTAGTGAGGGTCGAAATCGTAGTGTCTTTTTTTTTTTTTGCCTACGTCATCATCTAGGTGTCACTATTTTTTTAACCCTCCTTAACTTCAAAGAGTAAATACAATACATACAACTCAAAAAATAATTTTTAAAAATGCTGATTCCATTCATGAAAAATTCTTTTAACTAGAAATTAAAACTTAGGTAAAGATAGCTGACTGACAGCAACAGGAGCACTGGTTAACTACTGAACCACGTGGAAAGGTGTGGGGGTGAGGAAAAGAAAGGAAATTAAATGATGATAATAAATTATGATAATCGTCTTTGAAAGGCACTAAACTCCTAAAATTTACTTCTTTAAAATTTTAGGCGGCACTCCCCGGCGATTTTAAAGCACTCTCTCTCTCTCTCTAAAAAAAAAAAAAAAAAAAAAAAAAAAAAAAAGATTTAATTTTTAAATTTGGGAAAGATATATTTATTATAACCGAATTCCTGTATGAAGACTGGATCTACTTTATTGGACGTTAATTTGTGAGATAAGTAATTTTTCAATGTTTAATATGTTTTTAAAGTTTCAATTATCAAATAAATTTTTTTAATTGCATTTATTTTTCAATTTATTTAAAAAAACAGGGTTTTATATGTATTTTTCAAGGTAACAAGCTTCGAAAGAAGTCTAATAAAAAAAAAAATCACTTAATTTTTAATTTCGACAACCCTGAGAATTTAATTATTAAAAAAATATTGAAATGTGACATTTTATTTAACATTTCTATTAGTTCAATTAATTTTCTTTCAATAATTCATTTCACTCAACAAACTTCACCATTTTTTGTTTGTTTTTTTTTTAAATTTTTTCTGTAATTTTGGTAATTATGTTTGCTCAATTTTATCTAGTATTTCATTTGTTTTTTATAGTGGTATCATTTTTATATGTGTTCCTTTGATATACCCTATTTCAAAATTAGTTTGGCTAAACTTATTCTTCACGTTAGAAACAACGTGTAAAAGCAATGAAAAAGTAAGAAAAAATAATAGGCGTTAACTACTCCTTGTGAATTATGGAGGTTTGAACAACTGCCGTCACAAATACAACTATCAATAGCTAAACAAAAATCGTTTTTGAAATTCCTTTAATTGTAACTTTTCGCTATACCTACCTTTTGGTATAAAACACAAAAACTTTTGATTAATGGTATTTCTCATATATGGTCGTTAACTTTGGAAAGGTTATTTTGTATCTACGGCGCCATATCACGTGGTATATTGTTTTTTTTTTTCATTACGCACGTTCATTTATAAATTATTTAATTAAATATTTATCTTTTTTATATTTAATTAGTATATATTTTCTTTCTCTTCCGCTATATTTTTTTAATTTAATTCATTAAATCTGTTAATTATGAGCACCAAAATAATGAATCGTGTGTATTTATTCTCTAATTTTCTTGTTTTTGTTCTGTTATATAAATTCTATTTTATTTGTTTTTTCTCTGAAGGATAAATTCTATTTTCTTTGAGTTTTTTTTTCTGTATTCCAATTAAGTAAAATAAATTTTCTCTAAAATAAATTTTGCTAATTTTTCCGTTTAGTTTACTATATAATTTTATTTAATCCAAAACACGACGGTGTAGACATAAAATATCTCTTCCAAAGTTAGGGAACATATTTGGGAACTACCGACCATAAGTATAAAACTACCTGGTATATTTCAAAACAATAAATTCCCTAGGAATCAGAATCGGAATCGTACTTGGTATCGGAATCGTTAATCAATATTTTCCTGGAATCGGAATAGTATAAAAATTAGGAATCATCCCAACACTAGTATGTACATCATAAAGATTTTTCTGTGTTTGTTTAAGAAGTGTAATTCTAAGTGTACAACAAATTTTATGTTGATACTTGAAGGTATAAACATTTTAATTTCTTCAGATATTTTTTAAACAGCCTTCGTTAAAAAAAAAAAAAAAATTGTTCTATTAAACTTTTATTGTTTGAATAATTTAACTTTGTTCGTTTTATAAAAAAAAAAAAACGTTGAAAAGATATTTTTCACTCAGTAGTGAACTTTGGAAGATTGCCAGTGAAAGCAATACAATTGCTAAAAAGATAAGCGTTTCATCATTTCTAGTCGCCACTTTGAAAAATCACTTGCAAATCACAATGTAGAGCCCTGGATACCCCACTTTTTTTTTTTCAGTCCTTTGCATTATTGCTGTATACTTCAAGTATGGGGGCAGTAGAGGACAAACAAAGCAGTTATAGTCAGAAACCAAATTATCTCTATGTTTGGGTTTCCACTATTGTAGCATAGTCCTAATGTTTGTAGGTCAGTTCTTTGAGTCCCTTATGATAGGTAGGTGGGGGGGGGTTACGGTGATTATCTCTTCTCTCAACTGGTCTATAGCTAAAACGATTGTTTTTTTATGGAATTGCTTCAAACAAGGCATAAAGCCACTTGATGTAAAGAAATAGAAAAATATTACTTCAAGATTCAAAAACTAGCCAATGATGAGTGTTTGATATATAAATACTGATCCAGAAAACAGCAATTCTCTCCCTTTTGTCAGAAACATCATTTATGGAATGCGAGGATTACAGGACAAAATAAAGTAAGAGGGAGTTATGAGGCTGCCGAAAGTAAACCCAAGATCCACTTTCTACACTCTTAATTTGTCAAATCATCACACTTACTGATGAGACAATCATCAAAGTGTCCCCACATATTATAGAATAATGTTAAGATAAAGACTATTGGAGGCATTTATACAGATACATAATAAAATCACATTCCAAGCAAAAATTCTTTGACATACTTACATACTATGCGGAAATAAGTATCTTCACCAAAAATTAAAATTGAGTAAAATTTTAATTAAAAATAAAAATCAGTTTTCATATTTTGACAATCTGCCATTTATTATTACTGCCTGACTTATCTCCCCCTGCTTTATAGGTATTTTTTCTATTATCAATGACAAATTGATAAACTATAATAGAACTGATTTTTATCTTTAATTAAACTGCTATTCAATTCTTCTTAAAAACATCTTCAGTTTTATTTTTACAACATTTGTGCTGATGTAACCTCTGACCTTCTCCAGGTGTATCTTGTTAAACTTGAGAATCTGTTGAACTGGTAAATCTGCACGGAATTTCAAACGGAACCATTTATTTAATCCAAGTGGGGTAGCATGTTCTCCTTCCATCAGCCATGACCAGATAGAAGTCTTAAGCAATTTGCAATTATATTCTTAGTATTACCTGCAATGAAGATTGAACCTTCAACCTTCAAAAGAGTGTCACTTACAGCTGAATTTTACCAAGTACTTTAGCTGTGCAGATTCCACAATGATGTCATGAATACAAGTACATCCGGGTCTTTCCTTCCTGCAGGATTGTGATTGGCTGATTAAGCCATAAATGCCGACTGGGGGAGTCGGCTGAGGAGAGACATCGAAAGATATGCAAACTCCCAACATTAGAAACACCAGCTGCGACTACGACAATTGTACAGTACGTAGACTTACCAGATTTTAAATCAAACTGAAGCAAGATTGTTAAGCAACATCAAACGATATATACCCCCTTTCCTGGGATCACATCAAACAAGATACACTTGAAGAAGCCGGAGATTATATTGGCCGCAACTTTGTGAAAATAACAATCAAGATTAGGATAGTCGTTTGAAATAATATGGATTATCAATCTTCATCCAAAAAAAAAAAAAAAAAATTTCATGAATAAAATGAAATCTTACCATGTCTGTCCTGTTTGTAAAATGGTGCTGATGGCTGTTTTCATCAATTCACTGCTTAAATGAAGACTGATTTTAAAAAGTCAAAGCATTTAATTCTTGTCCTGAATTACATGTTAAATTAAAAAAAAAACAAGGTCCCCCGTGAGCGCAGAGTGAATGAGGCATAAAAAAAAAAACAAGACTAAGTTCAGCATTGACCCCCTCCTCCCCTATTTAGCCCCAAAAGTCCCCAGGGGACGTCAAATTCTGGTGAAAATGAACAAACAGTGCAGTGTAAATTTGAGTTTTGCACCATGCAAAAAAAGAAATGACTCATTTAGCCCCAAAAGTCCCCAAGGCCTTAACAATAACATATTCAATTTTGAGTTCAGTATCATGTAAAACTGCTAAATAGACATACACAGAAACTTTTGGACAAATATGGTAAAATAGTCCCCAAAATGGAGTGTTTTTATTACCCCTAAAAGAGCCCCTGGGGCACACCCAAGAGTTATTGTGAAGTATAGACAAACAAAATTATATAGAAATCAGTTACAACTTTTCAGAAAGCTTTATAAAAATCCAAGGCATCAATTTTTTTTAATAAGCACATCTCCTCTGATCTCGAGTGCGTGGTTCAGTGGGGGAAGATGTGGCTGGTTACCTTTAATGCATCTAAAACCAAACTCCTATCTTTACATCATCGACGCTCTAATCCCCATCTGGCATCAATTGGGATGGATGGTTCTCGTCTGGGTGAGGCCCTGTGTTTTGACAAGCTTCTGGGTTTGTCCTTTACTCCTGATCTGAAATGGAACACGTAAATCAAGTCTGTTGCCTAAGTCGCTGGAAAGATGGTGGGATCCTTCTACCGCTCCAGACGATATCTCACTACTGATGCAATTCTCTATCTATATAAAAGCCAAGTACGTCCAAGGATGGAATACTGCTATCATATCTGGGCAGGAGCTGCTAAAAAGCCTATCCTGCCTTGACAGAGTACAAAATAGACTTCGTGGCTTAGTGAGGGATGCCCTTTTCTCTACCCTGCAACCTCTCTCCCAGAGAAGAGACGTTGCGAGCCTATCCTTGTTTTATCGTTATTTCCATGGCAGGTGCTCGTCTGAACTCCAATCTCTGGTCCCCCCTCGCCAATCTTTCATGAAAAACACCCGTCTAGCTGAATCCACTGTGAAAAATTTCCCCCACTCTTTATCTATGCCTAAATCAAAACGTGGATTCCATGAATAAAGCTTCTTTCTTAGAACTGCACGCCTCCGTCTGCCTGCTTCCCACCTGACTACAACTTGGATGTCTTCAAGTCCAACACAAACAAATTCCTGATGAACCGCCCCCTTAAGTAAACACTTCATCAAATCTCCACACTAACGTACTGTACTTGTAATAACCCTTATCCTTGAGTGGCTTCCGGGCCTTGATAAGTGGTGACTACTGTGTAAAAAAAAAAAAAAAAAATCTATATGATGTATGAGGTGCCTTAAATAAGTTTCCAAACTTTTTTTCGTATGGACACTTTTATTGATAGTACACACATGAAACTCTGGTCCCCTTCAAAGTAATCGTTTTGTTGTACCGTTCCAACAATTTTTGGAAGGCTCCAAAGTTGTCTCATAACGACAACCTCCAAGGTTTTGCTTGAGCTTAGGGAATAACCAAAAGTCACAGTGAGCAAGGTCTCAACAATAGGAAGGGTACTCTGTGGGTATTTTTAAATAAATGTGATCTAAATTTAAGATTTTAAAGTTTTTCCTTGGTTTTATAATTTATTTTATTAATATCAACAAGATACAAGTGATTCAAACTGTTTAACAGGGACTGTAGATATATCTTGAACCAGCTGTATAATGAACGAGCAGGATAACTATATTTTACAAAATAATAATAATATAAACATTTTTTATGGAGGTGTATAAACATGGAGGTGACTAACGCAGGGTTAATAGCTTCAACCTTGTTTTTTCTCTTTGCATAAAACTAATATATGAGCATCACTTTGGAACATCTATATATATAAAAGCGAAAATGTATGTATGTATGTGTGTTCGCTTTTTCTGTGTGTTTACAAAAGGCTTCTTTCAGAGAAGCGGTCGGTCGGTTCACAACTTTTAAAACTTTTTATATCACATATAAATCGTAAAATATCTCACAGTTAACAACGAAGCTCGCCTGTCTATTTAATTTGCTCGATTTTGGGAAGATAAATATTCAATATTTGTCGCTCGCCGCAAGTTGGTTAGTCTTTTTCCTATAACATCTTGGGGGTGGAAAAAAAGCGTTCAGCAGTAAATGAATACTATCCCGCAGCCAAACTCATTAAAACGGGCACCTGCTAAATTCAACTAATTAAATAAATTCAAACGTGTTTCTGTTAGCATCTCGTGGTGGGACAATGGTTAACATCGCACTTTTTTTTTTTCACACTTTAATTTACAACTTTGCCTCAAGGGTTCGGGTTCGGGTTCGATCCTCATACTTACTTTTTTTTTACCCCCCCCCCCAACACCCGAGCAACGCCGGGTACCCCTCGCTAGTCTATATATATAAAAGCGAAAATGTGTGTATGTTTGTGTGTATGTTTGTGTGTCTGCTAAAAACTTTCGACAGACACAACAAAAATTCACAAACTTGGTCTCATATGAAAGCCCCACCTTCCTGACGACAAATATCGAAAAATTGGCCCAAAGTGACCATCAGAAGTGCGTCAACTGATCGATTTTCTGCAGGGGGGGGCCCAAAAAAGTGACATTTTAATGTTAAACGTTACATATTTTTAAATCGATTCATAACTGCCCCCAAAAATACGGCCGCCAACTCTTCTACATAAAGTATACACGCGGCCGTTTATTTTGAGTCAACTTGTATTTAAAACCCGCTGAGTCATGTCACGTGATCTTAATGTCAGCAAGCTCTCATGGCGGTCTGAATTTACAATTTAAAAATGTTATCGGTAAAAAAAAAATTAATTAAAGCTAAACTATGAACTTCTACGCTATGGCAACGTTACCAAAGTTATTACCACATTCAAAATAGGTAGATACGATAGTTAAACGAAAAATAACAAGCGAAACATGTGAAGTAAAAAAAAAAAACAAATACGCTTACAAAAAATATTAACGAACAAAGTTTTTAAAAATAAAAACAGCCAGACGCCATTTTCCAGTCTTTAGAAAAACGAAGTGAGAGAGAGAGAGTGAGAGAGACAGAGAGAGTGAGAGAGACGCAAACAGAGAGAGAGAGAGAGAGAGAGAGAGAGATGTCTAGACAGAAAACGAGAAAAACGTTAACTTTTTCACCCCGAAATCGACAGGGGGGAGGGTCAACAACGCATGCGTCAGATGACGTCATGACGTCGTGACCTGATTTACTTTAAATAGTTGATAAACCGAACAAACTTAATATACGCCGCTTTAGCGCAGGTAGTTAAGGCCTTGGTTCATTATCTAAACGTTTTGGGTTCGAATCGTGGTGTGAGATGTTTTTTTTTTTTTTTTGTGTTTTACCACAAACACCCGGGCAACGCCGGGTACCCCTCGCTAGTCTATATATATAAAAGCGAAAATGTATGTTTGTGTGTATGTTTGGATGTCTGCTAAAAACTTTCGACAGACGCGACGAAAATTCACAAACTTGGTATCACATCGAAGCTCCAACCTTTGCTCGAAAAATATCAAAAAATTGGCCAAAAACGTCAACTTTTAAATATTAAACCAGTGTTTCGTTTTTCTGCTTTTTTTTTACTTCGCTTATTATTAGCGACACCCAAAAACACCCGGGTACCCACCGATTTTTTAAATTTTAATATCGAAACAGGCTTATTGAAGCCATTTTTCACGTGTTCGTTTTTCTGTTTTCATCGTTCGTTTGCTTTACGTTAGTTTTTTTTCCCCGCTTAAGTGTTAACATTGTTTTCTTTTTTTACTTCGCTTATAACAAACAAACCTACGTCGTCGTCGTAACGCTCGACGATTTCCGGCCGCGCACCTGTCAATTTCGTTCTTAAGTAAATTCAAACATCTTTCACTAACTCATTCTGGCTGGCCGATTTTATTTTCAAACTTCGCCTCAGGGCTTCGATTTCGATCCTAACCCCGAGTTCTTTTTTATTTAACACCACACACACCTACAAACACCCGGGCAACGCTGGGTACCCCCGCTAGTTTATATATATATATAAAATCGAAAATGTGTGTATGTACGTTTGTTTGTAAGTATGTACGTATGTGCGTTTGTATGTCTCACAAAAACTTTTAACACGGGTCACGGATTTTTGCCAGATCAGTATCATTTTAAAGTTCCAACCTTCACCCGACAAATATCAAAAAATTGTCCAAAAACATTAATTCCTTCACCCTAAAATCATCAGTTTTCTACAGGGAGGGGTCAGCAAAAACTGTCCTCTAATGATAAGTTCGCTTCTACGCATGCGTCATACGATGTTGGAACATGATTTAGTTTGAATATTTTAAAAAGCGACAATTTCGTGGACGTGGAATTCCGAGGATCACCGTTTATTAAGGCCTAGAGACCACTCAAGGATAAGGATTAATAAGTGTTAGGTAGATGGTGAGACATTATCAGTTATGATGGATGTGATGAAACAGGAGATAAATTCTAAAATGTCAAAAATGCAGATAATAGGTCCGACTGTTAAGCGAAGGTTTGTTTGGCAACAAGAATAAGTGAGTTATGCACAAGTTTCATGAATGCGACCGAACTAGCAAAGGCGTCTAGGCAGGAGTGCTTTCTAAAGAGATGATTTTTAAACTGCATCACTAATGTATGGGCGGATGCTTTTCGATATGCTATTAGATATGCCGTACACACACGCACACAAACGTATCTAAAGTATGCACCAGTTATCTGCCCTTGTGTTTTCAGATTTGTCCAACGGGTGGCGTTCCTTACTTCCTGTTTTGTTTTCTTTACCCACTTCCGTTCTCAATCTCTCTCTTTCATTCAAATCGTGGAGGCGAGTACACGCTTTTTCCATACACCTCGACAGGGCGTTATCCTTTTCAAGGTAAGAATGAATGCACGTGTTTATATTAACTCTCGTGATCACACACCTAGATGCATATACACAATGAAAGCATAAGCACAACGAACACTAAATTTCAACTTCATGCATGCTCGGTCTTACATTAGTGGCCTGGCAAGGCCACAGGGGAGACAACTGAAGCAGCAAAACTACAGCTGGCCTACCAGGACACTATATATACAAATGTAGGCAAATTTGAGCATATTTTATTGGTTTGAAAATATGGCTTCTTTTACCAATTGTCATAAACTTTTAACCTCAGCATAGTATTACAATCTTATTAATCTTCAAAAAGCCTGCAAATTTTAATGTAGTTTCATCCTATAGAACCAAAGATATGAGCATTTCAATATTCAATTCAAGTGTGTGTGTATATATATATATATATACATACACACACCACTTTTTTGGTAATTTTATAAGTTCGAAATGTTTTTTTTTACAAAGGAGTCACCACCTATCAAGGCCTGGAGGCCATTCGAGGATAAGGGTTAATGAGGGTACAGTGGTCAAGGGGAACATACCAGCCATCGTTAGTAGTGTAAATTTGGTAAATTGGATTACTTTAGATGACTCATCAAGAAGACAACCATCTTGTAGTCAGTTGGAAAGCAGGAAAACGGAACAGAGTTCCACAGGCGTGCAGTACTAAGAAAGAAGCTTTGTTCATAGAATCTATGTTTATGTTTAGGCACAGATAAAGAGTCTGAGAAATTATTGATAGTAGTTTCAGCTAGATTAGTGTTTTTCATGAAAACTAGGCCAGGGGGGACCATAGATTGGAGCTCAGACGAGCACGTGCCATGAAAATAACGATAAAGCAAAGATAAGCTTGCAATATCTCTTCTGTGGAAAGAGGTTGCAGGGAAGAGAAAAGGGCATCACTCACTCGGCTACAAAGTCTATTTTGAACTCTGTCAAGGCAGAATAAGCTGCTTCTACCAGCTTATTCTGCCCAGATGTGGCAACAGTACTTCATCCTTGGACGCACTTGTAGAGAATTGCATCAGCAGTGAGATATCTACTGGAACGGTAGAATGATCCCATCATTTTCCCCAGCAGTCCTGGCAACGGACATGATCCATCAACCTGAATTGTGTAGCAGGCTATGTGACATTTCCCCTTAAGGTTGCACATTATTGTTTAAACAAGTGGGGGATCACTTTTCTCTATTAATTTAACGTAAAATGAGTACCCACTTTAGGACCAACTTGGCTATAAAGTTGGTGTTTCTTTTACGTTAAATTAAAATAGAAAAGTGATCCCCCACTTTCTAAGACTATAATTTATTCATATCATTGAAATTACTAGTTTCCTGGGATTTTAACTGTTGCTTTCATTTTCAGCACCCTTGAAAACCTATAATAGTTGTAATTTTAAAGGATTTTTTGTGGGTGGAAAAAAGTCATTTGTTTTCCTAGTTTTGCATATGAATTACAAAATATCTAATATTCCCCCAAAACCTCTGGCCTTGATGGAGGGGAGACTAAAACTTGCTATGGTTTCAAATGATGTGAAATAACAGCAAGGGGAAAACTTGATTCCAAATATTTCTCATATGCTATATTTCTCCTATTTGGTTTTGGTTTTTATACATAAAGTAAATTTCACATTGTATAAGGATTATTTGATATTGGGGATATTCATAATTGTACCCTATTACCAAAAAAAAGGGAAGATATAACATATGATAAATATTTGGAATCAAGTCTCCCCTTGCTGTTATTTCAGATCATTTGAAACCATGGCAGCAAATTTTAGTCTCCCTCCATTAAGGCAAAAGGTTTTGGGGAAATATATACACAAAATACTTTATTGTTCTTACATATTTCAAGTCAAATAAACCATCTTATTTGTATATATTGTAACTTGACTTCAACGTCCTGCCTTTTAATGTTCTTCTTCAAATTTACTCGGTAAACTTGGTCTCTATTGTTGATTGTTTTTTGGAACACACAAAATGCACATCTCCACAAATGTTAGGAAACTAGTATTCAATAAGGATTTAAAAAAAAAAAATTGGCAACCACGATTTGCAAAAGACGTGTTACTAAAAATGAAATCCACGAAGGATACAGTTGTATGTTGGAGAGAGAAGCAGGATCCGCATCAAATGAGGCTTGGTAAAGATCCATCAATTTCTGACTCAAATTGCTGTAAGCATTCTGGCATTTATTTAACTAAACAAAGAAAAAAATGTATAAAATTAAAAATATAACAAAACATTTTTTTTGTTGTCAAAACAAATACAAAGAAACAATTTTTGTCACGTTTCTGAATTTTTTAGATGAGGATTGGTTATTCGTATTATTTAGATTCATCGGACTACTGTTCTCATCATGAGTGCGATTTTTACAACATTTTGGTTGATGTAACCTCCAACCTTCTTCAGGTGTATCTTGTCGAACTCAAGAATATTTCTGTTGAACTCTGAAATTTGGACAGAATTTTGAAAGGAACCCTTTATTTTTTTCATTCACGGGGGTAGCATGCTCTTGTTTCAGCAGCCATGATGGGATAGAGGTCCTAAGTAATTCACAATTGTGTTTTTTGGTCGCCCACACTTAGAATTGAACCTTAACCTTCAGGAGAATATCACTTTCACAATTGATTTTTCCAAATAGTCTAACGACTGCACCACGGGTCCTTAGGATCTCTATTTACTCAGAGCTGACGGAACAAAAGAATGCTACCCCTATGAAGTAAATTTGGTCCAAATTCCAGAGTTCGACATGATACACCTGAAGAAGGTTGGAGGTTACGTCAACCGGAACGTTGTGAAAATGACACTCAAGCTGAGAAAAGCAATCCGATGAATCCAAATAATACAAAAAAATTTTGTGATTAAATTAAATTTATTGGCAAAAAAGTTAATGTGCAACAATTTATGTAAAAAAAAAAAATCACCATATGATGAGTTTAATATGAGCACAAACACGTTTGAAAATTTGATGCTTGTTCAAAATTAAAAACATAAAACTAAAGAAAAATTTGTATGATGTACATACCTATGACGGAACGAAAATAACTTCCAAAAATCACATGAATTGATTAAGTACCACAATTGTGGATTTTTGAGATGAAAAATTATTATTTTGGGTTAATCGGATTATTGTCCTCATCTTGAATTTGATTAATTCACTTGCTCAAGTCGTTTTATTTTTAAAAAGAAAATAATTTTTAAATGATTAATGGGAATTTGTAGGCATTACATCAAATCTAGTAAGTATGAAGTATTGTTGAGTTTTCCTCCCTTTATTTCTTGCCATTTTTTTCTCAAAATGGCGGCAAGATAATCACTACGACATGCAGACAATTCTATTATGTATATGTCTATAAAAGTGAGAATGTGTGTATGTGATAGGACAACCTTCAACCTATATACTCAATAAATTTTTGGTCGACAGACTTGGAATTTGGTATTTAGACATGTGGCAAACATTTTAATCAGTTTTCATATGGAAAAAAGGGCTGCAAACCGGTCAAAATTGAAAACTTGGCACGTGGGGCATCATCAGATTTTTATCTGTCAACTGTTTCACAACTGCATATGTGCAAATCTTGTGTTAAGAATAAGTAGGTTTGAAAACACTTTAGAGATTGAGGCAAGCTGGCCTAATGGTTATTGTACTTGACTCACTATGTTTGGGTTTTTGTTTTGATCTCAACTCGATTATTTTTTTTTTTACTTACAAGAAGTGAACTGGTAATTGTCTGTATTTTTGAGATGAGGTGTTTTCATTTATTGAGATTGTCGGACTGACTTCCTCATCTTGGTTGTTATAGTCACAACGTTTCTCAATAAATAAAAGACGTGAACTGTTTATAAAAAATAAAATACTCGCATGCACATGTCTCAGTTTCTTCCCATTTTTTTTTTTTTTTACTATATTGGGTACAATATAATAATCAATAGAGAATTGGCTCTAATAATAGTAAATGTAAAATCTGCATAAATTAAATATATTTATGCATATTTTACGACTAGTTTTGCTAATTTAAAAATAAATCTATTTCAACAATTTAAGTGATTTTTGGAATATGATTTTTTCATTTCATCAAAGGCATGTACATCATACAGATATTTTTTAAATTTTGTATTTTAATATTGGGGGAATTCGGACAAGAACAAAATGTAATAAATATACTCGCATCAGTTTTTTTTAAATGCTTTTTTTTTCTTTTTTTGTTGCTTATTTTCAAATTTAAATTAAAAAAAAACAAGGGATTTGCTCATTCTATTATATGAATTTTAATTTGGTAATAATCATACGGATACAGGGTACAACGATAAAATTGTCACCATAAAAAAACAACACTACAACTTTTATTGAAAAAAAAAAAAAAAATCAATTCAAGTAACTTGATTATGTAGTAGAGCTGACATCTATTCAATGTAGCCACCTTCAGCCTTAATTACTGCCTTGATACGGGTCCGAAACTGGGAGCATGCCTTTTCCACAAACGTCGTCGAGAGCTCGGCAAATACTTGGCAGATGGCAGCGATCAGACTGGCTATGGTGTTGTAAGAGGTTATGTTGGTGATGTTTTCGACGTATGACCAAAATGAAGTAGTCCAACAGGTTCAGTTCGGGGGAGAAGGTAAGGCCAGTGAGAGAAGAGTACAAAGTCATAGCACTTCTTCTGAAGCCAAGTCTGGGTATCTTTGAACTTGTTGGCCGGAACAAAGTCCTGCTGCTACACCCAGGGTCTGCCAGCAACTACCTGATTGCACCAGAGGATCACCACACTCTTCAGCACATCCTCGTGCACATTGGTATTGACGTTCAAGCCAACTTCGAAGATGTGAGATGGCATGATGTGGCCCTCATTTGAAACCAGACCATAATCGTAGCCAGAAACTTTGTTTTCATCACCCTGGGTACGTCCCTGTTATTTGTGGCAATCCAGCAATGCATTTTGAAGGTGCTGGCAATGGTCCTGTTGTCATTTGGTTTGGTAGAGAACATGAGTTGTACAGCGATGCATCTCCAACCTCACTCGTTGAACACTGTGTCACTTTCAGACATGATAGGAGGCTCCTATCGCTCGAGATTTGTAAACAACTGGGCAACTAGTAGATGGTCTGCAACAAAAAAGAAGCCGGTCTTCATTAAATGGAAATGGAATCAGGTCGTCTTTTCTAGAGCAACAATTTTATCGTTCGACCCTGTATGATATAATTTATTTTCCTTTTAAAATCATCTACCAAAATTAATCACGGTTTCTTCTCTTGTTTTTTTCAGTTTAGATCAGTTAGTTCTCAGAGATCACATGACCCTGTCCCTGGAACTAATACTTGATTTCTTTAATCATCGCATACATACCCAAGTGTTCATTTCAGTTCCTCCCCTGCTTCTC
This sequence comes from Euprymna scolopes, assembly GCF_053919585.1. NCBI lineage: Eukaryota > Metazoa > Mollusca > Cephalopoda > Sepiida > Sepiolidae > Euprymna > Euprymna scolopes. Next base: position 85,175,172 of record NC_136517.1, on the reverse strand, counting down.
AAACTGAGTTCGTAACAATGGAACTACTATTTTTCTTTTCTCCCAATTAACCACTTAACATGATATAGATTTTCTTTTCTTGGTTTGCCAGATTCCAAGACAAGAATTCCACAGGTGAGCAGTTCTGGGAAAGAAACTTTGTTCATGAAATCTACATTTAGATTTAGGCACAGATAGGGGGGGGGATTGTATATAGTAGTTGTAGCTAGTTGAGTGTTTTTGTGAAAGTTTGGTAAGGGAGGATCATAGATTAGAGTTCCGTCAAGTACTTGTCCTGAAAATTACAGAGCAGAGACATGCTCGCAACGTCTCTTCTGTGGGAAAGAGGTTGCAAGGAAGAGAAAAAAGGTTTCGTAGACAGTTTTGAAGACTATGAAGGTGGGATAGGGTGCACCAAGAAGCTCCTACCCAGATGTGACAACAGCACTCCATTTTGGGCATACTTGGCTTTTATACAGATAGAAGAGTGTATCGGCAGTGAGATACCTGCTGGAGTGTTAGAGTGATCCAACCATTTTTCCAGCAACCTTTGCAACAGTTTTGATGTATGCTATAGTCATGGAAACAGGGGGCAGATATGGAATTCCAAGGACAGGTGGTTTGAGAAAAGAAACGATAAAGTAAGAAGTTGCCCAGCATTTGGGAACCCTTACAGTGAGGGAGTGTAATTTTGACGCTTATTAGCGGGAGAGGGTGGGTATTAATATTGAGGCGACACAAGGGATGGGGGAGGTCATACTGTACATAAGAAACATTCGTTGACTGCAGATAGTGATCGATTGTTTGGTCAATGTTGAAAACATTTGAAATTTACCTGAGAAATGACTGGACCACATCGGCTGATGTCACGAGAGTTGTTGAGGGCCATAGCTGATGCTATTGCTGGAGGTGGACACGTCTGAAATGTGCCGCATGTCTGACAAAGTTGACGATGCTGCTGCACTAGTTGACAACGCAAACTGCTGTATTCGTTCTGGAACTGCAGGCGGAAACTTGGAGTTGTTGCTGCCTGAAAAAGAATTTGAACAAGTTTCGTATGATCAGAGATCGAGTTTAATAGTCCAATCAAAAAGCAATTTGTTTGCAAGAAATGTAAGACAAATAAGACTGATGAGAATACAGATATGGAGAAAGTATATTTGGATGGTGATGTTATTAAGATTGCTAGAAAAATGGTTGGATCACTCTAGTGCTCCAGCAGATATCTCACTGCCGATGCAATCCTCTATCTGCATAAGAGTCAGGGATGCCCTAAAATGGAATACCGCTTCCACATCTGGGCAGGAGCTGCTCGGTGCTTCCTATCCAACCGTGTTAGAGTTCAAAATTGGCTTTGAAACCTAGTAAGTGATGCCCTTTTCTCTTCCCTGCAACCTCTTTCCCACAAAAGAGACATTGTGAGCCTGTTTAATAGTTGATCATCACCCAGCATAGGTACTGCATCTTTGAGTGCTCCTCCTCCTCTCCATCATTGTAATTTTTTACTTCATTCTATAAGAAAGATGGTTTCCCTTTTCTCTCAATATGTGGTCAGTCAACATTCTTCTAACCTTACTTTCAGTGGAGGACATGTTTCACGTTTATATAGTTTTCCACATTTACATGGAATCTCATACATACAGTTCTTAGTCATGATTCCAGAGTTTGACCGAAACATTGTGAAAATAGCACTCAAAATGAGAACAGTAGTCCAGAGAAAAAAAAAACAAGAAAAAAAACAAGAAAAAAAAAAACAAGGAAAAAAAAAAACAAAAAATACTCCTTGATCAATTTACATGGTTTTTGGAATGTAACATTTTCTTTTCACAATGGACACGCACATCATACAGATTTAGCATTTTGGCATACTTCAAGACATTTCATTGTTCCATTACTTCCCTTGTTTTCTAGAGAGTGATAGACGATTTAGTATCCCTAACGAAACATTTTCCAAAAGATATTTTAACTGAAGAAATTTATCCCATTCTTAGAGGAGTTATTAGTAATTGCATTATTAATATAAGTAGTTCAGCATAGGAATTATACTTTTCAGTAAAAAAAAAATGTTTATTTACTTTTAAGAAGGTTTCACACAGAAAAGTTAGAAACAGTTACAAGAAATAAATATTACACATTTTTTAAATAAAAATAAGAATTGCTTTACATTGTTCAACTTATTTTCATATAAAATGTTAATAAAAAATATTATTACATATGTATTATAATGCAAAATATCTGTTGGCAGATGTTTCGTCGGGGACTCCCAATCATCTATCACTGTCTAGAAAACAGGGGAGGTAATGCAACAATGAAATGTCTCCAAGGATATGCGGAGTTTTATTTATTTTTGTTTTTTTAATATAGTTGGGGGAGGGGAGGGATCTGATAAGCACCATTTGTTTCAACAAAGAAGCCGTACCCCATTTTCCTAAATTAAGAAATTACTATGGTTGCGCTTGAATAGTTAAAAGCCCACCCCTTCCTCTTTCATATGCCACAAGAAGACATAGAAATACAGGGTGATCCACAAAATTGGGAATTTTTAAAATTGCGTATTGCCAGACATGAGCAAGTGGCAACACTGCGGCATAGCGACCTTAATCAAGTAAATATTTTGCCAATTTAGAAACCATGGTTACAACAGGATGAAGCCACATCACACACTACACGGCGATCGTTGCAGGCTCTACGATAATTGGTCGTTAATTGTATGATCTCAAGATTCGGTCATGTTGTCTGGTCCCCTAAATTGTCAAATTTATCCGTTTGAAATGTGCTTTTTCTTGTGGGGCTATCTCAAGAATAAAGTTTAGACAACTCAACTAAGACCTCTGGATGAGTTAAAACAGAGAATCCACGATGCTGCAGCAGTCGATGAGCAATCATTACAGCAGATTTCTAAGAACCATTTGTACAGGACATATTTTTTTTATAAAAATTTCATTATTACTTCTTAAATGGCATGTTTTAAGGTTTCAATAGCTATAATAAATTTCTTCCATCACTCTTGGTTTTATTATTAGATTGTTAAAAAGTTTGGGGATGGGGTCACCCTGTATAAGTATGTATGTATGCGGCAGCAGAAAACCATAAAAAATACATTGTTGCTTGGTCACCAGAATTTGTGAATTTTTCTTGTGGGGCTATCGCCAGAATAAAACTTATACAACTCAACTAAAAACTCTGGATGAATTAGAACAGAGAATCCATAATGTTGCAGCAGTCGGGATCTTTCTATCGATCTGGTAAATATATCACTGCTGATGCTATTCTCTATCTATATAAGAGCCAGGTACGTCCAAGGATGGAATACTGTTGCCACATCTGGGCAGGAGCTGCTAGAAAGGACTTGTCCTGCCTTGATAGAGTTCAAAATAGACTTTGTAGCCTCGTAGGAGATGTCCTTTTCTCCTCCTTGCAACCTCTATCTCACAGAAGAGATGTTGCGAGTTTGTCTCTGATGTATCGTTATTTTCATGGAAAGTGTTCGACTGAGCTTCAATCTATGGTCCCCCCTCGCCAAACTTTCACAAGAAACACCCGTCTAGCTGTAAACACTATCAATAATTCCCCCCACTCTTTATCTGTGCCTAAACCTAAACGTAGATTCCATGAACAAAGCTTCTTTCTTAGAACTGCACGCCTGTGGAATTGTCTTCCGTTTTCCTGCTTTCCGGCTGACTACAATATGGTTGTGTTCAAGTCTAATGTAAATAAGTTCTTGATGAGCCGTTCCATATAAGTTATCAAATTTACCAAATTTTCATTACTAATGATTACTATATTGTCCAATTTCTACTGTACACTCTTTAACCCTTATCCTTGAGTGGCCTCTTAGCCTTGATAATGTGGTGATGCCTATGTAAAAAAAAAAAAAAAAAAAAAGTCGATGAGCAATCTTAACTGGTTTCTTAAATAGCATGTTTTAAGCTTTCAATAAATAAAATATTTTTCTTTCATCACTTCTGGTTTTATTGGTTTGTTAAAAAGTTGCCGTTTTTTTTTAGAGGTCACCCTATAAAAGAACAATTAAAGAGACCATTACACACTTTTAGTTGGGAAATTCCTCGTTGATAGTGTGTGAGTGCTTCTCCGACTTTTTCCGTGGTACTTTTTCTTGTGGAATAGTCCTGGTCGCCCAACAGTTGACTCTCACCCACACACAAATCATGCAGGCCTGACAACCAGAAATGGAAATGCTCCGAGGCAACCTATAATGAAGAAGGAAAGACAAGTAAATAAAAGATTGCAAACATTTTTCATAAAACGAAAAAAATAAAAAGCTTTTCACAAATGTCACAAATATTACAGGGTGCAGACAATATTTTGCAATTTTCAACTGTTAGTTTTTTTTTGTTGTTAATTTCTTTGTTGTTATTGTTAGTCTCATCTCCATGAAATTTTATTTTTTGTTGTTAGTCTTGTCTACATAAAAACATTTTTACTGACTGGATATTTCTTTGACGAAATTAGAGGGAATTTATATCCAAATCATATAATTCTTTATTTTACTTAATCTTAGATACATGCTTCAGGCAGAGAAAGAGAGTGCTATTGGTTTTTTTTTTGTTTGTTTTTTTAAGCCACATTCCAACTTTTGTGTTTACTTTGCTTGCAAATGAATTCTATATCCTGATTCTTAGACATGTGGTCCCTGAATTTAGCTTCCAGTAGTTGGTGGTTTCTGGTGGTGGAATTATGAGTGGCTAGCCATTTCCTGCGACTTGACCCAGGATCGGCAAAACTAAACCGTGATAGTTGAAGATGCAGTTCATAGTAAGGATGAAGCCAGCTTAATCCAACCGGTATGATGGCCGCTACAAGTACAGGTGCATGTACAGACTTTTCAATTTTCTTTTCCCTTTGCTGGACATTTATCATCTGCAATGTTTGCCATTCAGATATACCACTACGACATGCAGTCCAGTGCCGCTGTACAACTCATGCTCTCTACTGATCCAAGTTATGACAACAGGACCATTGCCAGCACCATCAAAATGCATCACTGGATTGCCACAAATAAAATCGCTCCCAGAGTGATGAAAACAAAGTTTCTGGCCAGGGTTATGGTCTTTGGTATGGTTTCAAGTGAGCGCCACATCATGCCACCTCACATTTTCAAAGTTTGCTTGAAAGTCAACACCAAAGTGTACCTGGATGTGCTGAAGAGTGTGGTGATCCTTTGGTGCAATCAGGTGGCTGCTAGTAGAACCTGGGTATGGCAGCAGGACTCTGCGTCGGCCCACAAGTCCAAAGAGCACCAGGCTTGGCTTCAAAAGGAGTGCTACGACTCTTCTCTCACGCCCCAGCCCCCTCCTCCCTCAATCTGAATCCGCTGGACTACTTCATTTGGTCATATGTTGAGAACACCACCAACATGATCTCCCACAACACCAAAGTCAGTTTTATCGCCGCCATCTGCCGAGTATTCGCTGAGTTTATGGTAAAGGCATGCTCCTAGTTCCGACCCTGTATTGAGGCTGTAATTGAGGCTGAAGGAGGCTACATTGAACAAAGATCAGCTCTACTACATAAGTTACTTGAATTGATATTTTCAATAAAAATAGTAGTTTTTCATTTAAGAGTTGGTGATCCCCTCGTGCAATCAGGTGGCTGCTGGTGGACCCTGGGTGTGGCAGCAGGATTCAGAGCCAGCCCACAAGTCCAAAGAGACCCAGGCTTGGCTTTAGAAGTAGTGCTACAACTTTGAACCCTTCTCTCACTAGCCCTGCTCCTCCCCCAACCTGAATCCACTGGACTATTTTGTTTGGTCATACGTCGAGAACATCACTATAATGACTAAAGACAGCCTGATCGCCACCATCTGCCAAGTACTTGCCAAGCTCCTGCTGGCGCTTGTGGAAAAGGCATGTTCCCAATTCCAGACCCGTATCAAGGCGGTGATTGAAGGTGATGGCGGTTACATTGAATAGATGTCAGCTCTACATAATCAAGTTATCTGAATTGATTTTTTAAATAAAAGTTTTAAAATAAAACTGTAGTGTTGTTTTCTTTAGGGGCGACATTTTTATCGTTCCACCTCGTATTATAAATTGCAATTTTATTGTATTACCTTTCTCACTTTGGTTTTAAAAAAGATTGAATTATCTCCCTTGCTTTATGAATATTTGCACGCTTATCAAAAGTGTTTTGAATAAAATGATTAGACTGATTTTTAACTACATAAATAAAACAATAGTTGTATACTTATGTGTGAAAATATTTAACCGATAAACTCTTAAACTATTGGTCACATAACACTGAAATTAACAGAAAATAGTAATCAGACATCATAGGATAGTTTATGAGTAAAATCTTTGCATAAATTGATATATATATATATATGTTTATTGTTATATAAACATGCTCACATCCCGCTGCTACAAATAGCCACTTGTTTCAATCAAACAACAGATATCATCAGGCAGCGACTTGACTATTCAAAAGTTCAATGAATAAACTTAATAAGCTTATTCATTGAACTTAATAAGCTTATTCATTGAACTTAATAAGCTTATTCATTGAACTTTTGAATAGTCAAGTCGCTGCCTGATGATATCTGTTGTTTGATTGAAACAAGTGGCTATTTGTAGCAGCGGGATGTGAGCATGTTTATATAACAATAAACAAGTATTATCAGCTCTTTTTATTGAGCACTATCTAACAACCTCGTTGAATTCATTAGTCCATTACTTTTGAATATAAAAAAACCCGAGTATATATATATATATATATATATATATATATATATATCAGTTAATTCAGTTTATATATATATATAACTGAATTAACTTTTTTCGCTTTGCATCTTGTGACATTAAAAAAAGTCTTCCAGGTTCAGTTCATTAATGTCTATTTTAAAAATTTGACAAAATGACTGATTTACCTCCCCTGTTTTTAAAGTAATTTTCAATGATAGATAATACAATGAAATTGCAATCTATATATAAATAAAAGTGATTTTGTTTTGTCTGTGCGTGGTACAGTCTCTACCAAACTACTCTTAATTTTTGGTTTACAGACTTTGCACTTAATATATAGAGAATTTGGACCTGTGGAACAAATTCAATTTGGTTTTAAGCTGGTAAAAATAGCTGCTAAAAGGTCAAAATTGAAAAAAATTTTAACTTGGCAGGCATAGGTCGACTAAACATGTTATTTCTATGCATATGCAAATATACATTTAAACCTTTAACAATGTTATTTTTAAAGTTTTTATACGCAAATGGTAACAAATAATACTCGGTAGCTGGATAGCTAAATGTTTTGATTTCAATTCTAGATGATGGCACACAAGTCATATTTTTAAAAACCTTTGAAATAACTACTATATATTGGGTACAATATAATAATCAATTTGTTATATAGTCATAAATATGAAATCTGTATGAATTAAAATATCATATCTAAGTGTATTTTATGCCCAGGCAACTCCAGATGGCCCGCTTGTTTATCACAAAATTAATTTTTACTTTAAAAGTGTTTTTACTTCAAATTCCATTTTCATTTGTGACTAATATCATAGAAGCACTAAATATTTTTGTATCAAGAATACAACATGTATATAACGCCATTTTCTACTTACCTTGTTCGTTATTGATGAGAGTATAGCGACCGCGATGTGATACTGCCGATACCGCATGGCCTGCCTCACTACCCGATACGCTTCCCAGGCTCCAGTCTGTATTGCAGCAGTGATAACAGTTTCCTGGATTGAAGATGGCAGGATTTTCCCACAGGCCATTTGGAAAACCAAAGTGCAGATGCGAGCCTAAAAAGAAAGTGGTCTTTTCTCAATGGTAAGACATAAATATAAGAAACTAGCTGTAACCAGCCATGCGTCGCTGTGGCTCACATACGCACAAACAAACACCATTGTAATAACGTTTTAACATGATTCTAAAAAAATAGCTTGGTAACATAATTGCATAAGCACAACATTTAGTAATAACATCTAAGAGGTATTTATTGAAAAATAAATTTTTTTAGTCTATCGTACTTATGCACGCACACTTGAATGCCTACTGGAGAGAACTTGAATGCCTACTAGACACTATCCTCAAGTGTCTAAGGTCCCTTTGTGCAGGGGTTTGTCAGAACAACCTGGCATGAGGATACTTTTTCCCTACAAGTAAACCCTGACTAAATATTCAAAATCACATTTTGTATTCGCTGCCCAAATAAGATCTTCTTTCTAACCCACATGAGCTTTTAAGAGGAATGGTGCACCTTCTCCAAGTGATGTTACCTCAAGTAATAACACAAAGCTGATTACTCCACCAGACTAGATAAATTCTTGTCTAGTAAGACCAAGAGATCAAAACAAAAGATATACTGCAACGTATTAAAATGGTTAATTGGGGAGAGGGAAATTATGTTCTCAATTTCTTTACTAACTCAGTGTTTGAGAGATAAAGAACTTTAATGGAACATTCGAATATCTATATATCTCATATGGAATTCAAGTGTTAGACCTAACGTAGTGAGCCCCTTGATTTCTGAGAAATTTGACTGAGGAAAAATAAAGCAAACAAACAAAACACAACTGTAAGAACTTGTAAATACCATTTCATAAAACAAAACTTTAAGAACTTGTAAATACCATTCTAAAAAACAGCACAGTAACCTAAGTGCATAAGAACAATGTTTATTATTGATATGAACGATTTATTGAATGAAAAATGAAAAGAATTTTAGGCTTTAAAACATGTCTGTTAGTGACGTCATGTTTTAATGTTAGTGTTCATTTATTTAGTAGAATGGAATGTGAGAATTTTCAGCACTTGGCCAATCAGAATGGACAGATTTTGGAAAGAGAGCTGTTATCTATGAATCAGAAAAGGGAAAGCTTATGTTATGTCTATGCCTTTATGATCCAGTTACAACGGATGCAGGGCTCTATAGGCAAATTTATCTTTAGTTGACCTTTGACAACTAAATATTTTTGTTTACTAGCCAAATAGAAAAGTTACTAGCCAAACCCACATGATTTTTAGAATATGACATCTTCGTTCTGTGACGAGTATGTACATCATAAAGATTTTTCTGTGTTTTTTTAATAAAGTGTAATTCTAAATATACAACAAATTTTATGTTGATACTTGAAGGTATAAACATTGTATCCTTTAGATGTTTTTTTTCAACAGCCTTTGTTAAAAAAATGAGTATATTGTTCTATTAAACTATTGTTTAAATAATTTAACTTTGTTCGTTTATTAAAAAAAAAAAGTTTAAAAAGATATTTTTCACTCATAGTGAGCTTTGGAAGATTGTCAGTGAAAGAAATCCAATCGCCGAAAGTGTTTCATTATTTCTAGTCGCCACTTTGAAAAATTACTGGCAAATGCGACTGTTTCACTCGCAATGTAGAGCCCTGAGATGTAACCACATTATCTGTATGAAGTGCAGATTTCCTCCCAGTGTTGACTGGTGATGGTAGGAGGACTAAATATCTAGAGGGAAAAATAGGAACTCCTTCCTCTAAAGATGTTGCGATTATGATGGTATTGCTCCTAGGATGCAATGTAGCATTTTATTATAACAACTAAATGTGTCTAAAATGGCGTTCTAAAGTTACATAAGATAGTGGCTAATAGCCCAGACATACGGAATTTGTATGTGGCATCTGTTGTGGCAAACCTACAATACTTTGGTACAGAGAGAAATTTCTGCACTCATTTTATTATATAAGAAAAAGATAAATTGGATGAAAACGATTCTGTTTAGTTCAACAATAAAGGGGCCCCTGTCAATCATGACACTCAGATTTGGCTGCAAGGCCTGGTACTTTCGTCACAAAACAATGTGGATTCCTTTGGCAGTGAAAAGAGACTCTTCAATTGTCGAAAAAAAAAAAACTTGTTTTTATCAAGCCATCATTTGCGTCCTTATCTCATTGTGACTTAATATTTAAGGTTTCCTATCTTCTTCCTTTTTTCTCCTCTCCGAAATAAAGAGTTGTAAATCAATTTCCTTTCTCTTCCACCTTCTAAACACGAAATCAAATTTTCTCATGTAACAAAGAATATCAGGTTTACTTGTGAAACCTATGTTTCATTACTCCGTTAGAAACATCTCAGTTGACCTTTGTGACCTGTTTTTACCAGCTGGTTTATCAGCCAGTGCTGTGAATTAGAGCTTTGCCTGTTTTTATAATAATTTGTGAGAATCTGCCAGCAAGGTCAGTCGATGTCACCTGGGATCCATATTATTGCCATACATATTATTGCAATCATGAGAGGAAAACTCGTTTTGATGTTCATGATTAAAAGTGGGGAAGAAAAAACAAAGACACATCTGGGTCTTCGATAGCTGAATGTTTGCTTAAAAACCTGGGATGCGCAACAAACTTTAGCACTGACTCATTCACTATTCCGAGTCATGCGCGTTTGACCTATCACCTGAAGATCTTGGAGAATATTCATGTTTGCTTTAAAAAAACTTCTCTCTGCAAGCAGAGGGAATGGCTCTTAGATCTGAACGTGATCAGTCTCTAGATGATATCAAACGTATTGGTATTTTAGACATAAAGTGTAAACCGTTTTTTTCTTTTTTTTTTAATACACTATATATTGCTATTTTTCAAACGTATCGTCTCCCATTTTTATTTTAAACGTATCGTCTCCCATTTTTATTTTAAACGTATCGTCTCCCATTTTTATTTCAAACGTATCGTCTCCCATTTTTATTTCAAACGTATCGTCTCCCATTTTTATTTCAAACGTATCGTCTCCCATTTTTATTTCAAACGTATCGTCTCCCATTTTTATTTCAAACGTATCGTCTCCCATTTTTATTTCAAACGTATCGTCTCCCATTTTTATTTCAAACGTATCGTCTCCCATTTTTATTTCAAACGTATCGTCTCCCATTTTTATTTCAAACGTATCGTCTCCCATTTCTATTTCAAACGTATCGTCTCCCATTTCTATTTCAAACGTATCGTCTCCCATTTTTATTTCAAACGTATCGTCTCCCATTTTTATTTCAAACGTATCGTCTCCCTTTTCTATTTCAAACGTATCGTCTCCAATTTCTATTTCAAACGTATCGTCTCCCATTTCTATTTCAAACGTATCGTCTCCCATTTTTATTTCAAACGTATCGTCTCCCATTTTTATTTCAAACGTATCGTCTCCCATTTCTATTTCAAACGTATCGTCTCCCATTTCTATTTCAAACGTATCGTCTCCCATTTCTATTTCAAACGTATCGTCTCCCATTTCTATTTCAAACGTATCGTCTCCCATTTTTATTTCAAACGTATCGTCTCCCATTTTTATTTCAAACGTATCGTCTCCCTTTTCTATTTCAAACTTATCGTCTCCCATTTCTATTTCAAACGTATCGTCTCCCATTTCTATTTCAAACGTATCGTCTCCCATTTCTATTTCAAACGTATCGTCTCCCATTTCTATTTCAAACGTATCGTCTCCCATTTCTATTTCAAACGTATCGTCTCCCATTTTTATTTCAAACGTATCGTCTCCCATTTTTATTTCAAACGTATCGTCTCCCATTTCTATTTCAAACGTATCGTCTCCCATTTTTATTTCAAATGTATCGTCTCCCATTTTTATTTCAAACGTATCGTCTCCCATTTTTATTTCAAACGTATCGTCTCCCATTTTTATTTCAAACGTATCGTCTCCCATTTTTATTTCAAACGTATCGTCTCCCATTTTTATTTCAAATGTATCGTCTCCCATTTTTATTTCAAACGTATCGTCTCCCATTTCTATTTCAAACGTATCGTCTCCCATTTCACTCGATTCTATTAAAAAAAAAGAAAAGAAAAAGGAAATCCCTCGATTTAGCTGATAAAAAGTGATGGTGAAACCGGTCAGCTGGCTTCCTTCTTTAATTATTTTTTTTTCCATTTCCAACTTTTAATCATGAAGATCAAAACGGGTTTTTCTGTCATGATTGCAATAATGAAATTTTGTACCCCACATAAAATTATGATATATATATATATGAGTGAATTATAAAAATATATCTACGATAATTTAGCTTCCATGTTTCAATAATTCCCTGAGGGAATGAAATGCGGAAACCTCTGTGTAGCTTAATTGCCATAAATATATTTTCATAATTTACTACCTAGCACTACCCACATATGGAGCACTGTTAAAGTAAATATTAAAAATCGATACATAAAATATTATATCTACTTATAATATTACATATGAATACATAAAATAATAATAATCTATATATTAATACTGTAGTACGTATGTATGTGTGTCACAGTTTCCAGATTATAAATTATTTGATCAGAAAAAACGAGGATAAGTGATAACATACAACAAACATTAAATTAAAACATACATGTTGATAATTTAATGTTTGTAGTATGTTATCACCTTCTATCCTCCTTTTTAATAAATAGGATCTCCCGATCACTGAAGACACAATATAAAAAAAAAAAAAAAAAATGATATCGCTTTGACGCCATACATGAAACTAAAATATGCCTTCTGGGTCTTTTGGCTAGGATCTAAGGGTAGTATTTACCTGTCTAAAGATGCTATGATTATATTGTGGCGTTTGCGTTGATGCCAGGCGTCCATACAATGAAAATATATCACAGACTTCTACGAAGATATTGGGAGATAAACCGTAATAACCAGATATATTCTGACACTACATTAACCAGATTACTTAGATGAATAATTTTACAGTTTTAACAAAAGGGTTACAATAATATCATAAAACAAACTTAGCCTTCGGGTCAAGATCAAAGTGTAGTATCTGTTCTTCAGATGCTGCACTTCTATTTCTTGTACTCTTTCGGTGGAGGAGGAGTCCTTCACAACTGAGACAATTTTTTATTTTTGTATCTTTTCTCCACGTTAAAAAACGACCCTGGTGTCTAACTCTGTCCTGTGGGGAGGCATTGTAAATAGGTACAATAATATCATGGTGTCTCCACTCATACTGAATGTTCATTGAATGCCCAGCAGAAATACGTTACATATGAAAGATGCCGCCCTGAATTTTACATAGATCCTTCTAGTAATAATGAACCAGTTAAAACGCAGATTAAAAAAAGCAAAAACATATTTAAGAAGTATGTCGTAGTTTGCTTGAAGCATTGTTTATTGGATTCAGCAAAAAGAGAGAGAGATCTATAAAACAGGAAGTGACATATCTGCCTTCTGAGAGATCTATAAAACAGGAAGTGACATATCTGCCTTTGCCCTCTGGTGGTCAGGCCTGTGTCACCAGAATTAAAGGGCGATAATCAAGTTTAGCTTAAGAGTACCGTTTTGTGTCCGTTAGCTGGGAATTTCAATTCCCACATATATATACATAATATATTTAAATTCTAATTTTTAACCCTTATTAGAGTCTTCAAGAAAATACAATTTCTTTTCCAGTTTTTTTAAGCATGGCATGTTATCACTTAACCGTAGTCTTCTGTTACTATTAAGGGTAAAGGTTTTTCTATGCTGAAACTTAGAATTTAAATGAATAAATGTTTGTTTCTAAAAAAAAAAAATAAAAACTGCATTTCGCCTGGTCTCTAAACTTCTAATATTTAAATTTCAATGTATTCAAACAGTGGAAATATTTTCACTTATAAACATTTATAAGTTGTAGTTTCTGAACAAGTTGGAAGCAATTTGAGAGTCTAATCTTCCTACAAAGATGAAACGTGACTACTCTGAATTTGCTTCAGCTTTCATATATGAAAGTAGCACGTGGACCTTAACCAAACGACTTGCAAAGAAACGTGGTAGTATGTACAGAAGAATGCTAAAAGCTGCTCTCAACATTCTTGGAAGCAGCATCTTACAAAGGAACAACTGTACGGACACCTTCCGCAGACCTTAATCCTAATAAGAGAAAGGGCCAGATCTGCTGGTCAAGGCTAGAGGGCTAAAGATGTGATTATCAGCAAATTTCTTTTGTAGATGCCAAAACAGGGATGTGACTCAGAAGGGAGAACACACAGAACGTACGTGAAGCAGCTAGCAGAGGACAGACAATAAATAGCTGTGAAAACCTACTTGGTATGATAGACAATAAAGCGAGATGACTTGAGAGAATCAAGAAGATCTGTAATGCTGGCATGATTGAATCATGATAATGAGGAATTTGTTCACAAACACTTTCTAGTGTTTAGGAGATATATCTGCAAAACAATACATGTTCTAAAACAGGGTATGGTATAAAGGTCTACTCCACAAGGTATAACTGAAAATGCCTTCCCAATCATTAAATCATTTCTCTCAGATAGGTTCATAAGAGTAGTGGTTGATGTGCAGAAATCAGAAGCTCACAGTATTAATGCTGCCATCTATGGCAACACATCAAAGGCTGTAAATGACCCAAGTTTTGTGCAATGGGGAAGGAGGTGGCTGGTTAATTTTAATGCATCTAAAACCAAGCTCCTATCTTTACATCACTAATGTTCTGACCTCCATCTGGCATCAATTGAAATCAATGACTCATCTTGGGGAAAGCTTCTAGGTCTAACCTTTACAATTGATCTGAAATGCCAACATCACTGGGAAAATAGTGGGATCATTCTATCGCTTCAGTAGATATTTCACTGCCGATGCAATTCTTTACCTGTATAAAAGCCAAGTATGTCCAAGGATGGAGTACTGTTGCCACATTTGGGCAGGATAAGCTGCTAGAAGCAGCTTATCCTGCCTTGACAGAATTCAAAATAGACTTCGTAGCCTAGTGGGGGATGCCCTTTTTTCTCTTTCCTGCAACCTCCTTCCCACAGAAGAGACGTTGCAAACCTGTCTCTGCTTTATCGTTATTTTCATGGCAAGTGCTCGTCTGAGCTCCAATCTATGGTGCCCCCTTGCCAAACTTTCACAAAAAACACTCATCTAGCTAAAACCACTATTAATAATTTCCCACTCTTTTTCTGTGCCTAAACCTAAACGTAGATTCTATGAACAAAGCTTCTTTCAAAGAACAGCATACCTGTGGAATTGTCTTCAGTTTCCCTGCTTTCCAACTGATTACCACATGGCTGTCTTTAAGTCCAACACAAACAAGTTCTTGATTGTCAGAAAATAACGCTGATAAAACGGGATTCCCGATTGGTTGATATAGCTTCCACCAGAAGACATGGATTGCACTTTTGGCAGAAATTTGACTTTAGAGTTTGTTGACGAAGGGATTTTGAAGCGCTGACAACTCAAAAATGTGTCTCCATCTCATTGGGCGTAATTAAACTCTCTTAAAATCATCTAGTCAACTGTGGGATTGGTGACAAATTCAATTATGAACTCTCTCGAGTTGTTTTAAATTAATCACCTAAAATTGTTATTCCAGTCAATGAAAATCGTAAAACCGATAATTATTGAACTGTGTCTTTTTATTTGTGTTTTTTTTTCTGAACTGTCCACAAGATTCGACCTTGGATTCAACGAACATATCGACAAACGACATCACTACTCAGCCTGAATCGCCAGCTAAATTAGTCCACTTTGATGTCGCAAGACAAAACCAGAATGGCAGAAACATCCAGCACATTGTTTTATCTCAGGATATTTCTGGCAAAGAGTGCGATAGCTGTGTAAGTTAATTCTCACATAGTGAGCCGTTCCCTTCAAGTAATCCAATTTTCCAAATTTGCACTACTAATGATTACTACGATATTATCCCATTGACTACTATACACTTGTTCTCCTTATCCTCAGGTGGCCTCCAGGCCTTGATAAGTGATAACTCCTTTATAAAACAAAAAAACTAAACTACATAACGCAAAATACTTGAATAAGTGCGTTTCATGTGGATCAAATTGAAGAGGATGGGAAATATTGATACCATGGGATTTGTGCTTTCACGGACATCCATAAAAAGGGAATAGAAATTTTTATTATATTTGATGTTTTTATAACTTGAAAATCATTGAAATTAAAAAATAATAGAAATGTTAAGAGGTTCAGGGCTCTGAGCAAGAGTGAATAATTGATTCTTCGGACGAGTTTAGATGAAAGATTATCAAAATTTATTTCAACAAACATCCTTTACTAACACCTGCTCAGACCCAATCAAAGCCGAGTATAACATTGAGCCCCATCCAAAAAATTGAACATATGACATGCAAAAAGTAAAAGGAAAAATGTAACATCGGAGAAGCATACAAAGAGATAGGACGACTTCTTCAATACCAGACTTTCCTGCTGGTATACAAATAAAACAGTTACAAAATCATGTAGTGTTTTTTTTTTTTGTTTTCTGTTGCTTCTCTCCTTCTTGGGCAAAAAAAAAAAACTCCAATTTAATATGTTACAAACTTTGTCAACCAAGCTCCAACCCCTGTCCCATCACCGC
This sequence comes from Euprymna scolopes, assembly GCF_053919585.1. Taxonomy (NCBI): domain Eukaryota; kingdom Metazoa; phylum Mollusca; class Cephalopoda; order Sepiida; family Sepiolidae; genus Euprymna; species Euprymna scolopes. Next base: position 85,158,885 of record NC_136517.1, on the reverse strand, counting down.
AACATTGCACCCTTGTCCCTTTCTTACAAGTATTTTAAGGGAATGTGCTCTGATGAACTCTTAGCATTGGTGCTCTCTTGATGTGTATACTCCTGACCAACCTGACAAGCAGCAAAATCCCACCTCTTCACTTGAAGCCCTTAGATGCCAGACTTTAGTTTCTTCCCTCTGACTGCTAGACTTTGGAATTCCTTCCCCATTTCCTGCCCCCCTGAAATGCAGAAGTTTAAGTGTAATGTGAATAGATGTCTCATTCAATTCCTCAGTCCTCAATTAGACACGATCCCAAATAATGATCATGTGGCAATATACGTCTTATTGGGAAAGGTGGTTAAAAAAAAAAAAAAGAAAAAACTTGAACTATCCCATTCTTAACTGTGACACAGCTTCCACTTCCATTTTTCATACGCACTCGCATATTAAATGTCAAATATGATGATAGTTAAGGAGATGCTTGACCGTTTCTTAGGGACCAGATCGTGACTGCATCCTTGAAGATCAAAAAGAGCAGTTGGGAAGCTGACTGTATGAATGGTAGCCTTTGTCTGCTGAACAGCAAGTCAACCCTCGAGTTGTTTAACATGAAAGCATACCGTCTATTATACACAATTAATTTAACAAAAGTTGCATCCCTGTCCCTGTTTTACAAGTACTCTAATGGAATGTACTCTGATAAATTCGTAGCATTTGTACTCCTCGACACAAATAGATAACCCAACAAGCAACAAAATCCCACCTCTTCACTGTAGAGGTCCCTTTTATGCCGGGAAAAAAATTCTACTCTAATAGTTTATTCCCTTGAACTGAGAGACTTTGGAATTGCCTCCCTTTTTCCTGCTTCCCTAACTATACTAACATGCAAAAATTTAAATGTAATGCGAATAACATCTTGCTGCTCAACTCTCTACTTAGAGTGTTTCTGTTGGAATGGCCCCCATATAGTAGCTCCTTATACCTGAGTGACAATATACCTTGTTCGGAGTGAATATAAGAAAAAGAAAAATTTACCCTTGTTGCATTGCTGATAGAATCTATTTGATCAGATGCCGATTTGAGCGTGTCCAGAATCAGAGGGAGAATAGATTCCAGGTCAGTGCAGTTAGTGGCACCGATTGCAGTCAGGCTGTCACATACCAAAGTCTGGTGTATTGCTGCAAGAGAAGAACACAAAATATAAGTCAGCAGGTGATAATTAGGGCTATGACAAGAGAATATTCTTTTCATTGTTTTGACTCTCGAGTATATATCCGACACAATCAATTGAAAACCACATCACGCTAACTAAAAACATATAAGATATTAACCGATATACACTCGAGAGTCAAAATAATGAAAAGAATATTCTCTTGTAATAGCCCTACTCATTACCGACATTCTTATTAGTAGAACAAGCATCTCTATAAGTTATTGACATTTCGATCAAATGGTTTCTTCAGAGTCAAGTGATTATACTTTGGCTTTGAAGGGACCATTTGGTCGATATCTTAGCAAGTTGGTGCCCAAATAATACACACACACACACATATATATATATATATATATATATATATATATGTATGTATTATTGTTTTATTGTATCAGCAGGTGATAATACTTGAGATTTTTCTAAGGGGGAAAGAGAGAGAAAGGAGGTGAGGGGGAAAGAGAGAAAGGTGGGGAGAGAGAGAGAGAGGTTTCGGAATTTTTGAGATTAGGATTGATAAGTTCTCATGTTGGATGTTAACATCACCGTTATATAACCGTTGTGGACGGTCGTTCAAATGTTTTTCAGTCTATATAATTTCTAAATCTATTTTTGTCACTGGTCTGATATATACGCTATATACAAAGTGCCTAAGGTGACCATCAGCAACTCCTGTCCAGACTATGCAGTTTCACTGCTACACCATCGTCTTCCGAGATGAATGGTTGCCAACGATATATTTAGAGAGAGACAGAGATACAAGACAAATATACATTTATGCATATACTAGCCTGGGTGTCCAGCATTGCCCAGGTGTTTGGTTGGGAGGTGTGTGTTGAACAACACAAAAAAAAAAAAAAAATGGTAGTAAGCAGGCAGGTTCAAACCCGTACCACATGATTGGTTGGTTGTTTTTGTTTTACGGCATATCAACCCTTTTCAGGTTATTTAATGCCGAAGTCAGTGATTTTGAAGAAAAGTTTTTTAATAGAATATATTTGTTTTGTTTTTTCCAAGTCACTTTCTATTTAACCCATAGTTAGGACCCTAACAGGTACTACCACTCCGGGTCAGAGTGGACCTGGGAGCAATGGCAATTAAAGGGTTGCTCCACACTCCCCAAAACCCGCAAGCTGGGGCCTCACCATCGGATATAGTTTAAGGTCATATCCAGGACCACGTACCACAGGAGGAGGAAAAGAATGAAAAAAAGAGGATAGTGAATTCAATCAGTTGGTAATTAATTCAAGAATCATAGGAGTCATCACGCATGCGCAGAACTGAATGCTGCTTTTAAACCTAGCCGGGGGCCAGTTAAGCTTCCTGCTTTCTGTTTTATTTATTTGCTTCCCCACGAACATAGCCATTAGAAATTTGAAATGCAAATAGCGTCAAGTTTTTTAAAAATTTTATTATTAACTCCAGGACCATTATGTTTTTTTTTATATGATGAATGTATATTTTTGAGATGAGGATTTATAATTAGTTTTCGTATCATTTAGACTATTATTCTCATCTGGGTTTTTTTTTTTTTTTTACGTTTCAAAAATATACATTCATCATATCAAAAAACCGGAATGGACCTGGAGTTTATAACAAAATTTAAAAAAGACTTGGCGCTATTTGCGTTTTAAATTTCTAACGGCTGTGTTCGTTGGGAAAGCAAATATACCAAACATTTTTTCACTATTCACCAATAACATCCAGTGTGAATGCACCTGAAGATGGTCGGAGGTTACATCGGGCGAAATATTGTGAAAAAAAAAACCCAACTAAGATGAGAATAATAGTCCAAATAATACAAAAAATAATCTTCGTAATAGTCGTCTGTTTTCTAATCGTGGCCATTGTACTTTATTCTTCGACGTCAGCAGATCATGCGACTTTAATAGAACAGCCTTCTATTTATGTAGGCCACTCTCAAGTAGGTTACTATGCAGGTTTATCAATATAGAAAGAATAAATTTAAAAAAATAAAAAAAAGAAAGAAACAAAAGAAACTGTTAAAAATGGAAACAGTTCTCTTACCCGAATTTGACTGGAACAGACTCGCAATCGTATCAATAAAGTCAACGCTGAGAGCAGGAAAATTCTGGCACATCTTCACGGCACACATCAGGCTCAGCTGCCAAAGGAATAAATAGAAAAAGAAATAGGTTCTAATTCAGAATTCAACCAAATTAAAAAAAAAAAAAAAAATACATAAAATTCTTTAATCACAAAACAAAGATGCCATATTCCAAAAATCATGTAAATTGATAAAGTAGTTTCATTTTTAAGTAAGTAAATCAAATTTTGTGAACATTTGAAAAGTAATTATCTCGCTCACCATTATGAAAAAAAAATCTTATCAAGGGAGATAACTCAACAATGATTTATACCTACTACATTTTATAATGCTGATGAAGTCACATTACTTGTTTAAAACGATTTTCTTTATAAAATAAAATTACTTGATCAATTTACGTGATTTTTAAAATATGACATTTTAATTCTGTGACGGATACATATATCACAAAAATTTTCTGTAATTTTTTTTTTTTTTTAAATTTGGTTAAATTCTAAAAAAATATGAAAAAAAAAAAAAGATATAAAATAACATTTTTATAATTTTAGATTTTAAATTTGGACATTGGCTGAAATGGGTATGGTCAGTAATTTCAATCCATACATTTGTTCACTTTTATGGAGATCAGCTAGTTTGGTGTTTCAGTTAAATATCCCATCAACATTTTCATGATGATGATGGTATGTAAGATGTTGCACACGTCCCAGACTCCAAGGTGGGCAACAGCAGGCAATATTGATTAATTACAAGAAACCTTCTCAACCACCAATAGCAATGGCTAAAGATACATTACCTGAAAGTAGTTCTTTTAAACTCCTCGGACTGACGTTCACCGGGAACATGAGTTGGAACAAATACATTGAGAGCATTGCCAGAGCCGCTGCGAGAAAGGTGGGCTCTCTCTACCGTGCTAGAAAGCTATGTACGCCTGAAAGTATCCTGTACCTCTATAAGGCCACCATTAACCCATGTATGGAGTATTGTTGTCACATTTGGGCTGGTGCATCTGCTACTAGTCTTTCGCTCCTGGACAGGGTTCAAAAGAGAATTGCCAACCTGATAGGTCCTGAACTGTCATCTAAGCTTCAATCGCTGTCCCATCGACGAAATGTTGCATTCCTCTACCTGTTCTACAAGTATTTTAATGGTGAATACTACGACAAACTACAAGCACTTGTACCCCCGCCCTCGATGTAAATAGACAAACGGCAAAATTCCACCCCTACACAGTAGAAATCCGTAGATGTAAGAAATCCTTTTACTCTAATAGTTTGTTTTCTCCAGAACTGCTAGACTTTGGAAGTCTCTTCTGGGATTTTACTTTCCCAACTGTACTGACATGCAGCTGTTCAAATGTAATGTGAACAAACATCTTGCTGTTCATCTTCCTACATAGTATCCCTGCAACTTACGTCTTCGATAGCAGCTCTATACAAAGTGGCAATGTGCCTTGTTTGGGGTAAAAAAAAAAAAACTTTAACCCTTATTCTCGAGTGGCCTCTTGGCCTATGTAAAAAAAAAAATAAAAAAAAAATACTGTCTCATGTTTGCTCTTCATTCAGTCTGAGCCAACTAGCCATATTGCAAGCAGTCAGGTCATTTTGTATGCATTCAAATCAAGCGAAGAACAGCAATTGGAACATGGCTGACTTGTCGATAACTCAAAAATGTGATGGAGGTAGTCTTTGTGGAAACTTCCAATCAGTCTCATTGATCAAGTGAAATAACGGTGTGACAAAAAAATCAGTTACTTCCATTTACACGATAATATTAAGACGTATTAAGACGTGTATTAAAAGACGTGTATTAAAAACTTTGTATTAAAAGACGTGTATTAAAAGATGTGATAGATTAACGGACGGAGCCCCTTAAAGATATACGTGGATGCACTGTTCTCATCTTGAGTGTGATTTTCACGTTTCGGACAATGTAACCTCCGACCTTCTCCAGGTGTATCTTATTGAACCCAGAAATGTTTCTGTTGAATTTGAATAGAATTTTGAGCGGAACCTTTTATTTACTTCACGGGGGTAGCATGCTCTTGTTCCGTCAGCCATGATCGGATAAAGGTCCTAAGTAATTTGCAATCGTATTTTTCGGTCGCCCACACTGAGGATTGAACCTTCAATCTTTAGGAGAATATCACTTTTTACAATTGATTTTTGCAAGTACTCTACGTGGATGTAATTGAAACATTTAATTTTTTTTTTTATGGAAATCACTCCAGACAAGACGTGAAGCAACTTGATGTAAAAAGCTAACAAAAACGAAAGATGATTATCACAAAGAGAGCAGATGCCTATTGACCTTAGTCTTAAAAAACCAAGGGTATAGGTAGGAGAAAAACAGTCAGCAAGATGAGATTTCCACAAATTTGCAGGTCTTGGAAATCTATATAATTATAAAACTCAAATGACCTTGTAACGGGTGTTGTAACCCAACATCCGGTTTACGACTTCCGGTTGCGCATGCGTACATGAACATATACCTATAACAGCATAAAGAAATAAACACAAATCGCTACTTTTGCAGAATTTGACCTGTGCACTGAAATATTAACGCCATTATTTAGAAATTATTATTTAACATGGGAAGGGTGGGGGATGTTTTGCAACTATTCTGTATTACAACTATACTGTCACAATTTTCTTACAAATAAATCAATTTTGACCCGTTGACAATCATAAGAACAATTTACAACGGCGATTTCCCCACTGCCTTCCTTTTTTAAATTTATTCTCCATTTTTTAATACACCTTTCTTAAAAAACATTAATACATTTTCTTCTATACTACCAACATAAACAAATAACCCCGAAAATGTTTTTTTTTTTAATTTGCGTTACAAGTAAATAATTGACGTGACAATAAAACATATTGTTTTACTGTGTACGTTTTCAGCGTCCCAATTTTTTTTCACGTTTAAATTATCCAAATAAACATTTTTAAATACTTTTTGCTTTTTTTTTTTTTTTTACCTTGTTCATTTTCGTATTACATTTAAGTAATTTTAACGCAATTTTCTTACAAGTAAATCTACTATAGCCCATTGAAAACCATAAGAGCATTTTACAACGGCGATTTACCCATCACCTTCCTTTTTTTTTTTAATTTATTCTCCATTTTTTAATACACATTTCTTAAAAACAGTCATACATTTTCTTCTACAATACCATAAAATAATCAACGCGACAATAAAACGTATTGTTTTACTGTGTATGTTTTCAGCATCCCAATTGTTTTTTTGTTTTTTTCGCATTTAAGTTAAAAGATATACCAACATTTGAATTTAACTTTAAGTATTATGGTATCTGTTCAGTGCACATTTACCTTTAAGTATGACAAACCACTTAGAATTCAATGGCTGTAAATTTTTTTTTTCAAAAATAAACAATTATAAACAGAACGACTCCAAGAAATCTATATTCTTTTTTAATTTTAATATACTTTCATAGAAATGTTTCTGTTATGTTACAAAAAACTATTTTCTTTACGTCACAAGTGTCACGCTCATACATCAATTCCATAGCTAATATAACATACTGACCCAACGGGTCACAGGTAGTCTAGTACGTACAGAAATAAGAAGTTGTGTTAAAATGAGAAATTAAAACAGCGAATTGATGAAGACCACTAGACCAATGAGTCAAATGAACTGAAACAAAAACAGGAAATAGATTTGATAATTCTGAACATATGACAATAGTATTTGTAGAAAAAATTGAGACTAGCACCCTTACATCTGTGCGAGAGAGGTTGCAAAGAAGGGTGAAAGCAATGAAATTACAGATACATTTTTGTACTTTATCAAGAACGCTCAAATGAAAGATTCCCCAGCCCAAATATGACAACAATACTCCATACATGATTGGATGGGAGAAAATGTTTAGAGCGATGGAGAATTAACTAGTACTCTCATAAATATCTGGTTTTGGTATTTAAGATGCTGTGTCCGCAGACTCCAGGTTAGCAACTCCAGGTAGCGTCTTACAGCAGTTGAGACTGCATGCAATGCAGTCCGATCCATAGGGTTGGTGCCAATCACGTTGCATGACATGTTGATACTACCTTGTGTGTGCACACGGCACAATCACACTGACACACTGGTTCTCGCCAAATCACTAAAGTTAAGCAACGTTGAGCCTAGCCAATACCAGATGGGTGACCATTTGGGAAGGTGAGGCATTGTATGCACTGCGAGGTAAAATACCAGGTTGGGAAACTGGCACGATCTCCGCTTCTCTCGAGGGTAGATGGGATTCTCTTAAACCGAGGTAGGCAACCCATCTAGTGGTGACGTCATGATAAAAAAAAAAAATACCCTTGATAAGCCTGGCGAAGCATCAAGTATTCAGCTACGGATAACATTTTAATTACACTACAAACTTGTGTAGCAAGTTCAATCTCGGTTGCGGCCGCATGTTAAGTTACGTATGGTTGCATCAAAATTAGATTTCAATCAAAAAATCTTACCTTGAGCGCTGCTTTAGCTCGCGGGGTACTGTCAACAACGGAAAGCAGAATGACCGTCTGGATGGCTCCTTTCGTATCGCTAACAAGTTCTTCGTTCTCTTTATCTTCTATTAGTTACAAAAAAAAAAAAAAAAATATCCATATAAATCCCAATACGTACAGAATACTCAAATTAAAAGCCACCTACACATGGAATCGTTAATAAAATTCACAAACTTTTCTACAATCCAACCAAACTTGGTGCAGATAAACTTCAGTTTATGCCCGACTTGTTCAAGTTTCAGTCATAAATGCCCAACAGGGTGCTTATACAGTACAGAACTTATGTGGAGATAGGTAACCAACCCAGAACATTCTACACAAGGAACCGAGTCACTGGTTTTCACCGGACCCTGTATAAAAAAAAAGACTTCCTCCCTGAACATTAACACGCTGTATTTGTCTCTATGTAAATACATAAATAAACTTCTTTTTCAGTATTCAAACCACAGTGTATATTTATTTATTCCTTTCATGGAATAATTTATCTTTGATTGTCCGAATTAATAGGCCACCTTAGGATATATCAATAACACAGGTAAAAAAAAAAAAATCACAGTTCCAAATAAATTGGAGAAATTCTCTGATATACTTGCGTATCAGGCAAAAATAGGTATCTACACAAAAAATTATTGAATAAAATATCTACTGTTATATAAAAGGAACTTTATGTGTGTGTGTGTGAGAGTTCATTTCCTATGGACTCGAAAATGGTTGGGCTGAGTTTTATGAAATTTAACACAAAGGTACTGTCTTTGCCTGGCAGTGTTCTTAGATAGGTTTTGTATCCAATCTTCAAGGTTGAAGACGTTATTAACCGTATTATTGTTTAAAAATCAACAAAAAAAATCCACAGGAGTTTAAAAAACGATAAAAAACAAACACGTTCAGTGATTTAGGATTTGTGGCATAATGGTTAACATATCAGACTATAATACATATCGTCAAAGGTCCAATTCTTAGAAACAGTCAAACTCTGCTGATGAGAGGTAGCACCTCGAAACATGTATGTTCGTAGATTACTAAGAACAATAAATAAATATTTATTTATGCCCAAATATATGGACGATTTTCTAAGGAAAAAGATCTTCAAGGGTGAAGACGTTATTAACTGTATTATCATTTAAAAATCAACAAAACTGCATAAATATCATTATTAAATATATAATATAAACATAAATTTTTATGACCGTTAATTTATCAACTTATGTCAAAAGAGCAGGCAACAGTTAGAGCTGTTCCAACAGAGTCTAAGCCAGTTTTTGAAATGTGTTTTTCCTAATTGGCTGCGGTATGTTGTTCGTCCTTTGTAGTTTTAGGAGGTTCATTTTCCCAAGTTTCACCTTCTCTTTGAGAAGGGGTTAATTTATTGCTAATCGCCCAAGATGTGTCTACTGAGGACTCCTGACGGGGACTGTTCAGACATGTTTTGCAGACCAGGGTGTTCTTCAATCCGATTTCTGACCTTGGTGTCATATCACCTCGCAATGGGAGACAGATAAATAACTTCCAAGCTAACATGTCTACAGCTTTTGCTGACACCCATTCATCCTTTGTGATGTTGAACTGCGTTTAGTAACTACCATTCATTTTTTGATATGTAATCTATCTCAGGTTATGCTGGCATGTTGAAATTTATGATTTTGCTGTGAGGTTTAGTGCAAGAAAATTCAAGAGTTAAGTTGCTGGTGTATGTTAAACTCTGTAGCTGGGGTTGATGATAGCAGCCTGAAATAGGTCAATCAGGTTCGTGTGAAAGAGAATGTGGAAAAAAAGAAAGAGAGAGAAAGATATCTTTTCTCTCACATGCAAGTCAGTCTGGTTTCCGATTTTGGGTGGAACAGACGTGTTGAGATTGGTGCAAGGATGCGTCGGAGAAGGAAATGCAAGAAAGAGTTAAGAACAGCTGATAATAAAGACCGAGAAATAAATAAACCAAGCATAAATTAAAGGAAGCCTCCGACTTGTTATTTTGTGCATGCAGTTCTCTTTGCAGCTACGAGCGACAAAGCCAAGAGGCAGAAAAAAAAGTATGTCAATGTTTGGTTACACACACATATATAAGACATTATAAACACGGCCAGATATAGACACTAGACATATCACGATTACATACATAGATAAAGACAAAGAGACACATGTAATGTGATATACATGCAACAAACAAAATTTCCCCACCCTCCGTTACACTACACTTTGTGATGTTATCCGTTTCCGAGTGAATATATATATGCTTCTTTCATGATGCATATCAGGTGACAAAGTCCAGTTTTATAAGATCAGTATTTGTTACATCTTCTATATGCTTACGGACCTCAGGGGAGGCGGTCTTGCTTGTATATACCTATGTATACAACAACAATGTACAACTATCCATTTCATCAGATGTTCTGCTGGTTTGGTAGGCCAACTGCAGGCCCAAAGGGTTTCCACATTTTAGTCTGGTCAGTATTTGTTGTATATATATTTACTATAATAATTAAATACCTACAGACACTAGTGTTTCATCCTTTCGGGAATCTTCAGTGCAGGGTGTCACGATTAACACCAGTCAATAGATTTGAACCCGGCAACACAAGCCATCTCAGGCTTGATTAGCAAAGACTGTATCCATTTGGCTACCATTAACCGCGTGAAATAACGTTGAATTTAAACATTTTATTTCAAAATATGTTTTTTTATTTCAGTCAGGTTGATCTAATATCTAATATATATATATATATATATATATATATATATATATATATGAAATTTATTACTGTGCGTCCAGAATGAGTTTACATATTGTTTCAGCTAGAGGAAGATCCTCAAAGAGAGGAAATATCCAACTAAACTCATTCTGGACTCACAGTAATAAATTTCCTATATACTGCTCTGACTACACATTGAGCACTCTAGTCCGGTTTTTTCACTACTGGTAAATATATATATATATATATATGGTAAGTTATAAAATATATAGGGCGATTAAGCTACACAGAATATTCCGCATTTCATCCACACTAGGATTCCTCAGGCTTATATATATATTCTGAAACAATATGTAAACTCATTCTGGACGCACAGTAATAAATTTCATATATATATATATATATATATATATATATATATATAACACATACGTAATACAACAAATACTGACTAGACTAAAATGTGGAAACCCTTCAGTTTATATATATTACAATAGAAAAATGGGAGCATGAAAACTAATATGGTTAAACTTAAACATGGAAAAGTAAAGGACTAGTTAAAACTGCAAAAGAAAACAACAAGATATTCTCGTAAAAAATATAAATCTATAATTTAAAATATTGCAGCATTAAAAATTGATTATATAATGTTATGAATTGAATTTTAAAATAAAATTCTTAATGCCGCAATATTTTAAGTTAGAAATTTATATTTTTTATTAGAACCTCTAGTCCTTTTCCAGTTTTAACAACTAATCATTTTACTTTTCTGTTTAAGCTTAAACATATTTTTCATGCTCACATTTTTCTATTGTAATCTATGATTTTTCCAGGCTCCCAATAAATTCACTTGCTCTTTGTTTAATTTCAATCTTATATTTTTCCCCCCATAAACGCATATGTAATAACAATGTACAACACTCGTCTGCTTTCAATAAAATCCTCCAATTATCTCCTTTTCATACTTTTATTCTGTTTCACTTGTTACTTCTCTTTCCGCGACAGAAGTGAATTAGTAGCAACAGTAGTCGCTGAAGCGATGTGTTGCTATAGAAACCAGCCATAAAATGCATCATTCACCTCCTTACATATTTTTACGGTTTTGAACACCAGAAAATTCATAACTTTTGTTTTACCGAACGAAAATTGAAAATTTTTTTTTTCACAATTTAGCTGAGAAGGTGATCTATAAACTAATAGTTGTTTGAAATTTGGTCATAAAATGAGTGAAGCTTTAAAGCAGTTCTAAATGACTAAAACTGCCACTTAACCATATATTCAAACATTATATATATATATATATATATATATATGAGCAAACAGTTAATAAAACATGTTAAAAAACACTTTGAAATGAGTTAAAAACATATTTAATCTGAAAAGGAAACACTAGATAAGTGGATAGTCCTTAATCTGCGGAGTTTCGAAGAAATACTTTCCTACTCATATATATATATATATATATATATATATATATATATATATATATATATACACACACACACACGCACTTACAAAACTCGAGTGAAGGGGATATGTGATTGTTTATACCTATTTGGGGAAGTAGATGATTTAAATAATTGTTTTTTTTTTACAGGAAAGTTAATTCTTTTTCAATTTTTTGGGGAAAAATTATGTTTTTTGCATTAATAAACTAAAGATTGTGAAGAACATAATCAATGAACGACGATTTTTACTGATTTTCTTTGAGAGGGGGGGGGTACCGGGATAGGTTTTAAATCAGACAAAAACTTGACCCTTATCCTCGAGTGGCTTCTTGGCCTTGATAAATGGTGATGTCTATGTAAAAAAAAAAAAAATTATGAACTCTAGCGTGTCGTTTTTAGGGATGGGGTGGATTGAGAATAGAATTGTTGGACTTCATTTATGCGATATTTTAAACCAAATTATCGGCAAAGTTGTCATCTGCTTCTCAAGTTTTCTGATTTTCGACATCTTCTGTACGTTTACATGAACAGTAGAAAGATGTCAAACAAAAAGTTGGTTCTGTCTGGTTCAAAAGCTGTACCAGTACCTGTATAGGATTTCTCTTTTCATAATGGTGTACCTACCTACGAGAGCTATTCAATAAGTAATGGCCCTAACCCTCTTGTCATAGCAGTAGAGCAACGAAACTTGTTATTAATCTTTTTCTACATAGGAACCTTCCAGAGTTAAGTATTTCTTACATCATTTAATGTAGCTGTGAAAATCATTTTAACAGAACATTCCAAGTTGGTACTCCAACCACAAGATGACTCCAGAAATCATGGCTGCATCATCTGGAAAACACTTTCAAGAAAGGATTTCATAGTCACAGGTCCATGCTTTGTCAGAAGGAGACAAGACCACTGATTGGTCACCGCCAAACCTTTCACCAGAAGACACGAGTTTCATTTTTGGCAAGATTCTGAATTATAAAAAAAACAGTTGCTGGAGGACATTTAAGCATCGACAACTAAAAAAAGGGTCTTTGTACCATTGAACATAATTAAACAGCCTTCAAATCGTCTAGTGAACTATGGGATTGATGACAAATTCAATCATGATTTGTTTGTTTGTTTAACCAGCATATCAACCTTCTTTAGGTCATTTAATGCTGTATACAAGATTTAAATTTTTGATATTTTCGGAATCGAGTTTCGCTGGGTATATTCGGCCAATGTTTTGGTGTAGTTTGTTATTTGATGGTTTTTATATTTTATGGTAAAGATTTGCTTGTTTTAAGAAATTTAGAATGGTTCTAGGATTTTCTTTATCAAAGAGTTCTTTTAAACTTGTAGTCTTGTAGTAGTGTTGACGAATTCATGTGAGATCATGACAGTCAAGTAAAAAGTGTGTCACTGTGTAAGGTTCATGACATGGTATACATTTGGAGGGGGGGGGGGTTTCTTCACTTTTTAGTAGGTGGGAATGAGTTATGTATGTGTGTCCTATCCGGATACGTGATAAGACTACTTCTTCTTTACGTGATTTTCTGGTATCTAGAGGGTTCTTTTTAAGTATAGGAGTAATTTGGAAGAGTTTGTTGTTTTGGCAGTTGTTACAATTTTCTTGCCATTTCTTTGTGATAAAAATGTTTATTGAATGTTTGTAATCAGTATATGGGACCTTTATGTTGTTTATTTGTAGCTTTAAGGAATTTTTAGCCACCATGTCAGCTTTATCATTTCCACGGAAACCGTAGTGACTGGGAATCCAACAAAAGAAGAAAATTTTGTGTTGCAGGATAGAATGGATCTTTTGTAACAGTTTGATGAGTAGGGGATTGTTTAATTTTTGATTGATTCTATTACTGATAATGAGTCTACAAATATTATAAATTTTTTGGAGTTTTGGTTGATGATAATATCTAGAGCCAGGTTTATGGCTGTAATTTCTGCACTATAGATAGAGGAGTTATTTGGTAACCTTTTCTGCTGAATAGTGTTTTCTGAAATAGCGGCACATCCCACTTTGTTTTGATCTTTGGAACCATCAGTGTAAATGTGTATCCAATTTGGGTAAGTATCCAGAATGTTGCTTAGTTTTTCTCTATAGTCTGCAGGGTGAGTATTGGATTTAGGATATATTGTCAAGTCTAGAGAAATTTTAGGTTGATTTAACAGCCAGGGTGGAAGTTCTGGGAGATTTTCCTCGTGGATGCTGGTTTGATCTATTGAGTTGTCTGTAAGTGATTTTATTGTTTCTTCCATGTAGAGACCAAAGGGTTTAATTGCATTTTCTTTTTGTTTGAATAGATGTGTGTAGTTGGGATTGAAAGTGCATTGATAGGCAGAATTTTTGGGGTTTGATTTTAGTTTTAGATAATATTGTAAGCCTAATTTTTCACGTTTCAATTTTAGTGGAGGTTCATAGGCTTCAGCATATAAGCTTTCTGTCGGAGAGGTTTTGAATGCGCCCAGGGCAAGTCTAAATCCTGTGTGATGGATAGAATCTAGAGTTTTAAGGTAACTTTTTCTGGTTAAACCATATATGAAGCTTCCATAATCTAGTTTGGTTCTTATCAAAGTTCTATATAATTTTAAGAGTGATGAGCAATCTTATCCCCACTCAGTATTTGCTATATGCCTTAATAGTTGTAGAGTCTTGAAACATTTTTGTTTTAAATATTTTAAGTGAGGGATGAAGGAGAGTTTTTTATCAAAAATAAATCCCAAAAATTTATGTTGATCAGCTATTTCGATTTTTTATCCTTTTAGATTGAGAACAGGGTCATTATGCATTTTTCTATGATTACAGAAATGGACACATTTAGTTTTAGTTGTTGAAAATTTAAAGCCATTTTCTATCGTCCATTGTGTTAGTTTGTTTATGCACATTTGTAGTTGGCGTTCTGAAGTATGAATATTTTTGGATCTATGGCAGATTACAAGGTCATCCATATATAAGGAGCCATTTATCCCATTGTTTAGACAATTTACGATATTATTAATTTTTATATTAAATAGCGTAACTGATAAAATGCATCCTTGTGGGACTCCTTCTTCCTGTATTTTTGTGTCTGATAAGGTGGGTCCGATTCTTACTTTAAAACTTCTATCAGATAGAAAATCTTTTATTAGTATGGGTAGTCTGCCCTTTAATCCAAGGTTGTAAAGGTCTTTAATTATACCCTGTCGCCAAGTTGTATCATATGCCTTTTCTAAATCAAAAAAGACAGCTATTGTATGTTCTTTTTTAATGAATGCTTCTTTGATAAAGGTCTCCAATCGGACTATGTTGTCCATTGTTCCTCTTTTGTTTCTGAAACCACTTTGTAGGTTGGCAATTCAGTCGTTTATTTATCATTCTTTCAAATGTTTTGCAGAGACAACTTGTCAATGCAATTGGTCTGAAATTTTGTGGAGCTGAATTGTCTTTCTCTGGTTTAGTGATGGGGATCATGATAGCATGTTTCCAGCTATTGGGTAGTTTTCCCTTGAACTATATTTTGTTGAGCATGTTTAAAAGATGTGTTATAGATTTGGAAGGAAGTTGTTTCAGAAACTCATAATGTATCTCATCCGCCCCAGTAGCTGTATTATGTGCTTCGTTTATGGCTTTTAAGAGTTCATTTTTAGTAAAAGAATAATTGTATTCTTCTTTGTTGTTTGAGTTGAAATTTAATTTATTTATCTTTTTTTCTGTATCTTGTTTTATCTTTTGGAAGGATTGACTGTAATTTTTGCTGGAGGAATTGTTTTGAAAGGTTTCAGCAAGAAGATTCGCAATATTTTTTGTCTCCGTTATTTTGATGTTGTTTTGTAGGAGATGATTTAAAGGGGAGGGTGAGTTTTTACCCGAAATTTTCCTTACCATGTTCCACACTTGTTTGAGGTTTGTATTCGAGTTTATTTTATTTATATAGTCTTTCCATGATGTTCTTTTTGCTTCTCTAATAACTTTACGAGCCACTGCTCTTTTTTGCTTAAAAAGGTTTAAATTGTACTTTGTTGGTTGGGAGTTGAACTTTCGTAAGGCAGCTTTACGTTGGCGAATTGCATTTTGGCATTCGTTGTTAAACCAGGGTCTTTGTTGTTTGTTGGTTCTGCTACTTTTAGGTATACATTCATGTGCAATGGCTAGTAAAGTGTTAGAGAAGTATTCTATGGATTTATTTGGGTTTTCCTTCTCAGAGTTTTTGTTGGCGTTTTTTTTTATATTCCTCCCAATTTGCTTTTTTTATTTTCCATTGGGAGAGATGGGTTTTTGTTTCTTTTAGATTTGTTAAAATCACTGGAAAATGGCTGCTACCCCATGAATCTTCTAGAACCTTCCAGTTATAGTCCATGAGGATAGTAGGGTCACACAAAGATAAATCTAATGCTGAGTAGGTGCCTGAAGCGGGATGAAGGTATGTGTTGGATTTATTGTTTAATATACACAAGTCATTGTCGTTAATAATTTTTTCAAGATTCTTCCCTTTCTTATCCGAGTATGCAGATCCCCATATATCATTGTGACTATTGAAATCACCTAACAGTAAGAAGGGTTTTGGTAACTGATTTATTATTTTGTTCAGTTCTGCTTCGTCTATTGGATCTTGGGGTGGGATGTAGATAGTGCAGATATTTATAGTTCTGTGTAGTGTGGCTGCTGCAGCAATGGCTTGAATACTAGTGTTTAGATATATTTTGCTTTGTGGGATATTATTTCTAATAAGTATAGATACTCCTCCAGAGGCTCTCTGTTGGGTGTTGTGGATGTGGTTGTATTGTTTGTAGTTTTTTATATTTATTTTATCTTCAGGTTTTAAAAAGGTTTCTTGGAGACATATGATGGCTGGTTGATGGTTTGTTATAAGAAGTAATAAGTCATTTATGTTGGGTTTTAGGCCCCAGCAGTTCCATTGGATGATTTTTTGGGTTATGATTAGATTTTATGTATTTGTTTTTGACTTTTGTTAGTCGTTCGTGTCTGATCTTCGATCTTCCGTGTCCATTTCCTCAAATCTGTTTTGGATTGAGTCTCTTGGTCTGGAAGATGAACGTGGTCTGTTTATTTTGGTTTTAGCTTCTTTGTTGGTTGGTGGTTTGTTTCCTTTTCCTTCATGGGCACTTTTTGGTGTCTGTTTTTTTTTTTTTTTTTTTTCGGTTAGAGGGGTTGTTTCTGTGAGTGTTGTAGCACTTTGGGGTCTTTTGGGTTGAGTTTTGGTTTGGGAGTTTTGTTCAGTTTTGTAATCTTTATTTTCATTGTTTATTTGTTTTATAGCTTTTTTGAATTCTTCCATTAGTTCCCTTACTTTATTGAGTAATTTAATGATGTCTTCTGGTTTGATGTTTAATAGGTCTGCTTTTGTTGTTTGGTTATTTGGTCCGGTGGTATGCTGTATGTTTTTTTTTTGTTGTTATTTCTGAGTATTTTATATTTCCGGCTAGGTCACGAGCTTCTTGGAAGGTTATATTTTTTGTATATTTTATTTTAATAATTTCTTTTTCTTTCTTCCATTTGTCGCATTCTTTTGAATTTGCACTATGGCCTTTTTGGCAGTTAATACATTTTGGATCTTTTTGGCAATCTGTGTGGGTCTCGTTTTCTCCACACCTCATGCATACTGGAGAGCGTGTGCACCGGTCTCGATGATGTACCTTTGACAGTTGTAGCATCTGAGAGGGTTTGGTATGTACGGTTCTATATTGATTTTTTCATATCCTATTTTGATGTTACTCGGGATTTGATGGGTATTAAAAGTTAGAATATAAGAGTTTGTATCGATGGTTTCACCATATATTTTAATCTGGATCCTTTTTACATCAGTAACGTTTTGATTTTTTAGGTTAATTTTAATTTCTTCCAAGGAGCACAGTGATAGTTCTGAACTCCTGATTACTCCTTTACTAGTATTCAAAGTTTCGTGGGGATAGATTTTTACTTTTTGGTTATTAAAAAGTCTCCATTTAAACATTTCTGTTATTTGCTTTTGGCTTTCTACTTCCACTAGTAGTGTGCCGTTATTTAGTTTTTTTTAACATTTTTGGTTTGGTACTCGAGAAAATTTTCTCTATTTTGAAGGGGGACACTTTTGTTATCGGTTCTCCTTTGGTTGCTTCAATGATTATAAAAAAAGGTAGATTTTGCACAAGATTTTGGTATTGTGATTCTGTTTCTGAATCTGAACTAGATTTGTCTGAAACTTCACAATGGTTTCTTTTGAGGCTTTTTATTTGCCATTTAAATATTTTGAATTTTTCATTTCTCCTGCTCCCCATCCGCCTCGGAGCCCTATTTGGGAAGTGTGGGTGGGTGGGGGGAACCCATTCGCTCCAACACCACAAGGATACAGGAGAAGTATACTCTTCCTGCTGATGGACTCAAGCACCCGTGTTTCCTTTGTCCTTTCTAATGGCCTCATTTCTAGAAAAGATGTTGGTTTTCCAGCCGTGTTTTATCCATTCTTCAACAAGTTGATTGACCCTCCAGCCACTGCTTACTAAATCAGTTTTTGCCTAATGTGGGGAGTGTGAGCATATTTTCTTGTTGTGTTTTCTGATTTAGTGTTAGTCATGACCAACCGATTGATTGGATCGGGCCTATCCAACCACCTGTCTTAATCCAAGTAAGGGCCAAAGTGGTGTGTTGCACCTCATGTCCTAATAGGACCTTGAACATGATTTGCTCAACCACCACTTAGGCATTACAGGTTGCCACCCACGGTCAACAGGTGGCCCCATTGAGAGACTTTTATTCTCTGCAGTGGGGGGGGCAGTCAGTGTATTCTAATGCCCCACCGACAGGGCCGAAATTCAATCATGAACTCTCTTGAGTTGGTGGAAATTAACCGTCTAAGATTACTATTCGAGTCAAACTGATAATTAATTATCAAACTGTGTTTTTTATTTGTGTTTCTTTTTGGACGATCCATAAGATTAGACCTTGAATCCAACTAACAAATCTTCTTAAAAGATTCAACTACTTAGCTTCTTGCCAGCAAAATCAGTCTGACCTTATTTTGCAAGACTAACCAGAACGGATGGAATTTATCTATCGAGGAGCCAAGTGCCATTTCTTGTTGGGTTATTTCAGGTACTGAACCATCGGGTTACGTAAGATTAAATTCTCACAGTTTCTGATCTGATGACATATTGTGGATGGAAGCGCAGTCTTGCAGGGGAGGATACTTTTGCTGATCTTTCCCCTGTTTCTTGATTTTGATAGTTTCTTTTAATTTCCTCAAATGTAAAGCATAATACGCTTCTATGATTGTGATACCCTTTGCTAGGAAATCTGTCACTACTTCGTCCTTATCCCAGATGACTGTGAGCAGAGGGCTGCACCTTTATCTTCTTTGGAGATGATGAATCCAAGTGCTTCCACTGCATTGACTTGACTTTGGTCTCTTGATCAGAGTGGTAGGTCCAGGTTTCATCCTGTGTAATCAATTTAAAAAAAAAAAAAAACTGACTCATCTACGGTGATGGGATTCAGCCAGTTAAAATATTATGAGTTCAGCGAACCGGTTGTTAAGATTACGTAAACCGCTATTCATAACTACATTATAGTAGATTCCTTATTCTTAAAAAATTTGCATCCCACCACCGCTCATCTATGTTTCTGAATTTTTGAGATGAGGATTGGTTATTCATATTATTTGGATTCATCGGACTACTGTTCTCATCTTGAGTGTGATTTTCACAACATTTTGGTTGATGTAACCTCCGACCTTATTCAAGCGTATCTTGTCAAACTTAGGAATGTTTCTGTCGAACTCAGGAACTTGGAAGGAATTTCGAATGGAACTCTTTATTTACTTCACGGGGGTAGCATGCTCTTGTTCTGTCAGCCATGATTGGATAGAGGTCCTAAGTAATTCGCAATTGAATTTTTCGGTTGCCCACACTGAGAATTGAACTTCCAACCTTCAGGAAACTATCACTTTCACACTTGAATTTTCCAAGCACTCTAACCACTGTGCCACAGGTCCTGTGGATTACAATTGCGAATTACTTAGGACCTCAATCCTGTCATGGCTGACAGAACAAGAGCATGCTACCCCTGTAAAGTAAATAAAGGGTTCTGTTCAAAATTCTGGTTAAATTCCCAAGTTTGACAGAAACATTCTCGAGTCCGATAAGACACACCTGAAGAAGGTCGGAGGTTACATCGACCAAAACATTGTGAAAATAACACTCAAGACCCATCTTCTTGGCACACTTCCAAATTCTTCCTCAAGCACTCAACACATTTTCGCTGCTGTGAATCTATGTGGCAGACACCCTATGCATACACAAATGGTCATGTGTGATAGTTTCCACACACCTTGTATGTCTCGTGACCTCTTTGGCTATTTGGCGAATAGTCATGCGTCGGTCTTCCAAAATGACAACCTCAACTTGACTGACAGATGCCTCAGAAAAAGGAGGGGGGGGGGTGACCAGATCTGTGAGCTGTTTTTACAGATTTCCAGCCATGTTTGAATTCATGATGACAGCGTTTTACAAAGCCACATGATGGGACATCATTACCATACATTTCTTTCATTTCCTCAAAAGTCTTCTGTGGTGTGCATCCTTTCAAATACAAAACTGGATCACTGTGCGACACTCAACAGGCTCCATTTCACACCTACCTCAGTTCAAACACTTGTAAATCATAAACCATGATTACTTCAGAGCTGTAATTTGCCATATAATCTATACAGATAGAAATCATTGCATATGCAAACTTTCCAGCTAGATTCAACAACTGAAAGTGGGTCAGGGGCATTACTTATTGAACGTCCCTCATACATTTGCACTTCTCTGTATATATTTATATTTACACGTACATACAAAAAAAAAGTCTTATAATAAATATTAAAATAAAAATATAAGCAATTACTTTGGAGAGGATGGACGGTCAAATGAGTCATCAATTCGACAGTCTTTGATGTCAACGAAAGATCGTCATGGTAACAATATTCCCGGCAAACTTTGATGAGTAAAGAATCTGAAATTAAAAAAAAAAATAAAAAAGTTAACAAATTCTCACCTTTGAAGCCATCTTTTTATTTGGGTTAAAAAAAAAAAAAAAAAAAAAAAAAAAAAACAGGGTGCTTATACAGTATATGACACAGGTGAAAATCGCATTGCAAGTAAAAACTCTAATATACTTACGTATCAGGCAAAACTAAGTATCTTCATTAAAAATTAGGTAAAATTATCAATTAGAATTTTAATCCATCTTCTATCTATATATATAAAAAACAATGTGTGTGTGTGTGTTTGTATGTCTCGCAAAAATTTCTGACAGAGGCGTCAGAACGTGACAAAATCAATATCGTTTTAAACCTCGATCTTTCGGACGACAAATATAAAAAAATTGGCCAAATACATTAATTCCTCCACCCTCAACTGGGCAGTTTTCTACAGGGAGGGATTGACTTTTTTGCCGATATTTTCGCAAGACATTGTCTCCTTTCGATTGACCAGCCTTAATTTCAATGTTCACAACTTCCGGTTTTGCCATGGAGACATCGGCTAAGATGTTACGTTTCTTTTTTTAACCTTCTTTTTCTCTTTCATGTTACAAGTTCAAGCCTGCCTGCCTGCCTGCCAACTACCGCTACAAAAAAACAAAAAACAAAAAAAAAACTCTCTCTCTCCACCCAAACTGCCTACCGTTGTTTTGATCCCCCTCCCGCTACTACCAATTTTTTTTTGGAGGTGAGGGGATTCCTTACTACACCAGCTACACATACACACCTGGGCAACGCTGGGTACCCTTGCTAGTATACCTATAGAGTTAAGTTTTTTCATGCTCTGACATTGATATTAAAAGCCTACTTTTTCCACTTCAAAATTAGTAAAATAAATTTCTTTACATACTCAGCTACAGATATGCGAGCGACTACATGAAGGTTAATTTGCATATTCCTTTGAAAAATGAGTGTCGATTAATTAGTTATTTTTTTATGGTTTCTTATTAGATGATTGGTTTCAGTCAACTATTACGCTGAATTCTATTTATGCATAGTTTCTACATTCTGCATAATTGCATAAAATTTGATTTAGCACACAGAAATATTTTCATATATATCTGTATATCTATATAAAAATGACCTTGTCGATGTGTGTGCGAAAACTCTACAAAAATCCTCTCAATATTTGGCCTACAGATTTTAAACTTGATATATAGGGTATTTGAACCTATAGCATATTTCCAATTTGGTTTTTAGCCAATAAAACTAAAGAGTTAAAATTGAAAAACAAAAACAGCTGATTTTTTTTTTTTTACATCGGGATAACCACTTATCAAGGCCCGTAAGCCACTTGGGGATAAGGGTTATTTTGTGTACAATAATCAATGGGATAATATTGTAGTAATAGTTAGTATTGGATATTTGATAAAGTGTCTTACTTTTTTTTTTTTTAACAATGTTTGCTTAAATGAAAAACTTCTTAAATACACACAGTGTGTGTGTGTGTGTGTATACGTTATGTTTTCAGCCGTTTCATGATTGCGCATGACGGTTGTGAAACATGACTTCCTTATGTTAAGTAGGAGTTGGTTTGAAAATACTTTTTAAAAATCATGTCAAGCTGGTGGAATGGTTATCATACTTGACTCACTGTCTTTGGGTTTTAGTTCTGATCTCAGAAGCTTTTTTTTTAACAAGGTTTGTTTAAATGAAAAACTTCTTAAATACACACAGTGTGTATTCAAGTTTTTCTTTTAAGCAAACATTGTTAAAAAAAAAAAAAGCTTCTGACTAATTATATTTTTTTAAAACTTTTTTTCGATTTTTCTAATGGTTTTTTGGTGTTAAAATCAAAATAATGTAAGTTCCACATGCGTCACAACAGTTTTCGATTTTTTGTTGAATCATCAACAGGTGTGAAAACAAATGAACAAAAAGTTGGAGAAAAATGAAGTGAATTTCAAAATTAGTTGTGAAATGGACATTTGAAATTAGATGCCGATAGAACATTTTCACACCGTTCCAGGAAAGACGTTAAGAATTTAAATTCTGTGACGCCAAAACTAGAATCACAGGATGAACATTATATTATGTTAAGCACTTTAAAATATTATTACTGGTTTCATAGGCAGTATTATTATCGTAGGTTGTTGAGTTTTGATGTAGATAGCTTCAAGTAGTTTATATAATTTTCAAGTGTCTATATACTTATATATATATACTCCTGACCTGAAATGGAACATGTACGTCAAGTCTGTTGCCAAGGTCGCTGGAAAAATGGTAGGATCCTTCTACCACTCCAGAAGCTATCTCATTGCTGATGCAATTCTCTATCTATATAAAAGCCAAGTACATCCAAGGATGGAGTACTGCTGCCACATCTGGGCAGAAGCTGCTAAAAACAGCCTATCCTTCCTTGACAGAGTACAAAATAGACTTCGTGGCTTAGAGGGGGGATGCCCTTTTCTCTTCCCTTCAACCTCTCTTCCACAGCAGTGATGTTGCAAGCCTGTCTCTGTTTTATCGTTATTTCCATGGCAAGTGCTCGTCTGAGCTCCAATCTCTGCCCCCCCTTGCCAATCTTTCACGAAAAACACCCGTCTAGCTGAAACCACTGTCAATAATTTTCCCCACTCCTTATTTGTGCCTAAATCAAAACGTAGATTCCATGAACAAAGCTTCTTTCTTAGAAATGCATGCCTGTTGAACTTTCTTCCGTTTACCTGTTTCCCACCTGACTACAACTTGGATGTCTTCAAGTCCAAAATAAACAAATTCCTGATAAACCGCCCCCCTTAAGACACTTTATCAAATCTCCATTACTAATGATTACTACGATATTATCCCATTGATTATTGTACACGCAATAACCCTTATCCCCGAGTGGCCTCTGGGCCGTGATAAATGGTGACTATCATGTAAAAAAAAGTGAGAATGTATGTGCGTGCGTGAGGAGAGTTCTCAACTAATTTTTGATCTACAGTCTTAAAAGTTGATACATAGAGTATTCAGGCATATGGAAAACTTTTTAATCAGTTTTCATCCGGGATATCCGGGATAAAAGAGCTGTTAAGGGGTCAAAATTGAAAAGTTGGTACGTGGGAGACCACGGATTTTTATGTTTTCAGCCGTTTCATGACTGCGCATGACGGTTGTGAAATATGACTTCCTTATGTTAAGTAGGAGTTGGTTTGAAAACACTTTTTAAAAATCATGTCAAGCTGGTGCAATGGTTATCATACTTGACTCACTGTCTTTGGGTTTTAGTTCCGATCTCAGCTCAAGTACTTTTTTTTTTTTTTCACTTATAAACGAACTGTTTAGATAATACTTGCATGCACATGTCTCAGTTTCTGTATTAATTATAATATAATATTTTTGCATATTTTACAACAGGGCAATGCCAGGTAGCCTATATATATATATACACGATAAGTACAACGTCTTGTCAGACGAGTGCCACTCTCTCAGACACTGAAAGTCCATGAGGCTGAAAATGACCTATTCAGTCCTGCCAGCGAATTCACACGCTCAAACAGACATGACGCTGAAGATGGTCATTCGTATACATACATATATATATACATACACACACACATATATATATACATATACACACACACACACATATATATATAGTACACACACACACACACTTGAAAAGGGATGACATCATAAAGAATGAATGGTAATTACCAAAACCTACCCTTCATCCTTTATAATGTCATCCATTTTCAAATAAATATATATACTAGCAGAGTTATCCGTCATGGCCTGGGGCAAAAATGTAACAAATTTCTATCAAAATTCCTACCTTCCTACGTCTATATTTTTTCCCTCTCTCCATCTCGTTTTCTCACCCATTCATTTTTCTCCGCTCCCCAGCCCATTCCTCTCTAGCTGGACATACAACTCTCCTTCATGAATACATTTCTTGTGGAATGAGTCAGTTTTTTTTTTTTTAAAGCTTCAATAAAATATACGTTGTTTTTCATTTCATTTCTAATATTCATAAATGACCTTCCTGACAAAATTGTCTGTGAGATGGGTATATATGCTGACGACACCACACTCTATAACAGACACAACAGGAAAACAAATGAACACATATCTGAAGAAATGGCAGAAGCACTAGAGGATGACCTCCAATCTGTAGTAGAATGGGGACATAAATGGATGGTCACATTCAATGCTGCCAAGACAAAACTCGTTTCCTTCAATCACTACAAGAAACCTTCTCTACCAGCAATGGCAATGGCCAATGACTCTTTATCTGAAAGTACATCCTTTAAACTTCTCGGCTTAACGCTCTCAGGAACAATTACATCGAGAGAAACACCAGGACCGCTGTGAAGAAGGTAGGTTCTCTCTACCGTGCTAGAAAGATACTAACACCCAAAAGTATTCTATACCTCTATAAGGCCACCATTCGCCCATGTATGGAGTATTGTTGTCATATTTGGGCTGGTGCATCTACCACTAGTCTCTCGCTCCTAGACAAGGTTCAAAAGAGAGTTGCCAATCTGATAGGTCCTGAACTGTCATCTAAACATTGACGAAATGTTGCATCCCTCTGCCTTTTCTACAAGTACTTTGCTCTGACGAACTGCAAGCACTTGTGCCCCCTCGACATAAATACCCCTGACAAACAGCTAAATCCCACCCCTTCACAGTAGAGATCCCTAGATGTAAGAGAGCCTTCTACTCCAGTAGTTTCTTCCCCAGGACAGCTAGATTTTGGAATTCCCTGCTGGGTTCCTGCTTCCAACTGTACTAACATGCAGAAGTTCAAGTGCAACGTGAATCAATATCTTGCTGCCTAACTCCCTACACAGTACCCCTGATGCCCATGTCCCTGATAGTAGCCCCCTACAACAAAGTGGCAATATGCCTTGTTTAGGGTGAAAATGTAATAATAATAAAAAAAAAAAAAAAAAAAAAGTACAGTAGAACCCTGGGATACGGCATTAATCTGTTCCAGGTTTGGCATCGTAAGGTGAATTCACTATGGCGGGGCCTAAGCAAAATTTTATACAGTACATGTTAAAAATTTTATACAGTACATGTTAAAAATTAGTAACAAAATACAATACACAGGTATATAATCAAATAAAATTATAAATAACACTGTAAGGCAGGGCAAATATCATAACCAGGGACCAGAAAACCATTGTATTTCACATCATAACCTTAAAAAAAAAAAAAAACATTCTAGGGCCACCATATCCCGGGTTTCTACTGTATATATATATATATATATATATATAATATAATATAAAGATAAAGCTGAATGTCTGTGTATGTCTGGTCACAAATAGGCTCCTATATGGTTGACTATTTTAAAAAACTGATTACATATAATGATAGAAGATGTATCGAGACACAGTATTGGGTATATTTGATCTGGCAAAACGGTGGTTCATTAAAATTGTGGGGTCTGCGTTCGTGCCTGGTCCACAAAGTATGGAAATAAAAAATTACAAAAAAAAAAACGTTTACGATGGTATAATAAAATTGTAGGGTCTGTGTCCGTGCCTGGCCTCCATAGAATGGAAATAGGCACAAACTTTAATAAAGCATTTTCATATATATCTGTGTAAGTATACTTTGATAATTATGTTTCAGTTTGAAGAAATATGGTATAATAAAATTATGGGGGTGTTCATTCGCGCCTGACCTCCATAGAATGGAAATATGTCACAAAGTTTAACAAGGTTTTTTAATATAGATCCACAGAATATTGTGATAAGTGTTTCAGTGTGAACAGGTATGGTATAATAAATTATGGGGTTTATCTATTTTATTTTTACTTTCATCATATTTTGCTTTGGTTATGATACCCCAAAATTCGAAGCTATCTCTTTACAACCCTTCCTTTTCATAACCTATCATACTTTGATAAATCAGAGCCCATTTTCTGTAGGCTGTTTTTGAACCCAGTCAACGATGGGTACTTTTGCTAGTATATATATATATATATATTTTAAGATCAATAAAATAAGTGATATTTTTTCATTTAAAGTTTATGAATCTTTTTTTAAATTTCAATAAAGTAAGTCTTTTTTCTAATAATGTAGCGACTTGCCACAAACATTAAAAGTGGCTGGATAAGGAGTGTTCCAGTTGCGCGTACATCTGTTATATACACTCATACAAATCGTGCATTTCACACGGATGTAGTAGACGGCTATACCACGTGACAGAGTGTTTACTTTTCATCCAATTGGCATTCAAAGAAAACGAATTTCAAAAATATCTTTTTTGACAGCTTTCACTGGAGCTGGTTCAAAACCTATAAAGAAAGGCACTGCGCTGCAAAATCAGTCAGCTGAGCCAGCCAGCCAGCATGCTGTGAACAATGGACTGTCGCGATTCGACAATCAACATAACTTTGTGCGCATCACTCATCTAAATTCTCCACATGGAAGTACAAGATCAGCGAGAATTCATTTTTTCTCATCTTGCTTCTTTTTGTCTCTCATATTAACGTCCGAATCTCATTAACGTCCGAATCTCACTGGATTAATAATACTGAATTAACTAATATAACGGATTTTAATACTGTTTTAAAAAGACAAAGAAGAAATATTTTATATCTAAAATAAAACATTTTGCCTCAGTCAAAGAAAGACTTCTCTCCTGCTTTTCATTACATATTTTAATTCAAATTCTATCAGACTCTAATTAAGAGAAAAATATGGTATTAGCGATCATACAGTTACAAATATTGCTTTTATGTCAAAAT
Source organism: Euprymna scolopes (assembly GCF_053919585.1). Taxonomy (NCBI): domain Eukaryota; kingdom Metazoa; phylum Mollusca; class Cephalopoda; order Sepiida; family Sepiolidae; genus Euprymna; species Euprymna scolopes. The sequence continues at coordinate 85,131,310 of NC_136517.1, read as the reverse complement.
ATTTCTTTCCAGAACATTTTTTCATTCTCACAAACTTTGAACGATTTATTCATTTATCATTTTCTTGACTCGGGTGTTGAATCGGCACACTCGCATAGAAAAAAATGTGTCAACAATAAAATATGATTCATTATTTCTTGCTATGTCAAAATAAAAACTATGCCAAAATAAAAACTATGCCAAAATAAAAACTATGCCAAAATAAAATCTATGCCAAAATAAAAACTATGCCAAAATAAAAACTATGCCAAAATAAAAACTATGCCAAAATAAAAACTATGCCAAAATAAAAACCATGCCAAAATAAAAACCATGTCAAAATAAAATCTATGTCAAAATAAAAACTATGTCATTAATTTTTGTAATCGTCTTCATCTTGATGCTGATTTGGACAAACATTTTATTTTTTGTTGGGGTTGGGAAACATTTACCTACCTCACATCACGGCTGTGATACCAGGCATCGGTGAATGTAAACCAAATCCCCTACAATGATGAAAGCAATTTTTTTTTTCAAGTAACTTTTGCATTTTTCACTTTGAGTTTTCTTTCTTGACAAAAAGAAAAGATTACACTTGTTGTTCAGCTTTTAAAACGAAATTTTCTTGTTGCAACAAATCAACTTCATTAAAACTTGTCATCTGTTGTCAGATGATTGTGCACTTTTTCCAACAGCTTATTACCATTGTTAGCGTCCGAGGTTCATCATGCCATCCATTGAGCCGATTCCTGGTAGACCTAATTACACCAATCATAGGAAAATCTCCATCATACGTCAAAAATTCAGCTTAGTTAGTGGAAATAATAAACTCTTATTTTTTTTTTTACACGGTGGTCACCACTTATCAAGGCCTGGAAGCCACTCAGGGATAAGGGTTATTGCAAGTACAGTACGTTAGTGTGGAGATTTAATGAAGTGTTTACTTAAGAGGGCGGTTCATTAGGAATTTGTTAACGTTGGACTTGAAGACATCCAAGTTGTAGTCAGGTGGGAAGCAGGCAGACGGAACAGAGTTCCACAGGTGTGCAGTTCTAAGAAAGAAGCTTTGTTCATGGAATCCACGTTTTGATTTAGGCACAGGTATACAGTGGGGGAAATTTTTCACAGTGGATTCAGCTAGACGGGTGTTTTTCGTGAAAGATTGGCGAGGGGAGACCAGATTGGAGTTCAGACGAGCACCTGCCATGGAAATAACGATAAAACAAGGATAGGCTCGCAATGTCTCTTCTGTGGGAGAGAGGTTGCAGGGTAGAGAAAAGGGCATCCCCCACTAAGCCACAAAGTCTATTTTGTACTCTGTCAAGGCAGGATAGGCTGTTTTAGCAGCTCCTGCCCAGATATGGCAGCAGTATTCTATCCAGACGAGCTGACTTCTGATGCTTCACTGAAGGAACGCATTTGCATCCCAATTGACAATATAACGAAGACGTTGGCCTTCTGTGTAAAAACTACATACTTCAATGATGAGATCTGCAATGGGTATGCTTTTATTATTTGAAGATCTTCATAAGGAAGGTCAATTCTTACCTTTCGATATGATCGGCAGTAGGTACATGCTGATGGATGAGGATAGAGCTGTGAGGACATAAAGGACGCCTTCTTTTAAGCGGACAAACGGAGTGGCCAACACAAAACAGCATAAAACCTGAAAAAAGTCAATTAAAATATTGGAATTTTCACACGTTTTGTTTTTACATTTTAACGATGAGTCATCACTAACAAAAAAAAAGAAAAAAAAAAATGCTTACAGATAATGATTAACGCAAGACAGATAGCATCTTGACAGGTGAATGATGATGAATACTATGAGAGGACTGGAAATCTTTACACATGATTCACTTAAAACAACAACATACCAAGAAAACGGCAATGTATTCATCTTTGTCAGAAACACAGACCATGGAATGTGAGACATAAAGGATAAAATAACAGCAATCGCTACAAAACATTTGAAAGTAAACACGAAGTCAACTTTCATACTCCTCATGGTCCATTTTCTACTTCATGTAGTCCACTTTCTACTTGACGTGGTCCACTTTATACTTCCTTTCTAATTTGCATGGTTCACTTTATACTCTCCATGGTCCACTTTCTAGTCTCTTATGGTTCCCTTTATAGGGTCCACTTTCTAATTTCCATGTAAGGAGTAAAATAATTTTTAAAAATACCCAAATACAAATTATGTTTTTAAATTGTTGAGGAGATGAGGATCGATAATTTTGTATTATTTGGGCTACTGTGCTCATCTTGAGTGTTATTTTCACGGCACATATTTTGAAATTACATTTTTCTCTCCAGTGTAGGAGATGATAATTATAACCAATCGAAGGATTCAAACATCTTTGACTTCATAGTCTGGTATTCAACCACCAGGCTATCAGAAATTAGCATGTGCTGGGTTCAAATCCACACACACCTCCAAACACCCAGGCAACGCCGGGTACCTCCCCCCTCCCCCGCTAGTCTATAATATAAATCTCACCTGTCTGTTTAAATGTATGTATATTTGTATGTTTGCCTAAAACTTTTGACAGAGGTGACGGATTTTTTTTTTTTTTTTTTTTTTTTTTTTTAATTACATTTTCACCCCAAACAAGGCAAATTGCCACTTTGGTGTAGGGGGCTACTATCAGGGGCAACAACTACTGGGGTACTATGTAGGGATTTGGGCAGCAAGGTGTCGGTTCACGTTACACTTGAACTTCTGCACGTCAGTACTGTTGGGGAAGCAGGGACCTGGAATGGAATTCCAGAGTCTTGCGGTTCTGGGGAAGAAACTATTGGAGTAAAAAGATCTTTTACATCTAGGGACCTCTACAGTGTGGGGGTGGGATCTAGTAGCCTGTCGGGTTTGTCGAGGGTGCTCGCGTCGTGGGGGCACAAGTGATTGCAGTTCATCAGAGAATTCACCACTAAAATACTTGTAGAACAGGCAGAGGGATGCAACATTTCGTCGATGGGACAGAGGCTGAAGCTTAGATGCCAGTTCAGGGCCTATCAGATTTGCGACTCTCTTTTGAACCTTGTCAAGGAGCGAGAGACTAGTAGCAGATGCACCAGCCCAGATGTGGCAGCAATACTCCATACATGGGCGAATGGTGGCCTTATAGAGGTACAGGATACTTTCGGGTGTTAGTAGTTTTCTAGCACGGTAGAGAGAGCCTACCTTTCTTGCAGCGGCCCTGGCAATGCCTTCAATGTAATTGTTCCAACTCATGTTTCCTGTGAACGTTAGGCCAAGGAGTTTGAAAGATGGACTCTCAGATAAAGGGTCGTTGGCCATTGCTATTGGTGGTAGAGAGGGTTTCTTGTAATTATTGAATGAAACTAGTTTAGTCTTGGCAGCATTGAACGCGACCAACCACTTTTGTCCCCATTCCACTACAGATTGGAGGTCTTCCTCTAGTGTTTCTGCCATTTCTTTAGAAATGTGTTCATTCGTCTTCCTGTCGTGTCTGCCATAGAGTGTAGTGTCATCAGCATATATACCCATCTCAGAGGCAATGTTGTCGGGGAGGTCATTTATGAATATCAGGAACAATAGAGGTCCAAGGATAGAACCCTGGGGCACTCCCGCATTTATATCATATTGTTTAGATGTGCGACCGTCGAGGACTACCTGGATTTTTCTCTTATCTAAGAAGGATTTAATTATGTTAAGTATTCTACCAGTGATACCGTAAGATCTAATCTTCCTGAGGAGACCCTCATGCCATACCCTGTCAAAAGCCTTAGATATATCTAGAGCTACCGCTCTGCCTTCCCCCGCTTTGTCCAGTGATTGGTATATACGTTCAGAGATCACGGTGAGGATGTCTGCTGTGGAACGGGCTTGTCTAAATCCATATTGTTTGTCAGTCAGTAGTTTAGCATCTGTAAGATGATGGACTAGAGCATGGTTAATTATGGTCTCAAATATTTTGGCAAAAAGTGGGAGGAGGCTAATGGGGCGATAATTTGATGGGTCTGTCCTTTCGCCAGAATTCTTGAATACTGGTACAACAGAAGCAGTTTTCCAACAGCCCGGAAAGCAAGCTTCATTAAGACATTTGTTGTAGAGTTTGGAGAGAACTGGAGCTACTTCGGCTGAGCACTTTTTTAATAGCACAGCTGGGATAAGATCGGGTCCACATGCTTTTGAGGTGTCAAGGTTTTTTATGATAGCATGCAACTGAGCAGGGGTGGTTTTCAGATCGTCTAGTGTGGCGTCTGTCCGCATAGGAAAATCAGGTAGGGGGTGGTTGGAAGGGTCCAGTGTGGAGTTTGAGGCAAACCGACTGGCAAGCATGTTAGCCTTGTCGGTTGCTGAGGAGACAACCTCGTGATTGTTGGTTAGTGGGGGAATTGTTGATTGCCCATTATTTACTACACTGTTGTAGATTTTCCAGAAGTCTCGAGTTCCTAGTTTTTGTGCTTCGATGCGCTTTTTAGTGGTTTCCGTAAATTCTCTCTTAGCTGTCGCTATTTCTTTCTTAACGTTATTTCTAGCTTCTATATACTTCAGTCTGTTTGAACTGGACTTATGTCGGTTAAACCTACGGTATGCATGCTGCTTTTGAGTAATGGCAGTTGCACAAGTCGACGTAAACCATTGGGGAGAGTGGGGCTTACTATAAAATTTCCGCATGGGAACATGCGCTTCGATTGCAGTTTTGAACCAGTCAGTGGTCTCGTTTGCACACTGTTCAGCAGGGAGAGAGAAAATATTTTTCCATGGAGCATCTCTAATTAGTTCCCTGATGGCTTCCCAGTCAGCCTTATTATAATATCTCGTTGTTTTGAGCACTGGCTCTTCAGTTTTGGGACTAGAGTTTAGGGCGATTTCAACCATTATCACTGCATGATCAGCGTTCCCGAGTGGGCTGTGGGCCTTCGCTATGCAGTCATCGGGAACTGTGGTCAAAAACAGATCTAGAAGTGATGCGTGTTGTTCTTCCTGGTCAGGGAAACGGGTTGGAAACGTAACAATTTGTGATAGGGAGTGAGATATAGCGAAGCTATGGGTTGTGCTGCCCGCTGCATCTGTGTGAGTAGAGAATCCAAGCCAGTTTTTGTGGTGGACATTAAAGTCACCAAACACATGTATTTGTGCGCTAGTGTCGAGGGACAGTGCCGTGTCTATGCTGTCAGATACTTTGTTTATTATGGAGCAGTCCTGAGTCGAGGGAGAGCGGTAGAGAAAATAATAGTAGCTAATACTGTGTTGCACGTTTAGTCTAAAGCACATAAAGGCTTGATCATCTGTTTCTAGGTCTGTTTCTCTAGTCAAGGGAAGGGTATTACGAATGTAAACTCCAAGTCCGTGCATATGTCTGTCAGAGTCCTTACGGCAGAGTGGGAGATATCCAGGCATGTTAAAGTGGTTAGAGGGAATGGAGGAGTGTAGGTTAGTCTCACTTAGTGCTAAGATATCCGGGGTATTTGTTAAGAGAAATGCTTCAACATCAGCTAAGTTAGTTCTAAGCCCACGGATATTTGTGAATGAGAGCCTCAAGGGAGGAGGCAAGTTGAATTTGTTTGTCCCTAATCCTGGTTTAAGCTTATTTTTAGATTGTACTGTCGTCATATTTTTTTTTTAAGAGTTTCGGTAAGGGGGAGCTAAACAAGAGGTTATGCGGAGCTTCAGACATGCATCACAAGTAGACCATCAGTATCGTTTTGAAACTCGATCCTTCAAACAGCAAATATCGAAAAATTGGCTAAAAACATTTATTCCTTCACCCTCAACTGGGAACTTTTCTACAAGGAGGGGTCGCTTTTTCACCGATATTTTTGAAAGTCATCCCCTCTTTTTGATTGACTAGCCTTAATTTAAACCTTCGCCACTTCCGGTTTGGCGATGGGCGCAACGGCAAAGACATCACTTTTATTTTTTCATGTTATTTTCCTTCTTCGCGGTATGGGTTTGAGCCTGCCTGCCTACTACCACTTTTTTTTTTTAAATTTTTTTTTGCTCAACACACACCTTCAAACACCTGGGAAATGCCGGCCACCCAGGATAATTAGTAATAAATAGTGATATTTACAACTAGAAATAAAAGAAAATAGGTTTAAGGCTCTTAAAATACATACTAGAATTGTCCACAAAGACTCATGGCACAGTGATTAGACTACTTGGAAAAAAATCAATTGTAAAAAGTGACATTCTCCTGAAGGTTCAATTCTCAGTGTGGGTGATCAAAAAATATGATTGCGAATTACTTAGGACCTTTATCCAGTCATGGCTGATGAAACAAGAGCATGCTACCCCCAAGAAGTAAATAAAGGGTACGGTTCGAAATTCCATTCAAATTTCCGAGTTCGACAGAAACATCCCTGAGTTTGACATGATACATTTGAAGAAGGCCGAAGGTTACGTCGACCGAAACATTGTGAAAATAGCACTGAAGATGAGAACAGTGGTCCAATGAATCCAAATACGAATAAACAATCCTCATCTCAAAAATTTAGGGATGCTATTTTTTTATAACTTTGTATATTGAAAGATGAAACGGTATAGAATTTATAATTCCTGTATTTCTGTGGCGTCAAGTAGCTAGAAGTGAAACAGTCTCAAGCTATTGTTTGTAATGAATCAGATACATACTGACCAGTTATCCACTTAAGGTGAGAGGTGCATTTAATTAGACAATTACTTTCTATGGTCCACTTTTTATTCTTCATGTAATGCGAAGAATGATTTTGACAAAAGTATTCCAACAATTTATTTTGATCATTTTATTTGTTTGCTTTATCCATTTTATGGTAAAACAAAATTAACTATGTTGGGATTTTTTTAATGTTGAACACCTATTGTATATTATTATTATAATTATAGTTAATTTAAACATTATTATAGTTTTATTATTATAAATGTAGTGATTTAAAACATTGTTTTTGTGAACTTTACAAAATTTTTTTTTTTTTAAATAAATACAAAACATGTAACAGAGAAAAGAATTGCTCTACATCAAATTTCGAGTCATATTGATACATCTTTAAAATCAATCATAATTAATAAAAACATTTTTTAAAACACTTCATCAAAATCTTCAATAAATATAAAAGCGAAAATGTATGTATGTTCGCTTTTTCTGTATGTCAACAAAAGGCTTTTTTCAGAGAAGCGGTCGGTCGGTTCACAACTTTTTAAAACTTTTTATATCACATAAATTGTAATATCTCACAGTTAACAACGAAGTTCGTCTGTCTATTTAATTTGCTCGATTTCGAGAAGATAAATATTCAACATTTGTCGCTCGCCGCATGTGGGTTAGTCTTTTTCCTATAACATCTTGGGAAAACAAAAATAAAAAAAAGCGTTCCACAGTAAATGAAATACTATCCGGCAGTCAAACTTGACCTCATTAACTCATTAAAACGGGCACCTGCCAAATCCAAGTAATTAAATAAATTCAAACGTGTTTCCGTTAGCATCTCGCAGTGGGGTAATGGTTAACGTCACATGTTTTTTTTTCACACTTTAATTTCCAACTTTGCCTCAAGGGTTTGGGTTCGATCCTCATACTTACTTTTTTTTTTTTTTTTTTTAACCCCCCACCCCCGGAGTTTCCACACACACCTTCAAACACCCGGGCAACGCCGGGTACCCCTCGCTAGTTTAAAATAAATACGAAACATGTAATAGAGAAAAGAATTGCTCTACATCAAATTTGGAAACAATACATTTTTAAAAAGGATCAATGTTATATGTATTACTTTCTATAAGTTTTCTACAAATATCGATAATGTTTTTCAAGAGGACGGATGTTTGCTCAAAATACCTCAATATTTTCAGCCGTCCATAAGTGTGGGGCCTTGTTAGCCAGCATTTGCAGATCGATCAAAATGGTTTTTTTCACAGCTTGACGAGGATCGTTCTCCAAGTATTTCAGTAGCAAAGACACCTGGTGCGGAATGTCCAACAGGGCGTGGGCAGCCAACTTAGACATGCTGTGCAGAGTCAACATAATAAAATTTCTGGCAGGATAACTCTGAAGGAGGAGCAGACAAACTTCCCGGGCCTGAAAATAAAGCGAACGCAAAATTTGTTAAATTCAAATTACTGTTACGCCAGTAATTAGCAACAGAGTTAGCTCGTGTGAATTTTGGCAAGCGTCATATTAGTACATGTCAGGATAACCTGGCAGCAAACAGAAATGTATCTATCAACAGGTGATGTGATTAAAAGTGGCAGGTGCTCGACTGAACTCCAATCTATGGTCCCCTCTTGCCAAACGTTCATAAATAAACACTCAACTAGCTATAACCACTATATACGATTTTCCCCACTCTCTAAAAGTGCCTAAATCTAAATGCAGATTCCATGAACAAAGTTTCTTTCTCAGAACTGCCCGTTTGTGGAACACTGTTCTGCTGGTCTGCTTCCTAGCTGAATACAACATAGTAGCCTTCAAGTCCACTGCAAACATAATCAAATGCTACCCAATTTACACTATCAACGATTACTACAATACCAACTTACATTCGTTAACCCTTATTCTCAAATGTGGCCTTCAGGCCCTGATAAGTGGTGACTCCCAAGTTAAAAAAAAAAAAGCAAAGCTCAACTTCCCAGACAAAGTGCACTAGAAATGCAGGTGTCAAATGATATGAAAATAGAAATGAAGTCACATGTCCGCACAAGAGAACAGAGTTTCTAAGTCAGTCTTTTTCGGGGAGCAGTACAGAAAGATGGTGTAAGGATGTAAAGAATTTTACTGACGCGTTTGCATCACTCAATATCCAAGTTAGAAAAATAAGCTATATGTAAACAAGTTCTTCTTGAGCTGTGTCCATAAATAAAATTTTACCCAATTTACACCATTAATGATTACTACACTACCACCTTACATTCATTAACTCTTGTCCTCGAGTGGCCTTCGTGCCTTGATAAGTGGTGATTCCCAAGTAAGTAAAAAAAAAAAAAAAAAAAAAAAAAAAAAGATAGGAAGGAATAAATTTTAAGTAGATAGTTTCTCTCCTTGTGAGCAAACTCTCTAAATAAAACCTTTAAAAACTCAGTAAGATTTCATTGTGTTTTCACGCATGAATAATTATTTGCCTTAGTTGAATAGAAGATCACCAACCACTAGAGGAGATAACATGGCCACTCAGGAAATGCAGTAATGATGAAATAAGTGACGATGCAAGTAATATATATGCATAAAAAGACTTCATTTGATCCGAGTCTTGATTGCTCACAAGCAAAAACGTGTGACATCATCATTTACCGTAAACCGTTATACTACTGTTCTCATTGTTGATGTTAATTTCACGTTTTGGCTCAAACCTTCTTCAGGGGTATCTTGTCGGATTTGAGAATCTGCACAGAATTTTGAAATGACGTCATGTGTGCAGTACGAACAAGACAGTGTAATGATGTAAGGAATTTTACTGACATCTTTGCGCATACACGTCTCTTAATTTGCAAGTTAGAAAAAAAAAAAAAAAGCTAAGAAGGAATTAATTTTAGCTATGTAGTCTCTCCCCTCATGAGCAAACTCTAAATAAAACCTTTAAAAACTCAGTAAGATTTCATTGTTTTCATGCATGAATACTTATTTACCTTAGTTGAACAGAAGATCGCCGACCACTAGATGAAATAACACTGCCACTCAAGAAATCTGGTGACAATGAAAAAAGCGATCATGCAGAGAATATGTATAAAAAGACTTTATTTGATTTGGGTCTTAATCTGTATAAATTGCATCTTTATGAAAGCAACCATGTGCGGCATCATCGTTAAATGTAAAATGTTACACTACTCTTCTCATCTTTGATGTTAATCTCACAACGTTTCGACTCATGTAACTTCCGACCTTCTTCAAGTGTATTATGTTGAACTCAAGAATCTTTCTGTCAAATTTGGGAAGTACTTGTACAATTTAATCAAGACATTAAAAAATGAAAATATAAAAAAAAGGTTATATTGTATATATCCGTTATGGAATGAAGTTCTCAAAAAAAAAAAAATTTCACTTAATTTCATCAAGTAGTTTTTTTATTTTTTTATTTTACAGCGAAAAAAACAATTTGTTATGATACCAAGCAAAAAGTTTGATTTTTAGGCAGAAAAGCTAGTAATAAAGATGGGGAGGAGTCTCGGCACTTTACATAGAGTTATCTCCCCCTGGCGTGTTAAAAATTTCCATAATGGCTGACTTCAACGCGCTCTCATAAAAATGTGTTTTTCCACTGTAAAAAAAAAAAAAAATAAAAAAATAAAAAAACTACTCTATCAAATTAAATTAATTTTTTTTTTTCGGAGATCTTCAGTCCAAAACGGATACGTACAATATAACCTTTTTCGATATCTTCATTTTTTAATGTGTTGATTAAACTGCACATGTACCACTTGGGAATCTGCATGGAATTCTGAATGAAATCCTTTATTTAATTCAATGGTGTAACATGCTCCTGTTTCATTAGCCTTGACCATAAGTGCCCCCCCCCCCCCCAGTCACTTGCATATCACGTCAAGGGAGATGACAATGTTAGGCTTTTGCAAGAAAATGTCAATGTCCTCTTATATACAGTGCCTGGTATTCCCAAACAGTCACCCATCTGGTACTGACCATGCCTAATGTTGCTTAACTTTGGTGATCTAATGAGAATTGGCTTGTCAATGTGATTAGGCCATACACAAATAAATACACATTGGTCTTTATTACAGAGTACCTATTTACAATGCCTCCCCACGGGACATAGACACCAGGGTCGTTTTTTAATGTAGAGAAAAGGAACAAAAATATAAATGGCCTTAGTTGTGAAGGATTTCTCCTCCACAGAGAAAACAAGAAATTGAAAGTGCAGCGTCCGAAGAACAGATACTACACTTTGAGTTTTATATTTTTTATTCACTCTGAAAGTTTACAAACCAAAACAGAAATAAACAAAAAATTAGGCACAAGGCCACTCAAAATTGGGGAAAGGGGTTTCTATGGTCATCCTCGTCCCTCTACCTTTGCTAGTTTATGCTGATCCTAGCTAAAGTTCTCATTCACCACAATACCTCAAAAGCACACCGGGGGTCATCCTACCTATGATTCCGAAATCACATCGTGTTTTTTTAATATTTTCTTTTCTTTTTTTTTTATAAGCAATAAAATAAATTTGTAAGCGTAAAACTTTATAAAAAGTCATTTGTACTTTAATCTTGGCCCGAAGGCCAAGAACGTCTTATGTGTATATAAGAGGTCTTTATTATAGAGTAGAGGATAGTCATTTGGACACAGGTGGGCTTAAAGCCGAATTGATCACATGAAAGCAATAAAGAATAAAAAGAAAGTCAAACTGTTTTACCTTTGTTGCTGTGTCAGCATCATGGTGCATGTGTTGCAAAATGGGAATTAGCTTAAGTTTGAGGTCGACTGGCGATTCAACTCTTTCGATCATCTCGGCAATTTTATCGCAGATGCTGGCAGAAAACGTCCTGCATAAAAAGAAAAATGGTCAAACTGAAAATTGCTCAAAGTTTTTGGTGTCAACGTGTTGGTGATGCTGTGAGACATGCAAAGTGAATTTGAATGAAAACAAAAAAAAATCTTCAATATAGATAAGCAATAATATTTATTATATTTCTCTGTCCGTCTATTCCACATTTTCTCAGAAAATACTGGACTGATCTAGCTGAAATTTTGTAAGGAACTTTGTTATCGTAAAGTGCCGTGAATTAAATATTATGGCATCTGTTTGATGAACAATTAGGGACTGATTAGTATTTAATGCAATAATGAGCACAAATTTAACAATATTCAGCGATCAATTTGGCATAAAGCACTCATTTGCAGGCTATAACTTTTGTCCGTTTTTAACGGGCTAAAAAGTTTACTTTATTCATGTTTTTACAAGTGAAAAAGAATTACTTATTAGTGTAAACGTATAATTGAAGAGTGCTGCAAGGCATGCCCGATTCAAAATATTGTCTCTCTGGAAAATGATGCTGGAGGCAGATAAAAAACTAAATAGCTGGCAGGAAATTATGGAAATTCTACAGTTAATAAAAGAAAAAAAAGAAGAGTAAGATGGAGAAAAGGGGGGGGAAGTGAAATAAAAGGAGAGAAAAAAAGAGGCGAGAGCGAAAGGAGAGAGAGAAGAGAGAGGAGAGAAGAGAGAGAGAAGAGAGAGGAGAGAAGAGAGAGAGAAGAGAGAGGAGAGAGAGAAGAGAGAGGAGAGAAGAGAGAGAGAGGAGAGAAGAGAGAGAGAGGAGAGAAGAGAGAGAGAGGAGAGAAGAGAGAGAAGAGGGAGAGAAGAGAGAGAAGAGGGAGAGAAGAGGGAGAGAAGAGAGAGAAGAGGGAGAGAAGAGAGAGAAGAGGGAGAGAAGAGAGAGAAGAGGGAGAGAAGAGAGAGAAGAGGGAGAGAAGAGGGTGAGAAGAGAGAGAGAAGAGAGAGAAGAGAGAAGAGAGAGAAGAGAGAGAAGAAAGAGAGATGCAAGAGAGAGAGATGCAAGAGAGAGAAGAGAGAGAGATGCAAGAGAGAGAGAGAGATGCAAGAGAGAGAGAGATGCAAGAGAGAGAGAGATGCAAGAGAGAGAAGAGAGATGCAAGAGAGAGAAGAGAGATGCAAGAGAGAGAAGAGAGATGCAAGAGAGAGAAGAGAGATGCAAGAGAGAGAAGAGAGATGCAAGAGAGAGAAGAGAGATGCAAGAGAGAGAAGAGAGATGCAAGAGAGAGAAGAGAGATGCAAGAGAGAGAAGAGAGATGCAAGAGAGAGAAGAGAGATGCAAGAGAGAGAAGAGAGATGCAAGAGAGAGAAGAGAGATGCAAGAGAGAGAAGAGAGATGCAAGAGAGAGAAGAGAGATGCAAGAGAGAGAAGAGAGAGAGATGCAAGAGAGAGAAGAGAGAGAGATGCAAGAGAGAGAAGAGAGAGAGATGCAAGAGAGAGAAGAGAGAGAGATGCAAGAGAGAGAAGAGAGATGCAAGAGAGAGAAGAGAGAGAGAGATGCAAGAGAGATAACTTGCTAGCAACGAGTTACTTTCACATTGATCTGTGGTGATGTAATTGCGAGTTATTGAAGTGATGTTGTGAGACCTGGGTTGAATATATAGCAATTTATTTGAATGAAAAACCCTTGGTAGAGATCAATAATATTTATTAATATATTTACAACTGAAAGAAAAATTCAGTGTTTATGCAGTTTAGCAAAGATATTAACAAAACGAAAACAAAGAAAAATCTCTGTGATGCACGTTCCTGTTATGGAATGAAGTTCTGATAAAAACTCCAGCGTTGTTGCAGACTATTTAACCAAGATGGGCATCAAGACAGTTCCTCACCCTCCCTATAGTCCAGACCTTGCTCCCTGTAACTTTTAGTTATTCCCTAAGCTCAAGGAAAATCTTAGAGGCTGTCGTTATGAGACAATTGATGAGATGAAAGAGGCCGTGACAGGAGTCATTAACACGCTATCGTTAACAAAAGGACTTCCATGGAGCCTTCCAGACATTGTTGGAAAGATGCAACAAGAACATTACAGCCGAAGGAGATTATTTCAAAGGTGACTAGAGTTTCATGTGTGTACTTTCAATAAAAATGCCCACACGAAAAAAGTCTGGAAACTTATTGAAATTGAACGCACCTTGCAGATTTGGCTGCTTTGCTTTACAGCACACACGCATTAAAAATGGCTTGGTTATAGTCAAACTTGCTCTTTCTGGACTTCCAGATTTCTATTGTCCATTTAGCCAGATGATTAGACATGGTCAAGCAGACAAGAAAATCATTCTCAACATTCTCATCTGAATATCAATCAGAAGGGACCATATCTTGCTTCTCACTGTCTTCCTGTCTGTGAAGCAAAAACAGGAAGTCAAAGTGAGCAGATAATCTTAACTATAACCAGTGATTATCCAAATACGTGTGACATGATGAACTCCAACAAACTACAGACATCATGTTGACGTACGTTTAACTTGTAGCAGTCACTATAAAAAACTATTTCCTCTTGTAGATTAATGCCCCCCCCCCTCTCCTTGCTAACTGATGCGGCCAAGCACTGACCAGTCAGCTACTAGGACACATTAATCCTATATGTCCCTTAAAAAACTAATTACCCCTGTCAGGAACTAGCCAGTAGCCAGAGAGGAGCTCTGACCACCAAAGAAGACAGACTTCTTTCCTCTCACTCTGTGTCCACTGAATTACCCCAAAGGCTGCAACTACTTCACTGAAGACCTCCACTGGACAACCTGGGGACACTAAATTTCTGCCTTCTGACACGAGAATACCCAAGAACTTTCTATTACTTTTCTTTTTTTCACCTTGGACACAGTCCTTTTTTCGAAATAAACCCTTTCGTTTTCTTGTTCTAAAAAGAGGTGTTGGTTAATTATTGTGTTGCAAATTAATCTTTTATTAGGGGTTCTGTGCACTCTCGCATAAAAACTACCTAAAGCCCTTTTCAAGGTGCACTAATTAAAAATGACCCTTCAACGCGAGTTAGTTTTCTTTTGACAACCCAAATCCCAGGTAGCTGCAGCTGTGATTCCCCCTTCCCTCTGAACACCTGTTCCAAAGTATCATGAAGCGATTTAAAAATGTACGATGTAGCACGTTTTGCAAGTATATGTGAATGGCAGATATAGTTGTTAGATGCTTGACCAAGGGAAAGGGGGGGGGGAGTGTAGAAATCGGAAAATATCTCTGGCCAAAGTCAGACCACCCAAGAGATATTCTGTTTGTTTGGAAAAGTAAGTGCCTCATTTAATGGAAGAGTCCCACTGGGATAGACTTTGTGAAAGAAACAATGCCTGCAGACCAATTAGATATTATTTCTGTTCTGGCCGAACAATAACCGCCAACAAAAGTCCAGAGTTAGTCAGGGATGAAGAAACCTCAGAGGAGGAGGAACAAGAGTGGGAGTTGGAGTTGAATGTTGGGGAGAAGGCAGTTGGTTTTGATTAAGTTGGAGTCGACTCAGTGTGGGGACTCTAATGGGTTATATGGGTATGTTGGCCTGATCGAGCAAAGATTTGCAAGTCTGTCATTTAACCTTGTGATAGTGAATGCCATTTATCCAAAATAATAAACATTATTAACTTATATATAAGATTTGTGGTTGGCGTTTCTGTTTTTTAGCGATATTAACAACTTTGAAACGCTGTTATTTTAATTGTTTTCACTACGTTAGCGCTTTTAAGAGCTATAACCTCTTTTTGTTATTCATATGTGTGTGTGTGTGTGTGTGTGTGTGTGTGTGTGTGTGTGTGTGTGTGTATAAATACATCAACGTTATTTTTTATGGGACGCATTTATTTATTTACTTGCATAAAAGTATACATATGGACATGCGTGTTTCTGGCTTTTAGCTGTCATCAACATAAGTTCGATCCTAACTTATGCTGACGACGGCTAAAAGCTAGAAACATGCATGTCCATAGGTATACTTTTATGCACGTAAATAAATATATGGTAAGTAACCTTGTCTGTCTGAGGAACAGTCTTTACCAAACTCCTCTGTCAAGTTTTGGTCTAGAGACTTGAAACTTGATATATAGGAAATTTGAACCTATGGAACAAATTCGATTTGGTCTCTAGCCAGTAAAAAATAGCTGCTATGGGGTCAAAATTGAAAAACATTGGAACTCTGTAAGCATAAGTTGACTTAAAGTGCTCTTCTACACAAGCAAAAATATACAATCAAACGTTAAGCTCAGTTAAATTTTAATGTTTTCTCATCCATCTGACAACATATTAAATGGTTACAACTAAGACTGGAACGCTAAATGTTCTGGTTTTGATTCTAGCTGATGGCACCCAAGGCATTTTTTTTTTTTAATTTTTAAAATTACTATTATATATTAGGTACAATATAATAATCAATAGAGTATTGGCTCTATAATAATAAATATAAAATCTGTATGAATTAAAATATCATTTTTAAGCTTATTTTATGACCAGGCAATGCTGGGTGGCATGCTAGTAGACGAAAGTTTGGAAGATTAATGCATCTTGCATCTGGTTTAAAAGTTGCTGTCGTGCTGCCATGTGGTTAAAAAGGGTTCTGCCATGTCGACACATGCTTAAAAGTTGCTGCTGTCATCGTCACATACTTTTTTCCTCTTCTCTTTTCCTTCTCTTCCTTCAATCTCGCTGTGATGTAATACTTGCGAGACGACTTGGTCATTTGCATACGTGTTAAATTTGCTTCATTACATTAGTTTTTAAAAAGCTCTCTTATTTAACTATTTTTAAATGGAAATCGCTCCAGACAAGACAAGAAGCCGCTTGATGTAAGGAACTAGAAAACAGTACTTCAAGGTCAAACACTAATCAATGATAAGTGTTAGATTCTAATCCAGAAAACAGCAAATTTTTCCCCTTTGTCAGAAACATCGCTCAGGGAATGTGAGGACTAAAGCACAAAATAAAAGTCCACTTTCTATTCTCTTCAAACTTATGCTTTATTTAAAAAACAAATTTTAAACTGACAAGGATAAAACAAAAACAGAATCAATACAGTTATTCTTACTTGGAACGTTCAGCAAAACATTCCGCAGCATAAACAGCCGCATCCACTTCAATTGCATCATGGGAATCCAGGCTGACAACGATGCTGTGATGAACGTTTTTCCTCTCAGCAATGATTGATGCAATACTACCAAGAGTTCTGAAACAACAAAGAAAGAAAAGATCTTTTTAAAATATGAAAAAAAAAAGTAAACTTCTTTTTATCAAGATTTTAAGAATTTGTGTTTTTATCAAAGAATTGCAAACATTTTTTTTTATTTATATAAATATTCACCCAATTTCAAATAACAAAATAGCTATTTTTTATAATTTATAATTGTAACAACAATTTTTAAAGAAATCTCAAGTATCTTACTTGAACTTACTCTGCATATTATTTTGGGTGACTTCATTTTAGCTTATACCTGCATCAATTTTGGATCATCTCATTTAAGTATACTCCTCTTTACTCATTCTACTAATTACTCCCATTTTTTTTTTTTAATTATCTTATTTGGACTTGCTCCTCCCACCAATCACACCATTTGGACTTGCTCCTCCCACCACTTGCAACAAATCCGACCAGAGGAGACGGTTGTACAAAATGATATGCATTGACCATGCATTTATTCCAGTATAAGATTATTTTACTCCTCACATTTAAACTGGAAGTAGTTTGACCATCGCTTACGAAGAAGAGCATGATCATGCAATTGTTTGTTTTTTTTACATGGAGTTCACCACTTATCAAGGCCCAATGGCCACTTAGGGATAAGGGCTATTGTGTGTACAGTAATCAAAGGGATAGTGTAGCAATAGTATTGGAGAATTGGTAAGGTGTCATTACTTAGGGGCGGGGGCGGTTCATCAGGAATTTGTTTGTGTTGGACTTGAAGACATCCAGGTTGAAGTCGGGAGGGAAACAGGCAAGCGGAACAAGGGCATACTGATGAGGTTTTCCAGGGTGTTGGGAAGCACTTCTCCTGTGGGTTCAGGAAGGGCTTGTTAGACCGATTCAAGCCCTGAAGTATTTCTTGCATGGCGAACATCTGTGGGGTGAATCTTTAGCAGAAGTGCTGAGTGCTCTGGCATTTCTAATGGTACATTTCCTCGTACTTTCTCCATTGCAAGCAGATTTAGTAATTGCAGCCTCTTTGTAGCTTGCGTCACGCCTTGGTTAGCTTTTCCCAAGAGTTAGAATATAAACTGAACTGTTCCTATTTACTATGCCTCCCCACGGGACAGAGTTAGACACCAGGGTCGTTTTTTAATGTGAAGAAAGGGAATAAAAATAAAAATTGTTACAGTCATGAAGGATTTCTCCTCCACTGACAGAGAACAAGAAATTGAAGTGTAGCATCTGAAGAACTGAACTGTTTGAGGGAGACATTCAGACATTTCTTGAACCGTTTTCATTGGACAGCTCACAATAAATAATTTTTTTCCGACTGGTATTTTCTTTTAAACATTTCATAATGTAGCTTTTGTTACTAATTTAGTAAATGTTTATTCCCACCTTTCTCTAATAGATGAAGGGGTGAGGGATAATACCTTACCTTAAAGTGATAGCTCTGGCTATCGGGTCATTGCTGTGCATAACAGAAAATATCCGACGGATGAAATCATCGACGTTCAAAACTTTGTCGAGGTGTTTTTCCGCTTGCTGCGTCACTTGCAAAATGCACAAACGGATGAAATTACTCCTGCAAAGACAACAATTTCCAACAAAGAGATTAAACTGAATTCAAACAAACATTCAATAAACGAAAAAGGGTCAACAGTTTTTTAAAAAATAGGAAAAAAAAAACCAAACGGATTTTGGTGGAAATCCATTTTATTTATGCTTTACATTTAAAAAAAAAAACAGAAACAAATAGAGCATGCAGGATTCTCCTCCACTAGTAAATAAATTCGTTCTGGCAAAAATTTACTTTCACCATGACTAATGCTTGTGCGAAAGTTAAAAAAAAAAAAAAAAAAAAAAAAATTAAGGCATAGTTATTGAGAAAAGCGCAAACAAACGAACAGACAAATTAATTTTATCCCTATAATGACCTGGAAAATCTGTTCCTGCAAAAATTTACTTTCACCATGTTGTGCAAAATGTTTAAAAATTCTTTTAAAAATCCGAAGTGTGGTTATTGAGAAAGTGCAAACGGACGAACGAGTGAATTATTGTGTCCAATCCCTCCCTTGCCCCAGAAAAAAAACAAAAAACAAGCAAGCAAAGGTCAAAAGAAGGTTTCTTACCCAGCACGGAAAACTTCAGCAAGTTTCAAGACAGCAGAATTTATAAGAATCGGGAATGGATATTTATGAAAAAGGCGAGGAAATCGCACAATGGCTTCACATTGATCACCAATCTTTTGCGATCGGAGCCCTGAAAAAAATAAAAATAAAAAATAATAATTAAAAAAACATTAGCTTCTGTTTTTTAATTTACAACCTAACATGAAAGACAAAGTAATTAAATTTGTTTAATGTTGAGAACATACGACAATTCAAGATTAGTCGTCATCTTCTTTCTTTCTCTCTCTATATATATATTTATATTTTAAAAAAAATTTTTTTTTAAAAAATGGACTCTCCTGTCGATTTTGACGCATGAGGTTTCGCCACAACAACTAAGTTGTTCAGGAATCCACACAGATGATTTATAATGGTGAAGGCTTTGTTTAGAACCAACCACACTTTTTGGTGTTACTCTTAATCTTTGTTGGTGCAAAAACAGAGCATAGTAGACTACAGGTTTTCACATCAAAGTTTTCCTTCTAGACGCATGTCTTAACGAAGACTGGGGAGCTTGGCTAATACCAGATGGGTGACCATTCAGGAAGGTTAGACGCTGTATGTACCAGCCGTCATAGACATTTCCAGGTTGGTATCTGGGAGTGCATTAATTCACTGGGAGAGAGGCATAGATATATATATTCATTTATTTTTATTTTATTTATAAAACAGTAAATGTTTATAATGTGTATAAATAATTATATATATATATATATATTTTTTTTTTTTTCACTGGTTATTTAATAACTTTACAAATAGTTCAGGATGTCTTTACTATTGGTAAAATTGATTTTATTAATATTAGGTTTTTAGTTTTTATTAGTAATGCTTCTAGTATTCCAAGTTTTCATTTATTATTGGCCTAAATGGTTCAAAACCAGTTAGATTAATTTATCCCTGACAATGAATCCAGAAGGATTGGCAAGTACTTGGACTTACAATAAATATGACGATTACATCAGCCAGTTTCTGCCAGAAGCGAAGATTCGGAAGTTGGAAAAGATAGAAAAAAAAAAAATATATATATATATATATATATATATATATATATATATATAAAAGTGAAACTGTCTGTCTGTGTGTGTGTGTGTGTGTGTGTGTCTGTGTACATTTCCCTACGAAATAAAATTGCCAATTTTAAGCCTACAGATTCGAAATTTGATATACAGAGTACTGAGATTTGGGAAAATCGATGTGATTGGTTTTCGGGCAGAAATTTGGCGATTAGGGGGTCAAAGTTAAACGATTTGACCTTTGAGAACTCTACCAAACTCCTCCTAGAATTTTGGGTCTAAACTCGTGAAATTTTAGATATAAGTTCCTTGGACATGGATCTAATTTAATAACTTGATTTGAGCCCTAAACAACTTTTAAGGGGTCATAATAGGGGTCAACGTTAAAAAAATTGACCTTTTTTTTTTTGTTTCTTTTTTTGCTTAGCACACACCTCCAAAACACCCGGGCGACGCCGGGCTGAAATGCTAGTAAATAAATAAAACATAAAGAATCAACATAAAAAAAACATTAGCTTCTGTTTTTTTTTTTTTTATTCACAATCAAACATAAAAGATGAAGTAATTAATAGACAAAAAAACGTCTATTTTATTTAATGAAATATGCCTAACAGTTTTTATTTGGATATTTATGCTATTAGGTATACCTTGTTCCTGATACTCCTACATATTAGGTATACCTTGTTCCTGATACTCCTACATATTAGGTATACCTTGTTCCTGATACTCCTACATATTGGCCGTAAAATTACAATATATTTTTGCCTGTTTTTAATTGTCACTTCATAATCAAGTACTTAAAATCCACCCCCACTTAATTTTTAATGCTTTTAGTTAAAATTAAAGTTTTACAATTTTTGTTTAAAATTTTAACCTTAATCTTTAATCATTAAAGTTTTAATCCTTACCATGTATATTTAAAAGTACTAGTTACACATAATGCAGGGGGGGGGGACGATAAAGTTGTCGCATTAAAGAAAGCAACACTACAACATTTTTTTTAAACGTCATTGAAAAAAAATCAATTCAAATAACTTATGTAGTAGAGCTGAAACCAAGCCTGGGTCTCTTTGGACTTGTGGGTCAGCGCTGAGTCCTACTGCCATACCCAGGGTCTACCAGCGACCACCTGATTGCATCAGGGGATCACCATACTTTTCAGAACATCCAGGTACACTTTGGTATTGACTTTCAAGCTGACTTCGAAAATGTGAGGTGGCATGATGTGGCCCTCATTTGAAGCCACACTAAAGACCATAACTGTGGCCAGAAATTTCATTGAGCTCCAGCGTTGAACCGTCTGGATTTGCATTATGAGAGTGCTGGCAATGGTCCTATTGTTATAATTTGGATCGGTAGAGAGCAGGAGTTGTACAGTGGCACATCTCTGATTTCACTTGTTGTGTCACTTTCAGACATGATAGAAGGCTCTTACCGTTCACAACTGACCAACTAGTAGATAGTCTGCAACAATAAAAAGAAAACCAATTTTCATCAAACGGAAATGGAATCATGTCGTCTTTTCTATCGTGGCAACTTTATTGTTCCACCCTGCATATTAATTTTATAGTCTTTAACATATAAGAATTTCAATTTGATAATTTTAATTTTTAATCCTTAATTATAAATCATTATTTTTTATTATCACTCGTAAAATAATTAAATTTAGGTATCAATTTATGTTTCTTCATCAGACCAGCTAGAATTAGAATTATATAAATCTATATCTATCTATAAAAGTGACAATGTGTGTGAAGACAGCTCTCAACCTATATACTCAACAAATTTTTGATCTATAGGCTTGAAATCTGGTATATAGTATATTCAAACACGTGAAAAAGTTTTTAATCAGCTATTATATGGAAAAAAGCGCTACTAAGGGATCAAAATAGAAAAATTGGTACTTATGGGGGGGGGGGTAATAAAATTTTTATCTGTCAACTGTTTCATGACTGCGCATGCGTGGATTTTTTACATGACAGCTCCCTAATGATAAAAAGGAGTCGGTTTGAAAACACTTTTGAAAAGCTTGTAGCAAGTTGGTCTAATGGTTAGCATACTTGACTTAAGGTTTTAGTTTAGATCTCAGCTCAAGTAATTTTTTTTTTTTTTTTTTTTACTTACAAAAAGGTGAACTGTTTAGAAAAAACATAATACTCGCATGCAGACGTCTCAGTTTCTTTTTTTTTTTTTTTTTTTTTTAAGGGATTTAACGTTACGTTTAATACCGGGCAATGCCAGGTACATTTGCTAGTAGATTAATAATCAAATAAATTTAATGACCTTTTTAACTTTTGCCTCCATCTCAAGGTTGATTGACACTTTTGGCCTACTTGACGACCCACTTCTTGGTATTATTTTGGTGCCGGCTGTTTGGATTCTAATCCCATCATCTCTCTCATCTCCCTCTTATCTACCCCTCCACCCCCTTCACATATCAGCCAAACGTTATTTAACTTTTGTGTGTTTTTATGTTTTTGCTTTTTGTCTCCATTTTTTACTATCCCAATGTATTGCCTTATACTTATACTAGCAGATGTACCCGGTGTTGCCCAGTATTAAACAATGTTAAACTTTTTACGGTCAAAGGTTAAGGTCATATTTGGTGCGGCTCTTCATAAACTCCCCCACCTAGGAATGGTGCACACCAAGTTGGGATTCATCACCATCCCTAAATGGGGAAGTTTATGAAGAGCCGCACCAAATATGACCTTGTCCTTGAAAATTGGTGTTCACAATCTCTAGGTTGGAGACCATCATGTCCGGTTTGGTCATGATCGGTTCAGTGGTGTGGGCTGTAGGAGCGTATATATACAAACTATGACATTGACCCTTAACTTGAAAATGATGGGTACCATCCCTAGATGAGGGAGCATCATTATATACCAGGTTTGGTCATGATCGGTCCAATGGTGTGGGCTGTAGAAGAGCTGTACACACAGACACACACACGAATGTTGCTACTACTTATATATATATATATATATATATATATATATAGATATATATATATATATAGAGAGAGAGAGAGAGAGTTTTTTTTTTTCCTTTTTCTACAAATTTAAAAGCCATTTAATTTAACTTTTAATTTATTTTATTTTTAATATCACGTGATTGCTTACGAAACAAAAAATTGTGAAATTTTTTTTGAGAATTTGGCTTTTGTTAAAGCAACATCGCCTGATGATGCCTCATTATTTATAACTAGTTAATGGAAACATATTCATGACAGTGTAGCGATACCTAAATGTTTATGCAAAAAAAATAAATAAAAACGTATGTCTTGCTCTACTTTGGTATTGAGCACTTTTATATAAACCTTGTTAAACTCATTGGATGTTTTCACCTTAGAACAATATTAACTTGAATTAGATCTTTCTACTATTATAAGAAAAGAAACTTTGCGTGTATGTCTGAGTTTGTTTCCTATGGACAACTGGGTCAATTTTTGGAAATTTCACACAAATGTAACTTATGTGTCTGGGAGTGTTCTCAGATAAGTTTTGTATTGAAATGCCTCCACAATAATCATCGAAAATCGATAAAAAAAATAAAATAAAATGAAATATGGAACAGATCACTTTTACAAAGTCTAACGTCACAAATGCATTTTAGAATTTTTACCATCTCACAAACAAATGTGTCTGGCGTATGAGATCAACAGCAGGTTCTTTTATATGACAGGGGTGCATTCAAAATGAATGTTTCTGTTTAGATCACAATTGAAGCATGATACTTGACTTTTGCATTTGAAACCGACTTTAGTTGTTATATATAAAATTTTATAAAATCATCAGTAGGTTCTCTACAGTGCAATGTATTATGAATGAAGTCGGTGCAGGGAGGAATGTGTGCTTCCTCCTGGTGCACTGCGATGTGTCCCCAAATAGAGACAGCAATCGATTGATTTGATTGAAAAATAGGTGATTTCACCGATTTCGATGACAATAAAATATGGGAGGGTAAAACATTCATTGATCCTTATTAAATCCTGGGCAACATCGGGTCTCCCTGCTAGTATTATATAAAAGGAACTTTGTGTGTGTGTGTGTATTTTTCTGTGAGTGTATTTTTGTGTGAGAGTTTTTTTGTTTTTTTTTACTCTGAAACGGATGGGCCGATTTTTTTCAAATTTCACTCGAAAGTACCTGATCTGCCTGGAGGTGTTCTTACCTAGGTATTGTATTTGAATATGCCTGATATGTTGAAAATCGATAAAAATCGAATTAAAGAAGAAAATCTGATATGGACAAACATTAACACTTTTATACAACCTAAACTCACGGGTGTGCCTTCGAAACAGGTTTCTTTTTAGCGCGCCACTGAACTATGATACTTGACTTTTGTATGTTTAACTTGAATTGAAGTGATTATGTAAAAATACATAAAAATCAACAGTTGGTTCTTTGATAAGGCAGAAACGCGTTCGAAATGAATGTTTATGTTTGGAGCACAACTGAATCATGATACTTGACTTTTGCATTTTAAACTTTAAGTGATACCATTATTTACAGATAATCTTATAAAATCAACAGTAAATTCTCTACAGTGCAATGTAGACTGCAATGTATTGTGGACCAAGTCAGTGGAGGGGATCCTTAATAAGAACATGCAATCAATTGATTTGATTAAAAAATGAGCGATTTCACCGATTTTGATGACAATATAAGTATGGGAGGGTGGAACATTTGTTGATCCTCATTCAATTCCGGACGACATTGGATTTTCTTGCTAGTGTGTGTATGTGAATAAATAAATAAATAAATAAATATACACACACCTCTCAAGAGTTAAATAGTACTACAACTTGTGGTGATATTTTCTTTTATTTCTAATGGATTATTTCAATCTTTATTCTTTCCGTTTTAATTACCTTCAACTGCTAATAGACAGAAAGTTACAAAAGCAAGAGTTATAGATGCCACATAAAATAAGAGTGGCAACATCAGTACATTTGATAAAAGCTATGCATACAGCTTAACACACCATGCTAAATACAGGGTTCTTTAAATCTATTTACAAACTTTTTTTGTATGGGCACTTTTATTGATAGTACACACATAAAACTCTAGTCTCCTTCGAAGTAATCTCCGGCTGCAATCTTGGGACAAATTTCACGCAAATGTTTCTCATCTTCAGTTCCCCACAATAAATTTTGTGTACAGTTCCCACACTGACATCAAACTATGCACTTATTGTCTCTATATATACACAACGTTTATTATTCATGAAATTCTTTATTTGGCCAATCAATTCTGGTGTTCTGACTTCCTTACTCCTTCCACACCTCTCATCATCCCTCAGAGACTCCCTGAGTTCCTGGAATCTCTTATGCAACTAAAAAAACTGATGCTCGATTCATGCAGGATGGTCCAAAAGCAGTCTGAAGTATTCCATATGTTTCTGTGGCATTTTTTTTTTTTCCAAATTTATAACAGAATTTTATTGCATATTCTTTTAGAGTGTCCTCATGTCCAGACTGCATTTTTTAAATCAATTAACTGTGATAATAAGGCTTTAGTAGGGGGTATTCCAATTCCTGCTGTAAGTGTTCATTTGAATGTGGAATCATAAAAATTGGTCAGTCATCTCATAAGATGTATAGCAATAACATACTGAATTTTCAAGAGTCTAGGACAATTTTGAGTATGTTTTGCTGTCCACAGTCCTTCGAAAAAGTGGTTAAAAAAAAAAAAAAAATATAATAAATAAATGTTACCAAAGGCAAGATAAGTTACTCTTCTACCTAGGTGGATAAGTGTTTTTACTAAACTGTAAAATGTTTATTCGGCTTGAAAAACGAGCAAGTTCAAAGGGTATGCGACCACAAAGAAAAAAATAGCTGCGTAACAAAACCATTATAGCCATTTTTTCTTGTGATCATGTATCCTTTGAACTTGCTGGTTTTTCAAGCCAAATAAACATTTTACATTCAATGGTACACTTGATGAGTTG
Organism: Euprymna scolopes; assembly: GCF_053919585.1. Classification (NCBI taxonomy): domain Eukaryota; kingdom Metazoa; phylum Mollusca; class Cephalopoda; order Sepiida; family Sepiolidae; genus Euprymna; species Euprymna scolopes. Next base: position 85,105,624 of record NC_136517.1, on the reverse strand, counting down.
AGAGCAGGATGCAATTGAAGATGGATCGTGGCTTGAAGTAGATGGGGAGATGAACTGCCCAACCGACTGACAATGCAGACTCGACATGAGTTAGAGATGTGGACCTTAGCGTGTAGAAGGTCAATGGTGTTATTCAGCCTATATATGTCGTGAAATGTCGGAGCTTGTGTTTCCTTTTTTTTCTGTTTTATTTGTTTATTTTTATACTTGCAAGCCCATGCACCCCCATCGACGGTTGACAATGCGTAAACGACAATGTGTACCAAAAGAGTTAGATACTGGCAGGCAACCCCGGAAGAAAAACATTCTATGGGTTGCATACACGCAGATGGATACAAACGTGAAGAATTGGGACTTTCTGTCAGTTCACTTAGTACTTCCCACAATGTGGGATAAACACGTGTTACTGTTGGCTGGATGCCATGTTGAATATCCACTCGAGACAAGGGACATAACTAAATATATAGAAGAAGACCACCAAGTTCGATAACTCCAACTTTAACATTGATGAGGTCGTCTGGTATCAGGTGCAAGTCAAAGTTCCAACAAAAAAAAAAAAAAAAACAAACATAGAAAACGGCTTAACACAACAAGTCTTAGAATTTCAGTAGTTGTTCCCATCTTTGTCAAACAGTTTGTGATCTGTTCCTGCCCCCCCCCCCCTGATCCATTCAATTTGGATTTCTTCCTTCAACATTTCCTGCACTCTGGTCACATCAACTCTCAAACGTCTGTCACTTAAAAGATTTGATGCGTTGTCCGTTTTGCAAAGTACTTCAGACAACTTGGGTAGTCTGAAAATTTCTTGCAGCATGGCAGTTATCAATACACCTGCATCAGCAGCTTCATCGAGTGCAAGATTCTCAGACAGCAATGGGCACTTTCTTACTTAAGTTTTTTTGATGACCAGCATATAGGAGCCAATCACATCATCTTTTACCATAAACAAAGATGATAAATCCACCTTGTGAGAGACTGCAGGAAAACCCATGACTTACCTAACTAGCACGTATGTATAATTCAACAGGTCGGTCATAGAACAAAATGAATGAAGAAAGAAACAAAAATGGCTGCCTTATCGCTTTATATGCCTGCAATGTGACCACCTAATATGCAGATGAGATGCTCCTGGTTGGAGATAAAAGAGGGTTGATTTTTTTTTTAGAGAGCTTGTTCATTTTGAAGAAGTAAGTTTGATCAGCAGAAGTGCTTTTGCAGTTGAGAGAAGGTGCATTACATATACAGAAGTTTTGAAGTCGGAAGCTTGGACAACAGTGTCAAACTAAACCAAGAAATTGGTGATGTGTTATTTAATTATAAACTATTTCGGCCCTTGGTGTGCGGTGACTCAAATAGCAGCGGGGGGGGGGGGAATCGACAGATTCGACTTTCGCTTGATACTAGAGTTTGACGGATCTACCACTGGACCGTCTGTCGTCAAATGGGTTTAGAAGGCTGAGAAAATCTGTAAACTGTGCAAAATTAAAGAACCAGCCACAGTCATCCATCTGAGGTTAACTGGAGGGGCCTATGCAGTCTATCAGCAATTCGGGGATGAACCAGACTGGGATGAAATCAAACAAAGCCTCTATACAGTGTTTCGTACAGATCCGTTTGTTGCATGGCAGCAGTTCACAAGCCGGCAACTTCACCCCAAGAAAATGGCTGACGTGTACCTAGCCGACCTACACAAATTATCTGTACTGTTTGGTGGAGTCAACGACAAGATATTAAGCTGTGCCTTTTTAGTAGGCTTACCTGAGGAGATCAGTAAACTGTTGCGGGCATCATCACAAATTGATGAATTACTAACGGACGAGTTATTGGCCCGAGCTCAAAACATCTGTAAGGAACAGGAACCAATTGCAGCAGCAGCAGCTAGTATTTGACATGCAGCAATCAAACTGCGATGCGGATTCTCTCCCATGTAGTAATAAGCGTGCAAGCTCAGTGTGCTATAAATGTGGGGAGGCCAATCATTTTGCTAAGGAGTGCCAGAGTGATAGGAGGGGTGTATATCCATGAGCACAGAGAACAGTACAATGCTATTGCTGCAATAAGTTTGGGCACATATCTCGCAACTGTTTGGGAAATGAAATTGTGGGCAAGGTACTAACGCTACCCTTGCCCCCTGCCAACCAATAAACACAGGATTGCCGGTCCTTGGTGTTAAAATTGACGATGTGCAGTGTTCGGCACTCGTAGACACAGTGTGTTCCCGGTCTATAGTTAGTGCACATCGCTGTCGGATGTGGCGGAAGCAACCAGTCGGCATTATGACCATCAATGGCTTACCGAGCATGTTGTGGTGAAGGGACAGTCACAATCTGTACTGAGAAGGGTGACACAGCCAAAGGTGATGTTCTAGTGATGCAAGAAAAACCCCTTGGCTATGACATGTTGATTGGAATTGATGCAATACAAGCACTAGGAGGCGTCATAATCACAGCAGCTGGAGGTGTAATGCTTGGAGAAGGGAAAGAAGTCTGTGCAGCCATGTCTATTGAAGAAAAGAACTTCTATGCTATGTTTGATGACAACAAAAGGCGTGGACTGCAAAGTAGAAATGGACCATGAGCCAGGCCCCACATCGGCTGTGCAACACCATTCCAGAGTATGCAGTTTCTACCAAGAATAGGGACGCATATAAAGAAGAACTTCAAACGTGGATTGATAACGGTTGGTTAATACCGTACCCACAGGTTTTGGCTTTAACCTAGCACCCTTAATAATGACAACTATTATTAAAACTTTTGATGCAGGATGAGACCACAGCAAAAGCTGCTTCAGCTTACATTGATGACATCTACGTTAATGAGGATATGTCTGCAGATGCGGTTTAAATAAAACTGGAACCGTTTGGGTTAATAAGCAAAGATCCTAAGCGCCTAAAGGATGGGGTGCTCGTGTTAGGCCTAGAAGTCTGAGAGGAGGGCAATACTTTGCGATGGAAGCCAGATTCCAGAGTTACCCAGTGTATTGACAAGGTGCATTGTGTTTTCTATTTGCGGTAAATTAGTAGGGCATCTACCTGTCTGCGGATGGCTCCGATCGGCAACATGTGTATTAAAAAGACAAGTAACTGCAGTAACCAAAGGATGGGACGACATGGTGGATGATGATTCTCTCCAGCAAATAATGCCTGGGTTGAGTGGCAAGTATCTGGAAACAAACTGAATGCATGGGTTGACGCAAGTTCACTGGCTACAAGTGTCATGTTGGAACAACTAGGGGCTGTTTTAGAAGATGCGTGCTGGATTCGTCCGAAAAATGATGCCCAGCATATAAATTTGGCAGAACTTGATGCTACGTTAAAAGGCCTTAATCTTGCATTGCAATGGCAGGCTAAGGTTGTGCATCTCCACACTGACTCATTGTGTGTTTACCACTGGTTGACCGACACCTTGACTGGAAAGGCTCGAGTTAAGACTAGAGTTGTAAGTGAGATGTTAGAACGAAGGAGACTGGCAATAATAAAGTGTCTAGTTGACGAATACAGCTTGCAGGTGGATATTACCTTAGCTTTGTCAATGCAGTATTTGGCTGATAGCTTGACTAGAGTACCAAAGAGGTGGATTAATGTAATGAGGCAGGGATCTGATCCTCCACAACAGACATGCGCGACCATAACAGATCAATTAACACCTGACCAGATCTGTATAATACATCAGCAAAGTGGACATCCCGGAATTCGGAGGACCACATATTTTCACCAAAGAGTGTGTCCTGCAACTACAAGGGCATCAATCAGGGCAGCCATACGCTTGTGCGAAGAGTGTCAGCGAATTGATCTGGCATTGCGAATTGATCCCAATAGTAAAAAGGGAAGTTTGAGGTGGAGGACTACTGGTATCGAGTAGGGATGGATGTAACGCATTATGAGGGCAAGCATTTTTTTGACCATGACAGATCGTGGCCCGACACGTTTCACGATATGGCGCCTGTTGACACGACAGGATGCATCTAGCATTATACGAGTTGAAAGCCGTCTTTTTTGAACGTGGTGCCTTTCTTGAAATTCTGAATGATAATGCCACTACATTTCGATGTCAAGAATTTCAGAAATTCATGCACGAAGGGAGAAGGGGGATTAGAATGCGTTACCGATGTGCATATTTTCCCGAAGGTAATGGTATAGCAGAGTGGTGTTACTGGACCATCAAAAGAATTGCGGCCACGACACAGTGCTCTATTCCAGAAACTGTGTACTGGTATAATGTGACATCCAAGGAGGATGCAACACCAGCAACTACACCAGCCAATGGGATTTACTACTACGAACCGCGTGTAAAAGGCAATAGTGATGAGAAAGATGGACACGAGGAAATAATGCCACCATCAAAGTACCCAAGAAAGACGAATACTGCCCACCCTCCATGATTGTGAAACACCACCTATAGCATCACAAGAGGGGATGATGGAACATACTGAGGAAGATGGAAATGAGGAAGTGATACCTCTGATTCTTCGAAGAGGTACCCGACAAAGACGGATACTGCCCCCCTGCTTGATTGTGAAACATCGCCTATGGAACCACGAGAGGGGATAATGGAACAGACTGGTGGCAATAAGGGTGGCAATGAGGAAGTGCTGCTCCCGATTCTTTCGAAGAAGTAATCGACAAAGACGACTGCCCCTTGCCCTGTATTTGGTCATGAGATCAGGGGGGAGTGTAGGGAAACACGTGATTTACCTAACTAGCACATGTGCATAATTCAACGGGTCAGTTGTGGAACAAAATGAATGAAGAAGACAGAAACAAAAAATGGCTGCCTTATCTCTTTATATGCCTGCAATGTTACCACCTGATATGCAGATGAGATGCTCCTGGTTGGAGATAAAACAGGGTTGATGTTTTAGAGAGCATGTTCATTTTGAAGTTGGATTTTGAACAGTTCGATCAGCAGAAGTGCTTTTGCAGTTGAGAGAAGGTGCGTTATGCATACAGAAGTTTGGACAACAGTGTCAAACTAAACCAAGAAATTGGTGATGTGAAGGGCAGAAGAAATAACACACGGGTTATTTAATTATAGGGACCATCCTCCAAGTTGGCAGAGGTAGCATCAGAATAGCAAACTACACATACGGTTGCGGTTTCTTACTGAAATGTACGTTCGTGCATGCATGTAGTCACATGACATGCATGAATACATGGTGGACATTTTAAATTACAAAAAATACTTTTCATAAAATAACAAGTGAAGCATGCACGGTCCCCCGTAAGTGCATAGTAACTAGCCAAATAGAAAAGTTACTAGCGAAACCCACATGATTTTTAGAATATGATATCTTCGTTCTGTAATGAGTATGTACATCATAAAGATTTTTTGTATTTTTTTAAAAGTGTAATTCTAAATATACAACAAATTTTATGTTGATACTTGAATGTATAAACATTTTTTTCTTTAGATAGTTTTTTTTTCAACAGCCTTCTTTAAAAAAACGAGTATATAGTTCTATTAAACTTATTGTTTAAATAATTAAACTTTTTTTTTTTTTTTTAATAAAACGAACAAAGTTGAAAAGATATTTTTCACTCAGTACTGAGCTTTGGAAGATTGTCAGTGAAAGAAATGCAATCGCTGAAAGATAAGCGTTTCATTATTTCTAGTCGCCACTTTGAAAAATCACTGGCAAATGCGACTGTTCCACTTGCAATGTAGAGCCCTGAAACGAGACATAAAAAAAAAAAAAAAAAAAAAAAAAAAGACCAAGTTCAGCATTGCCCCCCCCCCCGACATTTAGCCCCAAAAGACCCCACGAGACATCAAATCCTGGTGAAAATGAACAAACTGCAGTTTTAGGCCTTAACATATGCAAATATGAGCTTTGCACCATGCACCATGCAAAAAAAAAAAAAGAAAAAGACTAAGTCCATCATTTGCCTCACAAGTCCCAAAGGCCTTAACATATTTAAATTTGAGTTCAGCACCATGCAAAACTGCTAAATAGACATACACAGAAAATTTTGGACCAATATGGTAAAATAGTCCCAAAAATGAAGTGTTTTTATTAGCCCTAAAAGAGCCCCTGGGCCACAACCAAGAGTTATTGTGAAGTATAGACAAACAAAATTATATAGAAATTAGTTACAACTTTTCAGAAAGTTTTATAAAAATCCAAGGCATCAATTTTTTTTTAATAATCACAAAAGTGTGAATTTTAGCCTTTTTAACCTGAAAGGCACCCTTGGGGAGAAACCGGAGTTTTCCTGGAAAATCCGTTCTGTTACTTTTTTTTTTTTATTCATATCACGTTTAATGTTTGTGCAAAACTTCAAAAAATTCCAAGGTGTAGTTATTGAGAAAAGTGCGGACAGACGAACGGACAAGGGTGAATTTACAGGTCCACCCTACTTTTGTTTAAAAAAAAAAAAAAAAAAGTTTTCACCTCATTTAATAGTAAAAATAATGCTATCAGGGTCAGAATAGAAAATATTCTTTTTGTCATTATGGATCATTACAATAAATAGTTCATATTCTTTTTAACAATTTAGTCACACAAACTACAAATTTTTGGGTACTCCTTGACTGTTGAGTTCCATGGCGACCAGCAGAAAAATTTAATGGTCGCTCCCTTAGTCCCCCATCCCCTAGTCAAGGCTACCGCATGTGCACGTAACATTTTTTTTATTTACTTACGTTGCCGTAGTAACTAAATGATTATTTGTCACTTTTACAAACATTTATTTCTTTATTTTGAAAAAAAAGTTTTACTCTTTATGAATATTTAAAGAAAAAAGTTACTAAACATTTATTAATAATTTCTCCCTTTTACAAACATTTGTTTTTAAATTTCTTTTTAAATGATGACTTATTGATAAATAAATCTACTTCTCTGCAACAGACACTGAAACTTTTTTTTTTCTTTTCTTTTTTTAATAGTATTTGCGGATGGGTATGCTGACAACAAATATCAGTTAAATTTTGAAAATATTTTTTCACCCTCCCCCCAAAAATGGTGTTTATTCTGAAATCCATTGTTAACATGGGGAGGTTGAGTGTTTATTCTGAAAGCCGTTCTTAACATTAGTGGAGGTGGACTTAATGTAAAAAAAAAAAACATAAAAAAAAAAAAACAAACCATTTACTAATAATTTCTCACTTTTATTTTTAATTTACACGCGCAGATAAACAACATATTGTTGAATGGTGCGAAAACAAAGCATTGTTGCAATAAACTCTGGGTTTTTTTTTACTTTAGACACAGATACGAAAAAGTTGTCAAAAAACAAAAATATAACACAAATGTTATCAAAGTTAAGATAAGTTACTTTTCTACATAATTGGATAAGTTTTGTGCTTTTCTTTAATGCAAAATGTTTATTCGATTTGAAAAACGAGTAATATTGAACGCTGCCGGGGAACAAGAAAAGATGACCGCTGTGTCTTTGAAGACTCGATAATCAATTCTAAATAAGAAATAAAATAAAATGGTCATAGAAAGCCACCCAATAAATGTCAGGATAACATTTCTTTCCTACTTTTACAAACAATTTATCTATTTACTTACATTGGTTTATTTAATCAATTTTATTTTCGCACTATTCAAAATTTTTAAATTATAAAATTAAAATAAATTAAAAAGAAAAGTAACTAAACAATTTTTTTTTTTATTACAATATTTATTAACAATCAAAATTGAAAAAAAAAAAAAAAAAAAAAAAAAAATTTAATGTAAAAATATTTCACACGGCGTACCACTCTGAGATATGTTGTAAAATGTTATCTAAAGCTTCTTTTTCATTTTTGCCATAAATTTCCCTCCATAGGAATTCATCCAAATGGGATTCCATCGTAGTTGACTGTACTCCCATCATTGCTTTGAACCTCCTTTTAGCATTCTCCCAAAAACATTCTAGGTTATTAGTGTGAACCCCGGTGAGCGGATCCGCAAAGTTTTGTTCGTGATTCACCTGGTGATATTCATATGGCGGTTTGACGTTAATTGCTGTTATGGATCTATATGCTCCACAGTAATCCGAGTATATAATTGTACCCGGCTTAATAAATTTCTTAATAAATAGTGTCAACGTTTCGGATGAACGGTCATCAACAAGAACTAAGAAACCAATTTTATCATTTCTGTCCCAGCCGCCGAAAACCCACCATTGTTGTGGAAGTTTCTCTCTGTTATATCTCGTTTTGCTCATTAACAACTCATCTATTTCTACTATATGTCCTGATCCACCAATTTGATATGAGTTTGACATCAAATGGCGACTTGCAATATCTCTTAAAGATTGATACCATTGAATAATGGTACTGTGATTTAACTTGCACGTGTCAGTAGCTATAACCACAGGTAACTGTTTGGACCATGCATATACCAATCTGATGAAACCTGAGAAAGACAATTGTGACTTTTCCAAAAATGACCCTTTCGTTAGGCTTGCCGTTTGGCATCTGTGAGTTTTACAACGGAATCTTTTCGTTTCCCGGTATTTAACAAGGCTCATTTCTTCCTGACATACACTGCAATGCATTGTTGAAGCAAGTATTTTCCGTTCCTTAAGGAACTGATATGCAGATTCAAAATCCTTGCTCCATTCGTAGAGTTCTTGGAAAAAAAAAAAAAAAAAAGTTTCATTCAATACACAAAATTAAAAACACATACTAATAATAAATGATTTATTATTCTATTCATTAAAATTTACTAATTTTTAAATGAAAAAAGTTAAAAATAGTTGTTTATATGCGCATGTAAAAATGTTTGGAAAAGTGAGAAATTATTTTAATATTCATTTTAAAAAATTGATATTTTTTTTAGGTTAGGTCCACCTCCACAAATGTTAAGAACGGCTTTTGGAATGAACAGTCCTAATCTCCCCATGTTAAGAACAGCTTTCGGAATAAGCACAATTTTTTTTGTCAGCGTACCCACCCACAAATACTATTAAAAAAAAAAAAAAAAAGAAAAAAAAAAGTAGATTTATTTATCAATAAAAGTCGTCATTTAAAAAGACATTTAAAAACAAATGTTTGTAAAAGTGAGAAATTATTAATAAATGTTTAGTAACTTTTTTCTTTTAATATTCATAAAGAGTAAAATTTTTTTTCAAAATAAATAAATATTTGTAAAAGTGACAAATAATCGTTTAGTTACTACGGCAATGTAAGTAAATAAAAAATGTTATGTGCACATGCGTTAGCCTTGACTGGAGGGGAGGGGGGGGGGTAAGGGAGCTACCATTAAATTTTTCTACTAGTCGTCATGGAACTCAACGCTCAAGGAGTACCAATTTTCGGATTTCTATTCGAAGATAGTTCACTCTGGGAACCTCCATTCAAAGTTTACTGAAAATATTTAATATTTGGATCTCTTCCAAAATATTTTAAAACAAATATTGCAATTCTTCTTAATATTTTTAATTCTTTACCCTGGTCCCGGTAGAAAGCTTGTTTTTTTTCTTTATGAAAGGATATAGAGGCTCAAAAGAATCAATTTTGAGATCAATCGTCTCAACATTTTTATAAAAATTTTAACAAAGAAACATTTTAAAAAGTGGTAGAAATGTTTCTCTGGAGACTAGAAAATAAGCCGAACTAAACAGCTCGGAAATATTTTCCAACAAGAAAACTTTGGTGACCCAAAAACAGCTAATGAGAAAACCTCAAAAAGATCGTCTGCCGTATTCAAATAAACCGCCCAAAATTCATACATCTTGGAAAATAATCTTAAATCTGTTTTAAAACAAATTTTACAAACTTTTTGCTGAGCTCTTGATTTTAGTGAGATTGTGGTGTCGTATTTCTGATATTTTTATTAAATATAAACTAAAAATAAAAATGTATCTATATATAAATGATAATAAACTTTAAAGAATAATAATAATAAAAAAAAAATAGAATAATTAACCTTTTTTCTGATTGGTCTAAAAGTTTTGGTTATTTGAAGCAGCAAAAAAAAAAAAAAAAAAAAAAAAAAAAAACGAACTGCCAACTGTTAGCATAGCTAGAAAGCAATAGTTCGTTTTGGAAATTAGAAAATCATTGTCACCTTTACAGCCCCTTAAGCCCGGGCAGCTATACTCTCGTAAGTTGGCCCGTTGTATCCTACATTTAATGGTCGCTCCCTTAGTCCCCCTCCCCCGCACGTAACATTTTTTATTTACTGACGCTACGGTAATAACTAAAGGATTATTTATCACTTTTACAAATAAATATTTATTTTGAAAAAAAGCTTTACTCTTTATGAATATTAGAAGAAAAAAAGTTACTAAACATTTATTAATAATAATTTCTCACTTTTACAAACATTTGTTTTTAAATTTCTTTTTAAATGACGACTTTTATTGACTTTTTTTTTTTTGTTTTTTAATAGTATTTGCGGATGGGTATAACATTTATTTGTTAAAAATATTTGTTTAACATCTTTTTCGAATCTATGTGTATAGTAAAAGAAACCCGAAGTTTATTACAAAAATGTTTTGTTTTCGCACCATTCAACAATATGTTGTTCATCCGCGCATGTAAATTAAAAATATTTGTAAAAGTGAAAAATTATCAGTAAATAGTTTAGGTATTTTTTTTTTACATTAGGTCCACCTCCACAAATGTTAAGAACGGCTTTCAGAATAAACACTCTCAATCTCCCATGTTAACAATGGATTTCAGAACAAACACCATTGGAGGGGGGGGGATGAAAAAATATTTTCAAAATTTAACTGATATTTGTTGTCAGCATACCCATCCGCAAATACTATTAAAAAAAAAAAAAAAAAAAAAAAATCGATAAAATCGTCATTTAAAAAGAAATTTAAAAACAAATGTTTGTAAAAGGGAGAAATTATTAATAAATGTTTAGTAACTTTTTTTTCTTTTAATATTCATGAAGAGTAAAACTTTTTCAAAATAAATAAATGTTTGTAAAAGTGACAAATCATAGTTTCGTTACAACGGCAACGTCAGTAAATAAAAAAATGTTACGTGCGCATGCGTCAGCCTTGACTAGGGGGTGGCAACTAAGGGAGTGACCATTATTTTTTTTGGTACTTGTACAGTTTAGTCCAGACATTCAAAAATGAAAATATCGAAAAAATTTTTAAATTGTACGTATCTGTTATGGAATGAAGTTCTCCAAAAAAAAAATTTCACTTAATTTCATCAAGTAGTTTTTGTTTTACAGCGAAAAAACAATTTGTTATGATACTGAGAAAAAGGTCTGATTTTTAGGAATAAAAACTAGTTATTAAAGATGGGGAGGGGGGTCAGCGCTTTACATGGAGTTATCTCCCTGTGGCGTTTATAAACTCCAAACAAAGATAAAAAAAAAACAAGATGTCTGCCTTTCACGCGCTCTCATAAAAACGTGTTTTTCCACTGTAAAAAATAAAAACTACTCGATCAAATTAAGTGAAATTTTTTTCGGAGATCTGCAGCAGGCATATCAGAATTGAGGGAATTTTCGATACCCCTCACACAAAACTGAATAAAATATAAAAAAACTCGTAATTTCTCTTTTTAAAGTGGGTTGTTTTTCTTTACGAAATATACTTCCAAAATAAACTATTAAAGTTGTTTAAAAAATAATAGAAATATTTTTTATTTAAAAAAAAAAAAAAAAACAGTGTTTACAAAGTGCCGGCATGTATTCATGCAGCCATTTTTTTTTTTTTTTTTTACGTAATGCAATCAATTGAATTTTACGAGTTAAATATTTTTCAATTTTTGAACTTTAAAAATCTATCAAAATTTTTTTATTGGTTTAATTTTTACAATATTTTCAGGTTCAATGTGAAATTCTATGCTCTTTCCACTGAACCAATTATATTTTGGACAAACGTTTTTTTTTTGTTTTTTTTAATCCCCCCCCGCCATTTTGAAATGTCTATTAAAATTTTAATAATTTAAGTACCAAAGTTTTATATATCACAAATTGAAGATAAAAGATCAATTGTAATTTAAAAAAAAAAAAGAAAAGAAAAAAAAAAAATAGTTTTTTTGGAAATTCACCTGTAAAGTCCAAAGTGTAAAACCATTTTTTTTTTAAAAACCACGTTGAATTTTTTTTTTTTTTAAGTGGAAGCTTATGTTATGCTTAGAATGTCAAGTAAATATGGGATGCTTACAACAATTTTTTCTATTTCATATGTTTTTTTTTTTAGATATAAAAAAAAAAATTTTTTTTAAAAATCGGTCGAAAAAGAAGTATTAAAATATATCAATCAAAAACTTGTGTATTTCATTAAGAGAATAAAAGAAAAATAAAAAAATCGGTCAACTTTTTTTTTTTGTATAACAATAAAAACTTCTAAGTGAATAATTTCCGTTTTTTAAGTACGGAGGACCGAAATATTACATTTGGTTTAAAGCATGCATTAAAAAGACACATGAATTGTGTCCTTTCAAGTCGCCGGAATATAAAGGCAAATAAAATCAGACTTGTCTCCCTTTATTTGAACAGTTAAAACAAAATGTGAGTTCTCGTTTGTTTTTAATCCTTGTTTAAAAAAGTATTTCATTTAAAAAGGATAAATATGGATAAATTCTTAACAATGGAACTCCTCATCGAATACTAGTTTTTATAGGGAAGTATTTTTTTGGAATTTATATATAGTTTTTTTTATAATCGAAGGCAGTAAAATTCCATTTTTTTTTTTTAAATCTTTTTTAAGGAAAACCGATTTAAAAAAAAATATTTCATAATTTGCTATTAAACCTGTTATTTTATAAAATTTTGGTCATTGCTCCTCTAATTAAAAAAAAATTAGGGTTTGAATTACATTTTTCAAGAAGTTATAAGTTTTGAAAGAAAGAAAGTCTAAATATTCCAGTGTTTACCGCAAATTTTTACTGACGATTTGTGACACTGCTAGATCTTCAGTTCAAAGCGGATACTGGTACTCCTTGGACGTTAAGTGTCATGGCGACCAGCAGAAAAAAAATTATTAGTCGCTCCCTTAGTTCCCCCCCCCTCGCATGTAACATTTATTTACTGACGTTGCCGTAGTAACTGAACGATTATTTGTCACATTTACAAACATTTATTTATTCATTTAGAAAAAAAGTTTTACTCTTTATGAATATTAAAAGAAAAAAGGGTGCTAATGCAGAGAGTGATCCGCGCTATTTTTTAAATCGTATTTCCATGTTTAAAATTTCATGATATGATTTTTTATTCAATTGTAAGGTTAAAGTACTGAATAGATAAAAAAAAAAAACCCTCCCCTCCCCATGTTAACAATGGCTTTTTAAATAATGTGATTATTTCAGCACGGATCACTGAAAAAAGTTACTAAACATTTATTAATAATTTCTCACTTTTACAGACATTTGTTTTCAAATTTCTTTTTAAATGATGGTTTTATCAACATTTTTTTTTTTTTTTTAATAGTATTCGCGGATGGGTATGCTGACAACAAATATCAGTTAAATTTTGAAAATATTTTTTCATCCCTCCCCCCAAGGTGTTTATTCTGAACTCCGTGGTTAACATGGGAGATTGAGGGTGTTTATTCTGAAAGCCGTTCTTAACATTTGTGAAGGTGAACCTAATGTAAACAAAAAAATAATATTTTTAATTTACATGCGTGGATGAACAACATATTGTTGAATTGTGCGAAAACAAAACGTTTTTGTAATAAACTTCGGGTTTGTTTTACTTTACACACAGATTCGAAAAAGATGTTAAACAAATATTTTTAAGAAATAAATGTTATCAAAGTCAAGATAATTTACTTTTCTACATAATTGGATAAGTATTTTGTGTTTTTCTTTAACGTAAAATGTTTATTCGGTTATTTGTTATATTTTTGTTTAACCTCTTTTTCGTATTATTTTGTATTATTAAGTCCTGTATTATGAATGTAGTTATATTGTTGATAGTGTTTTATATTCAAATTGTACTCATTCTTAAGGAAGGTTTCTTGGAGACAAATAACCAAAGGATTAAATTTGGTTTGCAACAATAAAATTTCATTGTAATTTGCCTTCAATCCACGGCAATTCCATTGGATTTTTTTGTAATTCATGAGGATTTTTTTGGGGTTTGAAGAGTAACTTTCATTTCCATGTCTTCTAATTCCGTAAATCTATTTGTAGTAGTAGTAGTGGCTTCTGTTTGTGGTAATTTCTTTATATTATTTTGTTTTTTGGTAGATGTATTTTTTGTTTGTTTTTCAAGTGTGGTATTTTTTTTTTACCACAGGGAAGACGTATTGGTGACCTGTGTGGTCTTTCTTTTAACTGATTTTGTTTTTCCTTAGTTTCGTCTTTTTTCAGCATCTGCACGACATACTGGTGATTTTTGTGGTTTTTCTTTTGACCGACTTTGTTTTCTTGGATGTTCTGATTTTGGTTGAGAATTTGTTTTATTGGTAACATTAGTTGATGATTTAATGGGATGATTAATTTTTGATGATATGTTTGGTTTGATTTCATTTATAAATTTGGGCCAGTCGTTTGGTCCCAATTGTAACAATTTGTTTATTAGTATTTCGTATTTGGAATCTTGGTTAGTGATGTTGGATGATATACAACTTGAGGTGACTTGAGACACGACTTCCTTTTCTTTCTTCCAGATTCCGCATGCTCTTGCATAAGCAGGATGGTTTTCTCCACAATTTGCAATCAAGATTGCAGTCATTGACAGTGGGTTCTGGATCTCTCTGGCCACATCTGCCGCACACTGCTCGTCCCCTACATGCATCCTCAGGGTGCCCAAACTTCTGGCATTTAAAGCACCGAAGTGGGTTTGGTATAAAGGGTTCAACTTTTTCAACGTTGAACCCAATTTTGATTTCTTTTGGGATAGTGGGTCTATCGAACTGCATAATGTAAGTGTTCGTATGTATAGTCTGATTCTCTTTTTTTATTGTAATTCTTTTAACGTTTATTACTCCTTGGTTTTTAAGTTCTTTTGTTATCTCTTCAGTAGTGCACATTGAGAGGTCTTTCGATTTTACTACACCTTTGTGTGGATAAGTTTTGATATTTATGTTGTGGAAAGTTTTCATTCCTAGGAGAAAAGTGGCATGTTTTTCTCTTTCCACTTTCACCAGTAGGGTTTTATTTTTTAAAGTTTTTACATTTTTTGGGGTAATATAGGCCGATATAATTTTATGTATAATAAACGGTGGTAAGTCAGTTATTTTGGTTTCTTCAGTGGATTCCAATACAATAAATTTTATAGGATGTTTGATGTAGTTCATTAGCTGAACTATCAGAGTCGACGTGTTGGTGCTTGGAGTTTTTATACTTGGCCATAAATATATTTTTTAAATTCATTGTTTATACTCCTCACCCACCTCGGAGTCCAATATTGGGGCATGTTAAGGGGGAAACCCATTCACCTTGTCATGTCAGAGCTACATAAACAGTATACATGTTCCAAATGGGAACCATGAGCACCCATAATCCTTTAGCTACACAATCCAAGACATTTGTGGTAACTTCCGGCACTATACAGCCATGTCATGACTTCTAACACATGGAAAAGAGGGGAAAATATGTATATAGTTTATAGTGGTACAGGGTAGAACTATATTTGTTAAGGTTTAGAGGAAATTGATAGAAAAGTAGATGTGTTAGGGCTTGATGTAACTAGCCGATTGATCGGATCGGACCCCTCCGACCACCCACCTAGCCTTGTACGAGGCCAAAGTGGAGTGTTGCAACCCATATCTTTAATTTCCCTAGATATCAGTTGCTCAGCCACCAGGATCCTTTTCAGAGTCATTACGAGTCGCCACCCACCGCCAACAGGTGGCCCCTTTGAGAGGCTTTTACTCTCTGCAGGGGGACAGTCGGTGTATTCTAATGCCCCACCGACAGGGTTGGGAAGTAGGAAAGGGGAAAGGGGGCTGTTGGTTTTTTTTTGTTTTTTTTTGCAGAACATAAGTTTTACAGAAGAGAATAGAAAACAAAAACAGAAGTTTAATGTAGGTGCATTTCGTCTCAGGAAGCCGCTAGACAGCCTGATCTGGTAGCACCAGCCCACTTTTTGAAAAAGTAATTTCTTCATATCATGAAAACTACTTATCTGCCCCAAATTTAAATGTGACATTCGTTTTCAGCACCACCGGAAACCTATAAAAGTCGTCATTTTAAATTTTTTTTTGAGGAGTTGGAAAGAAACTTGACATTGACCAGATTTTTTTTATGATGTTTGATAAATGAATAATAAAAAAAAAACAAAAAAAAAAAACAAAAACTTTTTCTTTAAAGAAATTTTAAAATCTTATGTTATAAAAAAAAAAAAAAAAAAAAAAAAAATCAATAAAGTCTTTTATATGCAAAAATTTGTTAAGAAGTTCAAATAAACGGAGACAATTATTTGGGGAATATCATGTATCGGATACGGTTTTTTTTATGATGTTTTATTTAATACATAAGAAATGTCAAAAAAAAAAAAAAAAAAAAAAAAAACTTTTTGCTAAATATATATTTTTTTTAAATTATAAATTATCTATAAAGTCTATTTTTTATGTATGTAAAAGTTTGTTGAAAAGTTTAAAGTTTATAATGTAATTGACAAAAAAAAAAAAAAAACTTTTTTTTTTTTTAAATAAAACTAACTTTAATTTCAAAATTTCGATATCGACGTTTACCTAACTTCTATTACAAAATTTAGGTAAACGTTCATAAACATTAATGGGGGAATACAGTTCATAAATCTAAAAAAAAATAAAAAATAAAAAATATAAAATAAAATTAAAAAAAAAAGTCCAAGTTCAAATAAAGACTGTTTAAATAAAACTTCTAAAATAACAAAATAAAAAGGTTCATTCTATACAGTTTTGGTCATCCGTAGCTAAAAATGTCGGACGTCACTTCCGCCAAATGCCTTTGTAAACAAAGGAAGGCGAATCTTCAACATTACCCCATCGCAAATACTATTTAAAAAAAAAATTAAAAAAGGGGGTTTGTTTTACTGTACACAGATTCGAAAAAGTCACAAAACAAATATATAACAAATAAATGTTATCAAAGGCAAGATAAGTTACTTTTCTACCCAAATGGATATGTTTTTAGTGTTTATATTTAATGTAACATGCTTATTCAGCTCGAAAAACATACAATGTTTACCGATGTATTGGAAAATTTAAAATGGCTGCCGACTATCTTTGAGGCGTTAAGTTTGGGAAAATGAGTTATAAATAAAAAAAACCAGACAAAATACTGTTAGAAACTCGCTCAATATATGTTACCATGACATAGGCTGATATTCGGCGGGTTTTTAACAGTATTTTGACAGGTTTTTTATTTATAACTCATTTTCTCAAACTTCCCGATCCGAGAGAGAGTCGGACGTCATTTTGAATTTTCCAATACATCGGTAAAAACACTGTAGGTTTTTCAAGCTGAATAAACATGTTACATTAAAACACTAAAAAATATATCCAGTTTGGTAGAAAAGTAACTTTGATAACATTTCTTGGTACTGGTCGCGATTAGAGTTCCCTGCCGAACACCCTAAAAAAACCCTGACTTCTCCCTTAGTTGCCATAGTAACTAAACGATCATGAGTTTTTATCGACTTTGTTTTACTGTTTATGAATATTGAAATAAAAGACACATTTATTAATAATATCTCACTTTTAATCACTTTTATCGACTTTTTGTTTTACTGTTTGTGTCACTTTTATCGACTTTTTCTTTTCTTTTTTAATAGCATTTTCTTAAAATGAATATTAAAATAATTTCCCAACTTTTTTCATTTCTATGTGTTTTTAGTTTTGTGTGTTGAATGAAACTTTTTTTTTTTTTTCATTACAACAATAGTTATCGACCCCGGTTCTTTGGCTGACAAACGACATCTGTCGGCGGTTCTTGAAAATTGTTTAGTTACTTTTCTTTTTAGTTTATTTTAATTTTATAATTTATAAATTTTGAATGGTGCGAAAATAACATTGATTAAATAAACAAACGTATGTAAATTTATTATTCTATCACCATTTTGTGGTACTAGTGCACTTATTGATCCGTGAGAAGTCAGTGTTTTTTTAGGGTGTTCGCTGTTCGGCAGGGAACTCTAATCGCAACCAGTACCAAAACGTAGTCATTTAAAAAGAAAATGCTATTTAAAAAAGAAAAGAAAAAGTCGATAAAAGTGACACATAAACAGTAAAAAAAAAAAAAGTCGATAAAAGTGATTAAAAACAAAGGCGATAAAAGTGAGATATTATCCAAATTCACCTAAAAAAGTAGAATCTCATTTTACGGAATTAGCTAAGAGTGTTAATTTACAATAACACCTATGGCACCATTGGCACTTCTGCATGTCAGTAACATGAAGCGAATGCGTGTAATTTAGTTTCAAGAACCGCCGACAGATGTCGTTTGTCAGCCAAAGAACCGGGGTCGATAACTATTGTTGTAATGAAAAAAAGTTTCATTCAACACACAAAACTAAAAACACATAGAAATGAAAAAAGTTGGGAAATTATTTTAATATTCATTTTAAGAAAATGCTATTAAAAAAGAAAAGAAAAAGTCGATAAAAGTGACACATAAACAGTAAAACAGTAAAAAAAAAAGTCGATAAAAGTGATTAAAAGTGAGATATTATTAATAAATGTGTAGTAATGTATTTTATTTCAATATTCATAAACAGTAAAACAAAGTCGATAAAAACTCTTGATCGTTTAGTTACTATGGCAACTAAAACATGTCCTTTGTTCATGCGTGGGGAGAAGTCAGTGTTTTTTTAGGGTGTTCGCTGTTCGGCAGGGAACTCTAATCGCGACCAGTACCGAATAATAAATTTCCTTACGTTGGTTTATTTAAACTTTAATTAAACTTAGAAATACGATTTAAAATATAGCGCGGATCATAAGTGCACTAGCACCCATTTTTTTTTTTTATTAATAAATGTTTAGTAATTATTTTTCTTTTAATATTCATAAACAGTAAAAACGTCGTCATTTAAAAAGAAAATGCTATTAAAAAAAAAAAAGAAAAAGTCGATAAAAGTGATTAAAAACAAAGGCGATAAAAGTGAGATATTATTAATAAATGTGTAGTAATTTCTTTTATTTCAATATTCATAAACAGTAAAACTTATAAAAAGTCGATAAAAATTCATGATCGTTTAGTTACTATGGCAACTAAAACATGTCCTTTGCTCATGCGTAGGGAGAAGTCGGTGTTTTTTAATGGTGTTTGGCAAGGAACTCAAATCGCGACCAGTACCATTCAATAAACAAAATATACCGTAAAAAGCATAGCACAGTTCATCATCTGAGTTCATGGTACTGGTCGCGATTTTACTGTTTATGAATATTAAAAGAAAAATAATTACTAAACATTTATTAATAAAAATATGGGTGCTAGTGCACTTGATCCGCGCTATATTTTAAATCGTATTTCTAAGCTTAATTAAAGTTTAATGTTTTTTTATTCAATTGTAAGGTTACAGTAGAGAATAGGTACAAAACACCCTCCCCGTGTTAAGAATGGCTTTTTAAATAATAACGTTATTTCAGCACGGATCAATAAGTGCACTAGTACCACAAAATGGTGATAGAATAATACATTTAGGGTTTGTATTACTGTACACATAGATTCGAAAAAGTTGTCAAAAAACAAATATATAACAGATAAATGTTATCAAAGGCAAGATAAGTTACTTTTCTGCCAAACTGGATATATTTTTTGTGTTTTTATTCAATGTAACATATTTATTCAGCTCGAAAAACAGTCTTTACCGATGTATTGGAAAATTCAAGATGGCGTCACACCCTCTTTAACACGGTAAGTTTGGAAAAAGGTGTTATAAATAAAAAAACAATACAAAAAAAAATTAAGTCGATAAAACAATACAAAAGAAAATTAAGTCGATAAAAGTGACACAAACAGTAAAACAGTAAAAAAAAAAAGATATGAATAAATGTGTAGTAATGTCTTTTATTTCAATATAAGAATAATTTCAAAATTGACACATAAACAGTAAAAAAAAAAAGATATTAATAAATGTGTAGTAATATGTTTTATTTCAATATTCATAAACATTAACGTTGTCATTTAAAAAGAGTAAAAAAAAAAGTTTTAAAAAGTCGATAAAAGTGATTAAAAGTGAGATATTAATAAATGTGTAGTAATGTCTTTTATTTCAATATTCATAAACAGTAAAACAATGTCGATAAAAAGTGTTGTTACTATGGCAACTAAAACATGTCCTTTGCGGCTGCGCGGGGAGAAATTATTGTTTTTTTGAGGGTGTTCGGCAGGGAACTCTTACCGCGACCAGTACCGTAATGTCTTTTATTTCAATATTCATAAACAGTAAAACAAAGTCGATAAAAATTCATGATCGTTTAGTTACTATGGCAACTAAGGGAGAAGTCAGTGTTTTTTTAGGGTGTTCGGCAGGGAACTCTAATCGCGACCAGTACCCAGTTCATAAACTGCAGATGTGCCCTTGTACATAAAGCTAAACTTTCTTTAAAATTTCATTTTCATATTTTAAAGTAGAAGAAAAAAAAAAAAAGAAACGAAATCAGGATGTGGAAATAAAGGAAGACCGGGTCTCACGCTTTCGTGCTTGCTTTCCATTAAACAACAAATGACTGAGATTCAATAATAATATATATATATACATATATTTAATTAAACTATTATTACCTTTGTCCAGCTCAGTTAAAGCCGAGTTAGCATCTTGTTCCTGCGATGTTGTGTTACTTTCGTAAGGACGCGTGGTTCCGTTGCCCGCCATATTGAATTTACAAACATTAGCTCCGCAGTGCAGAGTTGCCAGATCACATTAAATGTTTGAAGCCAAATTTTTCAGGAAGAAAGGCCAAAAAAGGCCAAATTCAAAAGCGACTCCATATTTTTTTAAGTAAAAAAGGCCAAATAAAGCCAAATTAAAAATTAAATAAAAATTGACTATATTCAAGTTTTTAAACCCTATATGTCTGCAGTATTTTTTTCTGTATTACTTTTGTAATGTCTTCTTGGCAAAGACGTTGCCTATGAAATTGAAATTGAAAAATATGATTTGTCCCTTTCAAGCATACTTTTCGGTTTTAATTTAATAGAGGACAGTTATACTTTTAATATTTAGGCAAATAATCTCAATATAATATATTCTAAAGTTTAGATATTTTTAAAATCATACAAGAAAACGTTAAAGAATATTTAGTACTATTTTAATATTAAATAATTTATGGAAAAGTTAGTAAATTTGTAGATTAAAACTCTAAGGTATCCCCCCCCCAAAAAAAATAACGAATATTTTTTTTTCTTTTTTACATAGGCATCACCACATTATCAAGGCCAAGAGGGTACTCGAGGATAAGGGTTAAAGAGTGTACAGTAGAAATTGGACGATATAGTAATCGTTAGTAATGGAAGTTCAGTAAATTTGTTAACAAGTGGAACGCTTCATCAAGAACTTGTTTACGTTAGACTTGAACACAACCATATTGTAGTCAGCTGGAAAGCAGGAAAACGGAAGACAATTCCACAGGGGTGCAGTTCTAAGAAAGAAGCTTTGTTCATGGAATCTACGTTTAGGTTTAGGCACAGATAAAGAGTGGGGAGAATTATTGATAGTGTTTACAGCTAGACGAGTGTTTCTTGTGAAAGTTTGGTGAGAGGGGACCATAGACTGAAGTTCAGTCGAACACTTTGCATGAAAGTAACAATACAGCAGAGACAAACTCACAACATCTCTTCTGTGAGATAGAGGTTGCAGGGAAGAGAAAAGGACATCTCCTACAAGGCTACAAAGTCTATTTTGAACTCTATCAAGGCAGAACAAGTCCTTTCTAGCAAATCCTGCCCAGATGTGGAAACAGTATTCCATCCTTGGACGTCCTGGCTCTTATATAGATAGAGAATTGCATCAGCAGTGAGATATCTACTGGATCGATAGAAAGATCTCACCATTTTTCCAGTGGCCTTGGCAACAGATTTGATGTACGTGTTCCATTTAAGATCAGAGGTAAAGGTCAAGCCCAGAAGCTTGTCAAAACTTGAGGCCTCCTCAAGACGAGAGCCATTCATTTCCATTGATCCCAGATGTGAATCAGAACGTTGATGATGTAAAGAGAGAAGCTTGATTTTAGATGCATTAAAAGTAACCAGCTACTCCTTTCCCCGTTGTACCAC
Source organism: Euprymna scolopes (assembly GCF_053919585.1). Taxonomy (NCBI): domain Eukaryota; kingdom Metazoa; phylum Mollusca; class Cephalopoda; order Sepiida; family Sepiolidae; genus Euprymna; species Euprymna scolopes. The sequence goes on along the minus strand of NC_136517.1, from coordinate 85,083,569 downwards.
ATGCTCGAGATCAGAAGAGAGAGATTCGGAGAGAACTTGGTCGTTTACTGTCTTAGATGTGCTACCATAGATGGTAGTGTCATCAGCATAAATGCCTACAAATGATGTAAGGATGTGATTTGGAAGATCATTAATGTAGATCAGGAAAAGAGTTGGGCCCAGGATGGACCCCCTTAGGGATTCCAGCATTAATACTATGAGCTTCTGATTTTTGCCCATCAACTACTACTCTTATGAACCTGTCAGAAAGAAATGATTTAATAATCGAGAAGACATTTCCAGCTATACCATAGCTAGAGATCTTGTGAAGTAAACCTTTATGCCATACTCTATCAAAGGCCTTAGATATGTCAAGAGCAATTGCTCTAGAAAGGTTGCCTCCATCGAGAGATTTGCTAATCCTATGAGATATAACTGTAAGCACATCTGCTGTAGATCTAGCAGAATGGAAACCATATTGTGTGTCATAAAGAAGGTTATTTTTGCTGAGATGGTTGATTACTTCTGTATTTAACACAGATTCCAGCAACTTACTAATGACGCACATAACTTATTGGCCTGTACTGAGAGGGGGATGAACGATCATCTGAATTCTTAAATACAGGGCATACTGATGAGATGATCTACTTTTTTTGACGATTGCATTTGAATATCTTGAAAAAATTGGATAAACCAATTATTTTAGAATTTAGAGTGAGAGATCAGTCTCGCATATAAATTTAACATACGGTAATCACCCATTTCAAACAGGGTAGCATTTTAAGATCATATAACCAGAATTCTTCTGCGAATGGAGATAAACTGTGTTCTTTTTAGAAGATTATTAACTTAAATTATTTAAATATAACATTTTCAGATGTTATTCTTTCTTTAATGTCCTCCAGTACGATTAAAAAAAATTATATACTTGTCTCCCAGTGTGAATTTATTTGTATAAATATATTTTTTAATTCCCACCCAAAATGACTACGGTTTTAATTTCATAAAGAAAGACTTTGTACCTTCACCGCCAATAAAATAAAACTAATAGAGGAAAAACGCAAACATTTGAGAGTTAACATCTTCAATATAATTCAAAATGGGAGTTAATATCTTCAATATAGCTGAAAAATGTGTGAAAATACTTTTCCTTAATTACTACCACAGATCAGATAGATCGACAAACATGAAAATTATTGAGAGGACGAAAAGTGAGTTGAGCTTTTACATGAATAAGGTTTAATTCATTCAGTTTATTTTTAGAAGATATGAAAAACATCAAAACGAAATAAAAACAAATATCGAATTGAAATGCAGCTATGCACATAAATGTTTATGATAGTTCACAAGAATAGAATGTCAGAACAGAGGTAAATGTGGTAGAAAGGTTACAGAAATATAACTTGCCCAGAAAGTTCAGTTGTTCTGATATTTTATATGAAAGATGCAGAACTGCAAGTCTGTAGCATTGAATGCATGCGCAATAATTAATGGAACATTTTTCAATGGAGTAAAATGAGATTGTATGAAAGGCACATATTGGTCAATTGGAAACATAATTCTTCCTGAAAATGTCTCTGACATGACAAAGAAATAAAAGGTAATATGTTGAAAGTTCATGGCAAATAATGGAGAACATTTTCTAAATACTTAATGTCATCATTATTTGCGGTGCTGCTTTCTTCTTTACGATAAAGATTGTCGCTGTTCTGTAGCTTTATCATTTTGACTTATTTTTATTTCGGACTATTAGTCTCATCTTTATTAGTTGTTGTTTTTCATCTTTTATTGGTTTGTTTATTCACAACGTTACAGCCAACTATTCCTCTGGCCTTCGTCAAGTGGTAACCGCGACGGATAGGAACTTCGAATCTCCTAACTGCATTCTCAGCCATCACTGCCATCCGTAGTTGTTGTCGTCTCACCACATTTTTAGATGAGACTAATAGTCCGAAAAAAAAAAAATAAGTTAATATGTATATCTCAAACCGAATTCCAATTAAGGAATAATATATATACCAATCGGTACGGACCCGACAATGGAAGATCAGATAATAAATAAACGTGGATTTATAAGATCAAAGAATCCAACCTTGATCGTCCTTCGGGGCCCATGGCGCAGTTGATAGAGATGTTGAATCTCTACAGTTCCAGATGAACATTGTCTGAAGATAGCGGTTTCAATCCCACCCAAAGCGTGCCAGAGGTTTACTTGGCCAAAAATGTCCTTTAAACATGTTGGCAGCTTTGGAAAGTCTTTTTTATACTTGATGTAAGGCTTCTTTCAACATAGCTTGACACCTCAATTTCACTTCTTTTATTTTGTAGTTTTTGTCCACTTGTGCATCAGCAGTTAATGTGAACTTATGGATTTCTTGACTGAAATTGGCACCAAAGTCAACATTTTCTAAAGCTTTACATGTTCCATCTTTATTGAAAAGTCTTTCGTACAAACTCTGGTGATGCATTATCAATTGTTTTGACAATTCGTGTGGATCACTGTTTTCTTGAAATGTTGAATTTATCATTTCAAATTCCTTAACAACAAGAATTGCAAACAAAAAATAAAAATAATTAATCCTATCTGCCCCCAGACGACTTTTGTATATTTCATTAATACTTAATTTTGCTTCACAAGTACTAAAATAACCTAATAATTCCTCCCAGTGCATCAAAATATTATATAAAATTTTTCCTCTTACTAGCCATCTTGTTTTAGATAAATTTTGAAATGGAATAGGCAAATTTCTCCCTTGGTCGTTTTCTTCATTTACAGGGTTCATTATTTCAAATAAATATTTGAATTCTTCTCGTCTAAGGGCAGTATTACTGAACCATAATGACACTTCAGTTAAAAGAGAACCAACATTAGCAGGTAACTTTGAGAATGCATGTTCGATGCAAAGATTCAAAGAATGACAGATCCATTTCATCTGAATATAACCTGGTGATTCAGACTTAATTCGTGACCACACTTAATTTTTACTACCTACCATAGAAGCTGCACTATCACTAGCAAATCCTATACGTTTTTAAGAGTTTGGGCAAAATTAGTTATTTCTTTTACTATTTTGTCAAGCAAAATATGTGCAGTAGTTTCTATTACTGGTACAATAGACAAAAAAGCTGTTTGGATTTTTTCATTCTTATTACAGTAAAATCTAACGAGAATACATAACTGTTTCTGAGTCGCAACATCAGTGGATTCATCCACAAGTAAAACATGTTTTTTGTCTTTCAAATCATTTTTTTAGTTCTTCTTTTAGTGCAGCCAAAATCATATTTTGGTACTCATGCAGAGAATGATCCGTGCTGAAATAATAACATTATTATTTAAAAAGCCATTCTTAACATGGGGAGGGGAGGGTGTTTTGTACCTATTCTGTACTGTAACGTTACAATTGAATAAAGAAAAAAACATATCATAAAACTTTAATTAAACGTGGAAATACGATTTAAAAAATAGCACGGATCACTCTCTGCCTTAGCACCCACATTTTAAATTATTGCAGTGCACTTAGTTCTATGCACGTTTATATTTTCTAGAACACTTTTTTCACCATATTTTTTCACAATCTCACCAATATGGTCAACTGAACGGATTGAAGAATGGCAAGCTATACTTAAACTCAGTTTTATTTCTGCTTCTTTTTCTTGGTCATTTGATTTGGTACATATAAAATTATCAAGAGAACTTTGTGAAATATTCCTGTTTGGTGTTTTATTTTGATGCTTTTTTTTGTTTTTTCGTGTGCTGAAATATTGCTTTGCTTAGGTAAAACTGTCACAGTATGCTTGCTGACAATTATCAGCGCTTTTGAGCCATAGATAGACTTTTCCCAGGCTTTATTATATTTACGCCCAGTTTCATAACAATTTTTCCACTTGGGCATTTTAAAGGGATAACGAAAATAAAAAAAAAATTAATATTTGTCCAATTCAAAGGCTAGACTTGAATGATATGTGCGTGTCTGTGTGCGCGTAAGTGTGTGTGTGTGTGTGTGTGTGTGTGTGTGTGGAGCACTAACCTTTGTTTCTGATAGTAGTAGTAATTTGTTTCTTTTGGGGTTACCTCCCTTTTCATTTTATTTCCTTTCCTTACAGTTTAAATAAGGCCCTGTCTCATTGGCCAAAGGTGCCGCTCATCGACCAATCACGGCAACCTATTTATTAAGCGGGGACCAAAGACTTCCTTCAAACGCCCTCTTTCGTATGAACATCAGTGGAGAAAATGCGTTTTATTCCATCTCTCTACTTCTTAACTTGAAAGGAACCATTAATCTCAAGACGCTAAAATAACTTTTTTTGGACTTCTTAAAAAGCCGCAAACGTAATTGTTTTGTAACCTACTTATTTTACGTTTGTTTTTATTTGAAATTAAATACACTTTTATTGTTCTCCGACTTGTATATTCCTGTTTCTTTTTCGTCTGATTCCAAAGTGTTCCTTGTTGACTTAGTGGCAACTTCAATGAATGAAAACTGAGCTGTTTTGTATTTGGTCAGCTAGCTGTTATATATATTGGAATCAGTTGAATTCAAGAGAATAATAGACAAGCCATATTCATTGGTTAAGTATTTATGATTTCACACCTAAATGTGAAATCAAAAAGTGGATACACCATGCTGTGATCTGGTTGAAAACTGTGGATTTGTGTGCCTTTATGATGGTCTACTTAAAAAGAAAAAGGGAAGAGTAATCTTAAGAATGAGGAAAGAAAGCAGGGTAGCAGTAGCCCATACAACCTTTTTATCAGGTCACATTTGACTAAATTTGACTTTTTTAGAAGTATGAACTTCAAAGAGTGTATTTGGCCTTTCTCCAATTATTTTAATTTCTATTTGATTATTATTAAAGTTATTTTAATTCACATGATTTTTAAAAAGTTTGTAATACTTATAATGGTTTGTTTTTTAAACTCTTCAATTTATTATTTATAAATTTATAGAATTAAAATAATTGTTTGAGCTTTCAGTTTTCCCTTTTATTTTTTTCATTTCAATAAATATTCGATTAATATTAAATGATATATATATATGTGTGTGTGTGTGTGTGTGTGTGTGTGTGTGTGTGTGTGTGTGTGTGTGTGTGTGTGTGTGTGTGAAGGTCAGTTCTGACATGGCGATGTTTACTGTGTTCATAGTATTTAACTGTGATTTTTTTAAACTTAAAATATATACAATATAGTTACATAGTAGAACATGAAATATCAAACATTAAAACAATAAAATTTATTGGCCTTTTGGTTAGGAACAAAGCGTAGTAACTGTTTTGATGCTGCACTTACTCTATTATGACCTCAGTCAATGAAGGAGAAGTACCTCTACTCTGAGGCCTTTTTTGTTCCAATCTAGAGTTACCCCTTTTAGTGAGCTGAAATTTCCTCACGTTAAAAACTGACGTTATGCTTAACTCTGCCCTAGTGGCAACTAAATAGGAACAATAAAATAAATAGTAAATGTTAAATCGAGAAATCATAAACCAAAAAAAAAAAAAAAACAACTAACGATTTATAATATATTATTTATATACATTATTATATCAAATGCAGTAGAATGCAATTATGTCTCGTCCTGTATACTTTTAATGTGCTCAAATTGTTAAGTTTTTATTTCATTTGTTTTTAAAGCTTTATTTCATCAAACACGAAAAAACGGATGTGTTTCACCGTTGGGATTTGATTCCTGGAAAGTTGTAAAAAATTAACTTTATATTAGTAGGGATGGAGGTGGGGAGTGATAAGATAAATAATTTTGTTTGCAAATTTCACGAATTATGCTAGAAGTGGCGATTTAGTAATTTATTTTATTTCTCATCTTTATTAGTTGTTGTTTTTCACCTTTTATTGGTTGTTGTTTTTTTTTCACGACGTTTCGGCCAACTATTCCTCTGGCCTTTGTCAGGTGGTAACCGCGACGGATAGGAACCTCAAATCTCCTAACTGCATTCCCAGCAATCACTGCCATCCGTAGTTGTTGTCGTCTTACCACGTTTTGGCCAAATAAACCTCTGGCTGGCTTTAAGTAGGATTGAAACCGCTATCTTCAGACAATGTCCACCTGGAACCGTAGAGATTCAACATCTCTATCAACTGCGCCACGGGCCCTGAAGGACAATCAAGGTTGGATTCTTTGATCTTATAAATCCACGTTTATTTATTATCTGATCTTCCATAGTCGGGTCCGTACCGATTGATATATATATTAGTTCCTCTCACCGAAATCTTTGTTTCATTGTCTGTCAATGTGTGATGAGTCATGTCGACAGACAGGTTGAAATCGGCTAAAAAGTCTGCCCCAAAAATTGGAGTGGCTATGGTGAAATTCCATAAAAAATTCCTTCGCATTCCAAGGTTTAAATTTAAAGTTTTCTCGCCAAAAGTGGGTATTTTTGTACCGTTGGCGGCTTGTAGGCTGAAAAATTGAGTCCCTGTTGGGTGGCCATGCGGTGTCGGTATGACGCTGATTTCCGCTCTGGTGTCTATTAAAAAGTTATATCCATGAATTTTGTCAAGGATATAAAACAGACAACCTTTTTTTTGTGTCCAGCTACAGTTGTCGTCGTTACTGGCTGGAAGGTTCGTTTCCCTATGCTGGTTTTTTGAATGCGCAGGGTGTAGTGTATTTTCTCGCGTCAACGCTGAATCTCCTGTGGTAGAAACAAACATCTTGGCTATCTTGTGATGTGGACTGGTTCCTGCTTAAACTTCTTTGCCTGTAACTTCGTCGCGTATCATTGTAGTTTCTGGGATAATGTCAACGCGTTTGAAGTGCGTTGGCTAGCTGCTTTGAAAGCTTTTGAACTGCAGATTTTAATTCTGCTAATTCCTCGCCTCAGTTTTGGTCAGGTTGTCGAATGTTTAATGCTATGGTTTCGTTGTAGGAGTCGTCTGTTGAAGTTCCATTTTGTTTTTTTTTTGTGTTGAAATTTTATATTTCAATTTCTTGTGCGCGGTTTGAAAATGTTCCTCCTCGTGGTCGACAAGTTTGTTTTTTTTAGAGAAAAATTATTTTTCGTTTGTGCCGTGGATTTGTGTGGAAGAGTTTAGTTTACACCGCGTGTTTCATTCAAACACATCCATTTCATTTTAAAATAACGGGGTCACCATCATTTGTTGCGGGCCAGGATATAAATACCCTAACTCGCTACAAAAGAAAATAATGAAACGAATGGAAAGAAGGAAACAAAACTCAATTGCTGGATAAAATAAACGTGTCGTTTATTTTCTGTTGAAAATAAAAGGTTTAAGGTGGAACAAGTGTTCATTCAGTCGTTGACGACTACACGCATGGAAAAGAAAGGAATTAAGTAGAGGATTAGACATGGCTGTCCTGCATGTAGAAAGGGGAAAAGAGAGGGAGTGTTGGCCTCAGCAAAGCTATGCATTCATGATAGCAGTCGTCTACATGGGAAAGTCTTCAAGCCAAGAGCTGTGGACGCGAACTTGCCTGGTTGACGAACCCAAGCAAAAAGGGAAGAAAAAGGAAGTTGAATGATGTTGTTGACTTTTATATCGGGGTGAGTGTTCTGACTGCGCATGTCTAGAATTCCTTTCAGGGGAAGTGACGTTTCCCATGTGTGCGTGCATGTGCGCGTATGTGTGTGTACATGTGTGTACGTTAGTGTGTGTGTGTATGCACATGAATGTGAGTGCATATGCGTGCGTGTCTGTGCGTACGTGCGTGCGTACATGTGGGCGTGTATATGTGAGGAAAAACATGTTCGAACATCTCTTAAAAATGTAATTCCACTTTTTGTCAAATGATTAGGTGTGAACATCCAGAAAAAGAAATATTTTATAATTTAAATTAAGTAATTAGTTTTGCATATAAATCAAACATAAAATGATCCTCCATTTTCGGGCCATCATAACTTTTTAGGGCAGTTAACTTTTTTCTATATCTAAGTCTGATTGGCACAATCGTGAAACCAGATGAAATCGCCTAAAAAAGTAAAAAGCATAGAATTTAGTTCCGATAGCAAAATAAAATTGCCCCAGTTTAGAAAAAGTTTTCTTTCACTGATGAAGGACAGACTAGGTAAAGTATAGTATCAAAACAGGTACTACACTTTAACGTAAACATTAATTCACAACGGGGACAGATTACAATAAAAGAAATGCTTATAGGCGATATAAATTTTTTTTTTAAAGATTATGCCATTAGTAACCCTTTGGAGTTAGCATCTATTTAGTATTACACATAAAATCTGAAGAAAACACTTAAAATGAGTAAATATACTAGTGTAATCGACAGATTTCTAAGATGATGGCGTGATTGAAAGATAGTTGGTTATTAGCTTAGATTCCACATCTATTTTTAAATATAGATATGATTTATTTTTAATTTGCCAAAGTTCTTAATGTTTTCCCTTTACACATGGCATCCAAGATTTTCACAAACTCTTGAGATTTTTATCTATAATAATACTTTTAGTAAATATGGATAGATAACATGTTTGAATACCACAGTAATAAATAAGCCTGATAATCAAATCAGTTATATTAATCAAAGCTTTCATTTAACTTTAATCTTTTTCAATCACAAGATAAACAATTATCTTCTTTGTTTACAATAAACTATTAATTTCTTACAATATTAAATCTATCCCATAATATAAAAAGTTATCAATTATTCATTTTGAAGAATGGATTTCCTATGATATAAGCCGCAAGTTATTCATGAACATACTTTACATAGGCCCAGTTTCTTATCTATTTCACTAATCTATTAATCGTTCATAAAAAAAAACTACATTATTGGTCCGAGTACGAATATTATTTTTCTATTGAAAAAAATATACAACTAACAGGCCACCTGGCATTGCTTGGTTCTTAAATCTGAATGAATATATTTTAATTCATACAGATTTTGTACTTATTATTATAGAGACAATTCTCTAGTGATTATTATTTAACATATAGTTGTAACTAGTCTGTATAGGATAGACTGAAAAAATTGAAACCATATTATTACCATTATTCGAATCCAACTCTGGAATTAAATATCCGACAACATTGTGTGCGCACGTTTGGCAATCATCGGACAATGTTATAAATTGGTTCATGAACCTCAAAGACAAATCAAGACTAAACTTCATAACATTTGACATTGACAACTACTACCAATCTATGTCCCCTATACTTTTAAACAAATAATACGTTTAATAATACGTTTAATAATACGTTTAATAAGTTTTATCATCGCACACGCAGAATAGCCAGACGTAGAAATAAACAATACGTACTTTATTTTTAAACCAGCGGGGGTACCCGGCGTTGCCCGAGTGTTTGTTTCCGGGACGGGGGGGGGGAGTTTTAAAAAATGTTATGGTAGGTAAGTAGGAAGGATCAAACCCGGAGTCATGAGTAAAAGTAGGAAAATAAAGTGTGAAAAAAAACAAAAAAAACATCTGCAACGTTAACAGTTCGGCCACCAAGAAAAGTCCATTCCAGTTGTTTAGGGGGAAAAAACAAAAAACAAAACGACTACGGTAGGTCGGCGCGAACGTGAAAATATAATGTGAATTGTCCAGCACGCTAACCACTACGCCACAGAGCACTGCAGCTTAGTTTAGTGATTTTAAATAACTTCGCATGAAAGAACTACGAAGCCAAACCGGTGTTCTCTTCTCAACTGTTCCTTGTGAACGATCCCCAAACGGTGTTAAGTGGTGGCAGGGGGAGGAGGAATTTATTAGAGAGAAAATATTTTACCACTTCCATTGGTCTTAACCGATTTTGGCCGTGACTTCTCAGCAGAAAAAGTATAGAAATCTAAGATTATCGAGGAATTTGAGAAATAATAAGCCTATAACACACCTCAGATATTGTTCTGCCGTTTGTGCATATTATATTTGCATGAAATATCTTGATTTCTAATCCTATTAAGGTCAAAATCCGACGGGAAAAAATGAGTTCATTTTATTTATATAGAGATAGGACAGGGGCGTGTTTCGAAATGGACGTTTCTGTTTAGAGCGCAACTTGAACCATGAGCCTTTTTAATTTTAACTGAACAATTATATAAAATAGTTTTATAAGATCAACAGTATGTTCGATACAGTGCAATGCAGATTACAATGTATTGTGGACTAAGTCACTGCGGGGAAGCACGTGAAGCTTCCTCCCAGTGCACTACGGTAGTTCCCGACTAGAAAGGCACCAAAACTGAGTTGATAGAAAACGGACGATTTAATCTATTTCCACAACAAAAACTAAAAAATCGCATGAATATATTTTAATTAATATAGAAACTGAGACGTGCATCTGCTGCAAGATTTCTTATACTTTTTAATGAATTTTGTGAAACATTGGTGAAAACATAACACATCTTAAAGGTAATAGATTTTTGGTGAATAGAGACAAATGCGAGTTTGTCTCTGATGTATCGTTATTTTCATGGAAAGTGTTCGACTGAGCTTCAATCTATGGTCCCCCCTCGCAAAACTTTCACAAGAAACACTCGTCTAGCTGTAAACACTATCAATAATTCCCCCCACTCTTTATCTGTGCCTAAACCTAAACGTAGATTCCATGAACAAAGCTTTTTTATTAGAACTGCACGCCTGTGGAATTGTCTTCCGTTTTCCTGCTTTCCGGCTGACTACAATATGGTTGTCTTCAAGTCTAACGTAAATAAGTTCTTGATGAGCCGTTCCATATAAGTTATCAAATTTAACAAATTTTCATTACTAATGATTATTATATTGTCCAATTTCTACTGTACACTCTTTAACCCTTATCCTTGAGTGGCCTCTTGGCCTTGATAATGAGTTGATACCTATTAAAAAAAAAACAAAGAAAAAGTCCAATGTGAACAAGTTCTAATTGAATCGTCCCCCTAAGTAATCCAAGTTTCAAAATTCCCACTGTTTACTATGCTAAAATCACAATGACTAATGTATACCTATTAACCCTTATCCTCGAGTGGCCTCTGGGCCTTGATAAGTGGTGACACCCTTGTAAAAAAAAAAAAAAAAAAGGTCATCAAATATCAAATTGAAGAAAAGTGTGTGTTCTTCTTTGAGAAGACAATATTTTTACAGCATCAGAAACTATAAAACTTATAAAAAATTTGTAGAAGGAAAAGTATGTGGCTTTAAGAAGACAATATTTTTACAGCTCTATAGTTTTATAGCAGTAAGTCAATATTTTTTCTAAACAATTCAATTTTTATATATTTTATAGAGAAAAATCTATATCCTTCATTCCTGCTATTTTTTTTCATATTTAATCAATTTTACCATTTGCGCCAGCCTTTTCTAGTCTCACACAAAAACACGCGTTCACATCTCAAGCTATATTACTTGTCATATACATACGCGCACACAAACATATGCATGCACGTCCACACGCATACATATATTCACGTTCGCGTATATACACTCACATTCACGTGTATATACATTAACGTACACACATGTACTCACATATGCTCACGTACGCACACATGGACAATGTCACTTCCCCTTTGAAGGAAATCCACACATGCGCAAAAGACCAACGGAAACAACTATAAAAGCAAGAGACAAGCTGTTTTCTACCCTTTTCGACTTAGCTCTTGAGCTGAGCAGTCATCGGACTATTCGCCCCCCCCCTCTTGTCGACGAACCAGCCGCCTCCCTTTCGGGAGGCGCGCGCCTGCGCACGTCATATCCCCTGCTACTATGTGGGGCAAAAAGCTAACAGACAGTACGTATACCTTACGTACACCTTATACGCTTTCTCTCTCCATGAACTGGATTGACATTCTCACTCTTTCTCTCTTTCTCTATATACAACTTGTGCCTGAGAATACCTTCGCGTACCTAACTGCTAACATGGCGCACAGCTTTACTGATATCAACCCTCTATCTTTTTCTTTGTCTACACGCTGGACTGTCATTCCCATTTCCACAACATTGCTCACTCCTTTTTCCACGCGCGAACAAACCATAGTGACCTGAACGTGAGATGAACACACATTTCATTTTCCTTCTATACTAAGTCCTGCAACAAGCGATGGTGACACACGCACAGACATGAACACGTGTTACACCTAAAACGTTCACTTCCCAACAGAAAATAAACGACATGTTTATTTTATCCAACAATTGAGTTTTTGTTTCCTTCATTCCATTCGTTTCATTATTTTCTTTTGTAACGAGATTGGGATTTATATATCCTAGTCCTCTACACATTTTACCTGTGCCAATTTTTCCATGCCATTTTTATTCGTACAATTTGTTTGTCTATCATATTTATAGCCTCGGTATTTATAAAAAAGGGTTAGGGGTGGGAAGGATGCCATAGAGGTCACAACAAAGAATACATGAAATGAACAACGTTGGAAGTATGTAGATTCTGACTCCATATAATTAAAGACAGACGAATGTTGAAGGTTGAGAGCCGATTTTATTTACTACTAACAACTTGTATTAGAAAAGGCAAAGTGTTCGTAGGATGGAATGTGATTTAACGAAGAATGGATTGTCCAATGGAGATATTTGACAGTTTATATTACGGTGAAATGTTCGTAGAATGTTTGCAGGTATGTACGATTTAACAAGGAATGAATGTTCATAAAATGTTTGTAGGTATGTATGAATTGACAAGGAATGAATGTTCGTAAACGTAACTTATCTTTTGGACGATGGATGTGGTAGAGATCGGCTGGTCATCTTGCTGTCGGTGATGCGTGTCCTGGCTTGTAACTGGAAAGCGGGTGACTTCTTTCATCAGCAGCTAGCAGCCCGGCGTCTTCGTCTTCTTTTTCCTCCTCTCTCCTGGTTCCCTAAAAACCCTCGTTTTATAGTGGCAAACTGGCTCCCAGTGACTGTGATATTTGAGGTGTTTATTTTAGGCGCGGAGCTCTGCCATTGGTCGATAATTATTTTGTGGTTATCTTATTTTTTTCTTCCCAAGCGGAAGCGATGCGTGGAGCCATGTGCAAAAGACGATTTTTCATTTCGTCTCTCATGGTGGATGCGTTAACATCCGGTTCGCTGCCAATTCTCATTATGTTCCCATATATTCTTAGAGAAGAATTATTTAAATCGCCACAATATCAAATTTACTCAGGGGTAGGGGGATATCAACTTAAAATATCTCTAAAATATTGATAAGTTTAATTTTAGACGTAACTCTAAAACTAGACTTTTTTGTTTTCAGTTGATAAATGAGAAATCCTTTACGACTGAGATAATTTTAAAATTTTGTTTCTTTTCTCCACATTAAAAAACGACCCTGGTGTTCTACTCTGTCCTCGCGAGGAACTAAATAGGAACTCTAAAACTAGACTTTGTTTCCAAGAACAATCTATGCGTCATTATTAAGAAAAATATGTCTATTACGTCAAGATAGAAAATTTATAATTATTGATTTTTAATGAAACTTTTGGATTACTCAGGAAAAAGTATAAGATTATTTTTAAACATTTCTTTTTAAATACAAATTTAAATAGCTATTTGAGAGATCATTTAGCAGTTATAAGTTTTCAAATTTCCACAAATCGAAAATAAATTGATTCAATTAATTTCAAAACACTAGGTTTAAAGAATTCCAAACGAAAAATACAAACATTAATTATTTCAGAGAAGATATACGCAGTGACCTAATGACCTGACTGGACAGGGCCAAGGCAAGGCACCTGTACTAAAAAAAATGTCCCCAGAACGGTTTTATGCTGAACTGTGACCTCTCTGAGAGGTTCCATATAAACGTTTAGTAAGTAGGTGTGAAAACAAATTTAAATATTTAGGTGTGAGATTCTTTCAGTGTGACCCTGTAGTTTTTAGAAAAAGATTTTTTTTCCCCCTGATATGACAAAATGTTAACAGATATTGATTTCGGTGGCTGTTTTTCTCATGAACGGAGAGAAAAAAAAAAAGCTAAAATAAAAACAATCTACAAGTTTTGACATCCAAACTACTTTTTAAATTACTTAGTTATGACTTAAAAAATTACTATTAAATAAATATTTATATAAAATGGATCTGAAAAAGGCCAAATTTGAAAAAAAGCCAACCAGAAATTTTGAAGGCCAAACTGCTTTTAAAAAAAGGCCAAATTCGCGAAATTTGGCTTTAAAAAAGCCAACCTGGCAACCCTAGCAACCCTGGCGCAGTGAATAAAACCGGCAAAGAACGATAACTCCTGAACGTATTTTAAGGAATTATTTCCGTTAATTTAAATAATAACGTCCATAGGTTGCATATTTTTGCTAGTATCGGTATCACTAAAAGGGCGAAGTTAATCCTGAGGAGAATGATATCATTATCTCAGAACAGCTACTAACCTATCCCCCCCACTCACGAAAAGGAGGTAATACCTGGGACGATGATATTATACCGAATGAAAGTATACTACACTACTCGCTCCCCCCCCAAGAAAGAAGTAATGGTTTGATGGAATGTTATGACATACGAACATATACTACACTATCCTCTCAAAGGAGAAAGTAATATCTGGAAGAATGTGCGCGAGCCTTTTCTAGTCTCACACAAAAACACGCGTTCACATCTCAAGCCATATTACTTGTCATATACATACGTGCACAAAAACATATGCGCACACGTACACGATATATTCGTGTTCACGTACATACACTCACATTCACATGCATACACACACGCACGCTAACATACACACATATACGCACACATACGCGCACACATACGCGCACACATGGACAACGTCACTTCCCCTTTGAAGGAAATCCACCTGCTACTATGCGTCGGGCAAGAGTCAACAGACAGTACGTACACTTTATACGTTTTCTATCTCCATGAACTGGATTGACTTTCTCACTCTTTTTTCCCTTTTGCTTTGGTCTATCAACCAGACAGTTTTGCGTCCACAGCTAGTAGCCTGAAGACATTTCCACGTGGACGAGTACTGCCATGTGCGTGCATCTTTACTGATGTCAACCCTCTATCTTTTTCTTTGTCTACACGCTGGACTGTCATTCCCATTTCCACCACAATTCTCACTCCTTTTTCCACGTGCGGACATGAACACGTGTTACACCTAAAACATTCATTTTTCAACAGGAAATAAACAACACGTTTATTTTATCCAGCAATTGAGTTTTGTTTCCTTCTTTCCATTCGTTTCATTATTTTCTTTTGTAGCGAGTTAGGATATTTATATGCTGGCCCGCAACAAACGATGGTGACCCCGTTATTTTAAAATGAAATGGATGTGTTTGAACGAAACACTCAGACACACTCTCTCTCTTTCTACAACAATAGACTTTCCCTCTCACCAGCTAACAGGGAGAGACGCACGCCAAACTATTTGGTAAAACTTGCGGATAACGCTCTGTTTTATTATAGTTTTAAAAATGAAACGGAAATTTAAATTCCGTTTCTTTTTAATCTTTTTTTTTTTTTTTTTCTAATTTCGCCCCTTCCCAAATAGAAAGTAATCGAAAGAAATTCAACAAGCATACTTTTTATATATAAGAAAAAGAAAGGATTTTTCTTTTATAAAAATAAAATTTTATTAAACGAAAACGAAATAATTTAATTTTTAAACGTAAAAAATCTATTTGGTATGTTTTTACAAAAGTCCAACTCACTGTTCACATTGGAAATGTCGATTTTTATAGGTTTTCAGGTGTGCTTACAACAAATAAACACCCCAACCTCCCCATGTTAAAAACAGCTTTTGGAATAGACACCCCCAACATCCCCATGTTAAGAACGGCTTTCAGAATAGACACCCCAACCTCCCCATGTTAAGAATAGCTTTCGAAATAGACACCTCCAACTCCCCATATTAAGAACGGCTTTCAGAATAGACACCTCCAACCTCCCAATGTTAAGAACGGCTTTCAGAATAGACACCTCCAACCTCTCCATGTTAAGAATAGCTTTTGGAATAGACACTCCCAACCTCCCCATGTTAAGAACGACTTTCGGAATAGATACCTACAACCTCCTAATGTTAAGAACGGCTTTCGGAACAGACACCTCCAACCTCCCGATGTTAAGCACAGCTTTCAGAACAGACACCCCCAACATCCCTATGTTAAGAACGATTTTCGGAATAGACACCTACAACCTCCCAATGTTAAGAACGGCTTTCGAAATAGACGCTCCCAACCTCCCCATGTTAAGAACGACTTTCGGAATAGACACCTACAACCTCCTGATGTTAAGAATGGCTTTTAGAATAGACACCTTCAACCTTGTCAGCAGACCTGAAAACCTATAAAAGTTGACATGTCGAATGTGAATGATGAGTTGGATGTAATGTAAAAATGTATCGAATTTAAAACGGAAAGAAATCTAGATTTCCGTTCCATTTTTAAAACAACCGTAAAACAGAGCATTCTCTGCAGGTTTTATCAATGATTTCATAACAGCAGAATACATACCCCCCACCCCACGTACACGTACACACATACGGAGGATGGAGGAGTAATGCCTGGGAGAATAGTATCATGACAAAATTATCATATCTTATCATTCAAATGCTAAGTCTCATCCCTTTACAGTAGAGATCCCTAGGTGCAAGAAAGCCTTTTACTCCAATAGTTTCTTCCCCAGAACTGCGGGTCTTTGGAACTCCCTTCCGGGATTCTGCTTTCCCAATTGCAATGATATGCAGAAGTTCAAGTGTAATGTTAACAAACATCTTTTTACTCATCTCCCTTCATAATGACCCCGCTAATTAAGTCCCTGATAGTAGCCCCCTGCTTCAAAGTGGCACTGTGCCTTGCTTAGGGTGAAAATTGAATAAAAAAAAAAAAAATTGTTGGGCATTGTTACAAACCCATTGCCAAGATGTCATTCGGATTTATTTTTAAATCCTAATCTAATACAATGCAAAATTGAGGGAGTCCTTTTGAAATTATCAAAATAACAGTAGCGGCATCAAAAAATTGGCAGCAGGAGCATCAACAAAAATTATCAGGAGCAGAAAGAACGATTTCTGCAAAAACAATGAAGTTTGATTAGTTAAATGTTCAAAGTTTGATTTGTCATCAAGATCCAACTTCAACCAATCAGAACGTAGTTGCCGTGGGAACTCGACACCTGGACAATCTAAGGAAGAGTGCCAGCCTACCCAGCAGAGAGACTTGGAGGAGCAGTAACGTTGCCTAACAGATCCTTGTCAGTTAAAACCACAACTCCCATAAGGAAACTACCAATTTGATCCTGGAATCCAAAAATTGAAACATTAGATTCCAAGTCAAACCAATGGTATCTATTGAATTGTCATGTCACAGTGATGAACATATCCAAAAATCATGAAAAACGATCAGATAGATAATTAATTATTAATGAAAATAGTTTTCAAAAAGAAATTTCAAGTGTGCATATAAATTAATAGCATCAAATCAGGGGAAGTAACTCAATCGTCTGTCAACTATTTGTACAAAGTACATGTTGTATGTAATAATGCTGTAATATTCAACTAATTGTGACATGACAATTAGGTAGATAACCTTGTTTAGTGTTGAAAATTGATAAAAACGGTAAGGGTTCTCGACAACTCACACAATAATTTCCATGCAGCAGCACCATCGTCACCATTTTCTCAATAAGCAGCAGCAGTGCTATTGCTGTCTTGTTCCAACTATAATCACAATAATAGTCTTCATGCAGTCAAACACCACCCTAATACTGCCTCACACAATGATTTTTACGCAGTGGAAAACAGCCAACTACAAGCAGCATCATTATCACAGTGATAGCTTTCAAACAGTTAACACCATTTTAATATTGTATTTATTTGCTTCCCCACCAAAGCAAATTAGGCACAAGGCCGTTTTTAATGTGGGATAAAAACCAGCTCCCCTAAAAGTAGGCAAAAAGGGGGAACTCTGGTGACCAAAAATAATAATTGTCCCAGTATAGAGGGTTTCCCTCCATTGACTGGTACAAATTATCTTAAGTGAAGCATCTGCAGAATAGATACTACACTTTGAGATATTTATTTGCTTCCCCTCTGAGCAAATTAGGCACAAGGCCGATTTTTAATGTGAGGAATAAAGGGGAAATGGGGACCAACTCCCCGGGGAGTAGAGGAGCTGGATGGTGACAATTGGTATGAAGGGTTTCCCCTACATTGACCAAGGTCTTATATGTGGGGTCGCCCCCACATATGGTCTTTGTTTGCAGTATCTGCCGGAATAGATACTACACTTTGATCCCAGCCCGAAGGCCAAGCACAATGTATTTATTTGCTCCCCCACTGAGCAAATTAGGCACAAGCGCGATTTTTATGTGAGGAGTGAGGGGGAAATGGGGACCAACTACCTGGGGGGTAGGGGAGCTGGATAGTGACAATTGGTATGAAGGGTTGCCCCTACATTGACCAAGGTCTTATAATGGTCTTTGCTTGCAGCATCTGCCGGAACAGATGGTATTTATTTGCTCCCCCACCGAGCAAATTAGGCACAAGGCCAATTTTTAATGTGAGGAGTGAAGGGAGGGGGAAGGGAAAAAGGGGACCAGCTCCCGAGAGGAGGGAAATGGGAGCTGGTTAAAGGTCAAGCATGTGGGGTTGCCCCCACATCTGGTCTTTGCTAGTCATAGCTAGTCCTAGCTAGTCATAGCTTGCAGTATCTGCCGGAACAGATGGTATTTATTTGCTCCCCCACCGAGCAAATTAGGCACAAGGCCGATTTTTAATGTGAGGAATAAAGGGGAAATGGGGACCAACTCCCCAGGGAGTAGGGGAGCTGGATAGTGACAATTGGTATGAAGGGTTGCCCCTACATTGACCAAGGTCTTATATTTGGGGTTGCCCCCACATATGGTCTTTACTTGCAATATCTGCCGGAACAGGGTATTTATTTGCTCCGCCACCGAGCAAATTAGGCACAAGGCCGACTTTTAATGTGAGGAGTGAAGGGGAAATGGGGACCAGCTCCCCGGGGAGTAGGGGAGCTGGATAGTGACAATTGGTGTGAAGGGTTGCCCCTACATTGACCAAGGTCTTATATATGGGGTCGCCCCCACATATGGTCTTTGCTTGCAGTATCTGCCGGAACAGGGTGTTTATTTGTTCCCCCACCAAGAAAATTAGGCACAAGGCCGATTTTTGATGTGATGAGTGAAGGGAAAATGGGGACCAACTCCCCGGGGTGTAGTGGAGCTGGACAGTGACAATTGGTATGAAGGGTTTCCCCTACATTGACCAAGGTCTTATATGTGGGGTTTCCCCCACATATGGTTTTAGCTTGCAGTATCTGCTGAACAGATACTACACTTTGAGATATTAAATTTTTTATTCACAGGAAAAAAAATACAATTGGGAAAATGCCCGGCCCAACGGCCAGGAACAACAAAAAAAAAAAGGCAAGTATCTTTTCCATTGTCTCACATGAAAATTTCTAAGCTGACAACTTTGTAGAACAAGATGTTGGTAAATGTTACACGTTTGCCATTACATCGGGACTCGCCAAAATGTAGTAATGGAAGACTATAAATCTCATTCTTCTAACATTTAAAAACAACTTTATTTGTTATCTTTGTTAGTAATGATAAGGAAACGGATTAGTTGTGGAAAGAGTTTCTGTGTAGAGATGTTGATGATTATACAGGCCTGTTGAAAGATGAAAAGAATTTATATAGCCCAGGACATGCAACAATCAGTGATCTCTTTGGCATTGTGTGTGTGTGTGTGTGTGTGTGTGTGTATGTGTGTGTGTGATCCGATATTTTCTGCCGTTGTCCAACATTACTGTGAAAGAATAGCTGACCTAGTGGAGAATAACAAAAGATAAGGGAGCCATTATATATCACTAGTCTGGGTGTCCAGTGTTGCCTGAGTGTTTGGAGATGTGTGTTGAGCAAAAAAAAAAAAAAATTGGTAGTAGGCAGGTAGGCATGAACCGATACCGCGAAGGGGGAAAAGAATGTGAAAAAAAAAAAAAAATGACATCTTTGCTGTTGCGTCCATCGGCAAACCGGAAGTGACGTAGGTTTAAATTATGGCTAAACAATCAAAAAGAGGCGATGAGTTTTGAAAATATCGGCAAAAAAAGCGACCCCTCCCTGTAGAAAAGTGCCCAGTTGAGGGTGAAGGAATCAATGTTTTTGGGCAATATTTCGATATTTGTCGTCCGAAGGGTCGAGCTTCAAAACGATACTGATCTTGTGAAAATCCGTTGCCTCTGTCAAAAGTTTTTGCGATACATACATAATACCTACATGTTGATTGCAACGTCTACCAATTCATAATCGGGATTTATCAATTTTTAAGACCTAGGTTGTAGGTGCAGGAATCTCTAGAAGTCGAAAGTAGTAGAATATCCATGGGACCGTTAAAGGTAAATTTAACGAGATCTCCGATTAACAAGGTTTTCACCAAATCACATTCTTACATACATAGAAATAAAAATATGAATAATTCCTGGAAATTAACGACACTTGCCGCCTTTGCTTCATATTGGTCACCTAACATTTTCTGAAAGTCCAATACTTATTAACACTCCTTATTTACCCTTTTTTGTCCAGGGAACTGTTGTAGACCCGCGCTAGGGGTCACAAATGAAAGAAACCACAAGTAGTATAAAGTGTATAAATATAATATGCATTTATCAGAAAGAATACAGGAGCCACTAAAGTGGTATGAGAGGAATGTGTTCGTAGTATGCGGTTAAACATGGTATTGTATTTAGTGATTGGCCTCGGCCCTGGCATTATCTATTTGGGATCCGAAGACACTTAGGCATGAAACCGATAAGGGGAAGTGGAGGTCGAGGGTCATTTCTAACTAAAGCTAGGTCTTAAAAGACTTTATTTGGTTCCCTACACTAAGACACTATCACCATAATACCTCATTCTTACCATGGAGTTTATCTACTTAAAATCTCCCCAGTGTATGTGATGGCTTTATTTACAGGATCTGGAAAAACAATTATTTACAATTCAACAAAACAAAAAAATGCATATACCAACAAAAAAGTATATATATTTTTTTTTTTAAATAAAATTTTGTAAATGAGGGATGAGATGATGGAGAGGGGGGAGGCAGCTAAAATACACCCAAAAAGAAAGAAAAAGAAAATAACTAAGCAAAATGCCAATGAGGGCAGGTTAGTAAGGGATCCTCCCAGCCTACTTCTAAATATGGAGCGCCCACTGTCTTCTGGTCCCAAAGGTCGAAAACAAGCAGGTCGTTCCCTAGTGGGGAGTGGGGGACCTAGGGGCGATGTTTCAAAAAACAAATAGGATGGGGATGGATAACATAGGGAATGGGCGCGTCTTCCAAGATAAATGTACGTATAGGGGAATCAAACCGGGGGAAAAAACAAAGTGTGGACAGGGCATCTTTGAAAGCTCTCCTAGTGCCGATGGAAAATAAAATCTGGGACAGAATCAGCTATCATACTTACCCTTGTATAGCACATAATAAAGTATTTTCCACTCGAAGTAGTTAAAACCTAACTGATCCTACTCTAATAAATTTTGCTCGGGGCTGGGTTTCGTATAACCTTAGCACCGCCCAACCAATATCACTGGGGGGGGGACAAACTTAAACCTAGCACCTCGTCGGATGCACAAACTAGTGTTGTGCACCCATCTTGTATGAAAGTCTATGCGATGTAATCGTTTCCAATCGCATCTGATCTTTACTTTAAGCATCAGCTTAAAGTAAACGACCAGATCCCAATCTGAAGCAGATTCAACACCATAGACAATGTTAAGACGTGTAACCCACGTCACTAACCTAGCTACAGTTAGGATCACGAGAAACACTAACCGTTTCTCCCCAGTAAATGGTGGGTCCATGTTGTCAACGATGTATGCCAAATCAAGTGGCACCAGCCGCTCGGGGTCGATGCAAGCTGTTACCTTTCCGATGTACTCCCAGAAGCCTCCGAACTCCGCTGCAAAGGAAAAAGGCATGATCCCTTGTTTCATCCTCGTCATCCTCGCAGCGGGGGCAAAAGGGAACGTATTCATTCCTCTTGCAGTCCCTGGCTAGCATGCCGAACAGTGGCACCGCATTCCGGACAAGTCTCTATGTCAATAAAAATTCAGAGTTATTTAAATAGCTTCTGGCTGGTGCCCAATTCCACTGAAAGAGGACCTCCTCCCTTGACATGTGCAGCCGCTCAACCAGCGGATCCTTTGCGGTCACCACCACCAAATCTCGATATAGTCTCCTCCTAGGCCGTGCAAGATCACTGGACCCCGGCAATGCCCTAAGGGCAGCTCGGCATTCGGAGAGGAACCGCGATTCCCCCACCAGTCTTCTGCGACCTTTAGCAGCAGGTGCAGATATGAGCTGTGAGAAAGCTTGCTCAACAACTGGTACCCAGTGCAATTCCTCAAGTAGTGTCCGACTCAGGAACGCCAACCTTTCTGCGTGCTTGTGACTTAATAGGTCAGGCATCCCCAAGCTTCCCTCATTAAGTTTCTGCGTACAGACCTGTCTGTGGACATACGGTTTTCCCCCTTTCAAAAGAAATTTGAAAAGGAGTTGCTCTAAAGCCTTACTGCGGTCTGCAGGCAGGGGAAGTACTGACAAGCCGTAAAGGATCAGTGGAATGACGTAAATTGCACACGCCTTTGCACGACCCTTCAGGGACAACCCCCTGCGGATTCAAGTCAACCGATGATTCGACCTTTGTTTGTATCTCTAACCAATTTTTATCCAACTGGAGTCCAGGCCCAAACCACACACTGAGAAGCTTTACCGGACCATCTGTCCAGCCGAACTCACCTGGAAGGGCACTCGAGCCCGACCAAGTGCCCAACCGCAGGCCAACAGACTTGCTGCAATTGACTATGGCCCCTGTGACTTTTTCATACTCAGTGATTGCCTCCATCACCACTTAAATATTGTGCAACGAACACGGTAACATCATCAGCGTACGTGGACACCCTGACAAACTTGCCGCCAGGTAGAGCTATGCCGCGCAGGACTAGTCTAGTTGCCTCGTCCCTTAACTTGTGAAGGAAGAGCTCCAACGCCAGGACATACAACAGAGGAGACAGCGGACAACCCTGGCGCACCAACCGAGAGACCCCAAAGGACTTTGGCAACCTACCGTTTACTTGTACCGCTACTGCAGGATTGTGATACAGAGCAGAGATCCACTTGCGGAAGTCCGGACCAAAGCCGGCGGTCTCCATAACAGATTCCAAGAAACCATGCGTAGTTGAGTAAAGTGCTTCTGCAAATGTTGCCGAAACCCATTGCAAATTTCCAAAGTCGATGCGAGGGTATGTCCTTCCAGGTTTTTCACCTTCCGAATGTACCCATCCAAGCCTCGTCTTAAGGTGGCCTTATGCTCAACAGCGTCAATGTTCACGGCTTCGTTAGAGACTATTTTTAACCTAGATCTAACTACTTGACCTTCATAACGCTCACTAGCCACCTGCTAGAGGTCCCCCTTAACTAACGCTATCTCTAGGGGATCCCCACCAGCCACCATCTGTCTGGGTCAGCCTATCAGTGCATTTTCGTTCACGCCCTAGTTAAAACGAGGCTTTGGCTATATTGGACGCAACACGCCTAATAGTGGCCTTAAGTTTAACCCACCAGCTACTCCCAGTAACCGCCCCCACTAACTCCCGCTGAATTAGTGTTGTCAGCTGCTCCCGGAAGTCGGCCGTCTCCAGCAAGGATGCGTTCAATTTCCAGTAACCAGCTAACCTAGGCCTATTACCTACTTTCAAACGGGCCATTACTAATTTATGGTCTGAATGACCTAGCCAGTGGAACGTGGGACAAGATAAGAAATCTATGTTGCCTCTTCTAACTAACATCCTATCAATGTAGGTACTTGAATAGGAGGCCACACTATTTTGCCATGTCTACATCTCCCTCCCAAAGTGATCCAGACGAAACCTGTCAACAAGATTGCACGAGGCCATCAGGTCAGACAGGCTGCTTTCACACCTCACCGATCCTCTATCGCCTCCCCCCGCCCCGACCTTATATATCTTGAGATCTAGGATGGCATTCCAGTCCCCCATTAAAACTACCCTCTCTGGACCCGCCGATAGAAACACTTTCACCTGCTGCAAAAAGGAAACCCTCTTCTCAGCTATATTGAGTGCATAAACAGCCAAAATTCGGAACTTACAGCTTTTAACAGCAACATCGACCACGACCAGCCTTCCATGAGCATTCGCATGGACTACAGTAACCGTTGCAGATAGGGTGCGACTCACTAGCACAGAAACCCCACGGCTATAAGAATTGCCATATGCTGAGTAAACATCAAATTCGTTCACCAGCACATTGCAATCCCCGGTCTCCTGTATTGCAGCTATATCTACCTCAAGGGCCTCGAGATCCCTCAGCACACGAGCAGCCTTGCTTCGGGATTTCATGCCCCTCGCATTCAAACTAGCTTGGCTTAAAGTTGCCATAATTCCCTAACTAGTAGTATTCGTCAATCATGAGTCTAAAGTCCTCGGGAGTAAGGATGTCAAAGGCCTGGCCGAGACTGCTCGTGAGCAGGTCGGACGTAAGCTGTCCGTCTCAAGATAGACCCCCTATGTCCAGGGGAAAAGTTAATTTTAACGCTCTAAAAAAATGAAGCGTGGGCATAGAGTGGGACCCACCCTTTGCATTTCAATGCTATATTTGCTAGTGATGGGTGCTCCCCATCGTTAAGTTTGATATCCTGGAAGGCCTTCTTCCTCGCTTCTATGATCTACAACAGGGCTTTTGCCCTCCCTTCTCTATTGGTCCTCACAAATGTAATTAAGCCAGGTGCATCGGGGAAGTTGTGTGGGTCTGACACCTGTTTACCCTCAACCTCCTTAAATTGTTCCAAGCTTCGTATGTACCTTTGTTGGCGTCCATTGAGGTCCGCGATGACCTGGCTACTGTCTGCCTCGCAAATCCTCTCCCCCAGCCAAAACGGGAATTTCCTGGTTTTTGCTTCTCTTTGGGCTGGGGCAGGACATTTTTCGCAGTGACTGGGACCTCTTCAGGTCCCTCTGTAGGGATGTTAAATAGGGGAGGGGTGAGCGGGAATTGTTGGGAGGGGGGGTAGTGGAGTTTTTGATGGAAATTCTTCCTCACTCTTCTTTTCTTTTTCTCTTGTGGTTTTGCCTTTGGCGGCTCGTTTTCTCCCTCAGACTCCGAAGCGCTGGTCGTCATCTTCCTTTTGCCAGCGCCTGCTCCCATCTTTGAGGTATTTTGCAGCGCAGTCTCAGCTTTTTTGCCCTTTTTCACAACTACTTTGCTCCAAGTGTCTTTGTTTTCTTCTGTCTCCTCTCCAGTTTCTTCTTGAGATGGCACTTTTTTTTTTCTTGGCACCTCTATTGGCTTTGTGGTTGGTAGTTTTTGGGGGTAGGCTCTGGCCATGTGTCCGGGCTTCTGACAATGCCAGAAATGTGGCCTCCTGCCCTCCACAATTACTGACATTGTCCACCCTTTGCATGTCAACTGGGCTGCGATCTTGTTGAGGCTCTTTCTGTCTAGCCTAATCCGGATCATGTATTCACCCGTCATGATGCTTCTGGGTCCTTTGACGGGGTTAACTTCTTCTACTTCACCATACTGTGCCATAATGGTACCTATCTGGTCCTCGCACAACACAGGATCCCCAGGATAATGACCATGTTCCTCCTTTTGGATTGATATTCTGGCTTGAGCTTGGACATCTTCCATGTGATATCCCCTTTTGCCACTTTCTCTGCGTGTTCTTTTGTCGGCAAAAGGAAATCCCACCTGGAATAGCTCCTTTAGACTGTATATTGGGCCGGGATGTTAAGGTCGCCCTGTAACTCCATCATTTTGTCCTTGTGCACGCCTGTGAACCCCTTGTTTTTTGCATCCAAGGTTATGAGGGACACGGATCTCTCGTTGATCCTTTCCATGGTCCCTGGTAATAGCTTGATGACACCTCCTTGGACATAATCTGCATATTTGTTTGTGAGAAGGTCCTTGTAGAATTGGGGCGACTTTTTCTCCTGGGGGCCCAAGTTCCTGGGGAATTAATTTTCGTTGTCAGCACCTCCTTCTTGTGTGAGCTGGTTTTCCTGGACCTTTGTGCTTCCAGGATTGGTGAGTCTGTGATAAGGTTGGCCACTCTTTGACTACCCCCGCCCCTAGGGAACACCTATCAACTATAACAAGCTGATCCATGGATCGCACCTTCCGCATTACATCTGTGTATTTAGTGGGGCTGTTATTCAGAGATTATGTGTGTCCCTTCGTCACCGTCTTTCTGGGAGTTGCTAAGGTCTAAGCTATTTGCCATTCCTTGTCGGTAGGTGTCTGGGCCAACCACCTGTTGAGCTCTTTGTTGTGTGTTTCCTGGTCCACCACAACCACCGCGTCATTGGCCATCTTCCAGGGTCATCTGAACAGACCAGACAGGATTTCCCCGAACGGTATTGAGGGATTATTGTGTGTGACACCCTCCGAGATGGACGCTGGGTTACCACCGGGTGTGGTACCCCCCAATACGGACGATATAGACACTGGGGTACCACTGGGTGTGGTACTCCCTGATACAGATGCGGACACAGATGATGGGGTGCCACCGGGTGTGGCAACTCCCGCAATGGACGGAGAGGGTCCTATCCCTTTACTGCTGCCAGGCTGAGCGTTGAGGGTGTCCCCTCATTTGGGCGGGAAAGCCCTTTTCATTTAGTGGTCCAGTACTTAGCGGAGACCCGCCGATTTGGAGCTAGAGGGACTTTCGCCTAAAAAGGCACGTCAGTCACCCCTAGACCGGCTGGATGCTTAAGTCTCCACTAAGCACTGGACTATCTGAAAAAAATAGAAAACAAAAAACAGTTAATGACCCTAGATGGGCAAAGAGAGAGAAAACAGAAAAGGTTTAAGGACTTCACGACCAAAGAATGGGGTTGGTCCTTAAAAAAGGCAAGAAACCCCCTTAACTGGCCAACAAGTGGTCAAGTGGGTAATCACCAGGACCTTTTCAAAAATTGTATGCTGCCGGAACAGATACCAAATCCAAAAAAGTGCCAGGTAAGAGTTCATAGCATGCAGTTAAACATGGTACAAATGTCTCCACATAGTCTTTGAAACCAGTGGTATTTATAGGACTGGTTGATTCCACTTAGTTTTCAAATAGGGGTGATTTGTACCCCACAACAGGAACTGAATGCTGAACACGATCACCTAACTCACTGAGTGCATTTCCATTCGTTGCCAGGCCGTGCTATTTTGCGCGTGAGGAGACACTCAAAATTCACACTAGTTGACATAATCCCTACCTACTGACATAGGGCCCCAATATATAACATTAATAGAAAATAAAAGTAAATGTTGGATAGTCGGTTGGAGTGTATGAGGTGTCTTCAATAAGTTTCTAGACTTTTTTGTACGTACATTTAAAATTGTCGTAGACTCTTGTAAATTCAGTATGTTATTGCTATACATCTTATAAGATGACCGATCAATTTTTATGATTTCAGATTCAAATGTACAGCTGCAGCAGGAATTGGAATACACCCTACTACAGCCTGATTGTCACAGCTGGTGAATTTCAAATGCAATCTGGACGTGAGGACATTTTAGAAGAACGATATGCAATAAAATTCTGTTTTAAACTTGGAAAAAATTTCACAAAAACGTAGGAATGTTACAGACTGCTGGTTGACCATCCTGCATGAATCGAGCATCAATTTTTGAGATTCAAGGAATGCAGGCTGTCTGTAGGATGATTAAGGAAGTCAGAACACCAGAGTTGATTGGCCAAATAAAGAATTTCATTGATAAGGACTTTCGTGTGTCTATAGAGACAATAAGTGCACAATTTGATGTCAGTGTGGGAACTGTACACACAATTATTCACGAGGAACTAAAAATGCGAAAGATTTGCACAAATGCACCAGTCCACAACTCCATCCTTGTCACAGACTATTTGACCAAGATGAGCATCAAGACAGTTCCTCACCCTTCCTATAGTCCAGACCTTGCTCCCTGTTACTTTTGGTTATATCCTACGCTCAAGGAAAATCTTAGTTATCTGAGTTATCTTAATTATCTTATCTGAGTTCTCAGGCTGCTACAAGGATTATTGACACTCACAGAAGAGAACTTCCATGGGACTTTCCAGAAGTTGCTGGAACGGTACAACTAGTGCATTGCAGCCAGAGGAGATTACTTCGAAGGGACGTCAGTTTCATGTGTGTATTATCAATAAAAGTGTTCGGACGAAAAAACTCTGGAAACTTATTGAAGGCTCCTTGTATATGTGTGTATAAACAAGTCTCTATTTACTGTGGACGTGTCGTCTATTTGTGTTCATGCATTTCGTGTGATCATCTCTATGTAGTTATGTGTATATTTATAACAGTCTATTTTTGGTATATGTGACTAGTAGAGAAGTGTTTGGTAGATGAAACTAAGGAAACAATGCCGAGATAAGCGGAGAGCACATACAACACCTGGAATTCCCAAATGATCACTCATTTTAGTACTGACCAGGCTCAATGTTGCTTAACTTCGGTGAGCTAATGAGAACCGGTGTGTCAAAATAAATCATCTATATATCTTCTATCTATAAATATAAAAGCGAAAATGTGTGTATGTATGTATGTATGCATGTATGTATGTATGTATGTATGTGTGTTTGTGTGTCCGCTAAAAACTTTAGACAGACAGAACAAAAATTAACAAACTTAGTATCATATTGAAGCTCCATCCTTCGCCCGAAAAATATCGAAAAATTGGCCAAAAACGTTAATTTTTTCACCCTGAAATCGACAATTTTCTACAGGGGGGGGTCAACAAAAACCGTCCTCTCATGACGACGACCGGTTCTACGCATGTGTCAGATGACGTCATGACCTGATTTAGTTGAAGAACTGAGTAAATTTCATGCATGTCGTGTTAGGTCAGTTGGTTAGAGCGTTGGTTTATTATCTAAACGTTTTGGGTTCGAATCGTGGTGTCAAATGTCTTCTTTTTTTTTTTTTTTCGATTTTTTAAATTTAAATATTGAACCAGTGCTATTTAAGCCATTTTTCACGTAACGTTCGTTTTTCTGTTTGTTTTTTTACTTCACTTGTTCTTAGGTTTTCATTAACACCCCCGACCAACCACACACACCCAAAAACACCCGGGTACCCACCCATTTTTTAAATTTTAATATCGAAACAGGGTTATTTAAGCCATTTTTCACATGTTTTTTTAACGTTCGTTTTTCTGTTTTCTTTTTTGTTTTTGTTTTTTCGCTTTTTACATTTAACATCGTTCATTTGCCTTACGTTAGTTTTTTGTGTTTTTTTTTCGATGTTTTGATTACACCCCCCCCCTCTTGTTGGTCACTCATTCTTATAACTTTTTATATGCTACCGAGATGATAATATCTAAGATTTACCAAAACGACGTTGTAAATATCTTTTATCTTACAAAATTCGCGCTGTGAATTCGTTTTCTCTGCTACTGCTATGGCGTGATATTTGACCTAGAAAACCACCTGGTTTTTAACTGCTTATTTTCGACCCTTCTGAAGTCCCTGCCTTCGTGGCGTCATGCTATGTCATCAAACTATGTCCAATATCCTCGTCGCTGGAATTTCAAAAGAGGCTGAAATTCGTGCTAGGCTCGTGACGTCATCAAGGAGCTAGCATTTCCCTTTTCTTCAAATTAAAGGGAGTTTTGTACAGACCCAAAATATACGAAACTAAGAATCGAAACTAAGAAATACAAAAAATCAAATACAAGAACCAGAATATCTATATATATAAAAGGCAAAATGTGTGTGACCATTTCGTGTATGTCTTCGAAAGGCTTTTCTCGCACACGGTTGCGATGTCGTTACGATCGCTTACAACTGTTTATATGGGTCCTAAATAATAATATGTACGATTTGGGAAAGCACGTCGCATCTAGATTTATTTACGTCGACTTTTACAAAATTATTGCTATTTTGGCTTCTCGCGTGTTGATTGGGCTTTTTAGTATAAATATGTGAAACCAAACTCAAACGACGTCTTCTCGGCATTGCGCCGGGAAAAACGTCCAGAAGCAATCAGCTTTGATCAATCTTGTACAGTTGCTATTCAATCTGGACAATTGGGAGCTGCTTTCCCCTTCTCAACATCTGTTGGGGGAAGAAACAGTCAAATTTGGGTAAACAAACCCAAACACTGCGTGACTTCTATTTGACCTTCATTATTAGGTCAAATGGAGGCAGCAGAGTTAACTTTTATTGTGCACGCCTGTTTTTATAGTTAAATAAATAAATTCAAACCAGCTTAATGTCGTCTGTTGCCGTGGCTCAATGGTTAACATAGCACTTTTTTTTTTTCACACACTAATTTTCAACTCAAGGGTACGGGTTCGATCCTCCTACACTCACCTACCAAAACATTTTTTTTTTATTGTTTAACCCCTCCCACCCCGGAGTTTTGATTTACCTCAAGACACCCGGGCATCGCCGGGTACCCCTCCCCCGCTAGTAAATAATAAATGTAAACAGGGGGGGGGGCACTATTATTGGTACAAAAAAAAATTCCAACTAAGTATTTATTCAAAATTCCACGGATTAAGAACTATCCACTTATTTTGTGCTTCCTTTTTAAAATTAAATATGTTTTTAACTCTTTTTCAAAGTGTTTTTAACATGTTTTATAAACTACTTGTTCTTATATATATATATATATATATATATATATATATATATATATATATATATTTGAAATTGGTAAGTTTAGGCAGCATTTTTTCATTCAAGCAAGACAAGTAGCGGCGACACTTTGCTTTATGATTCTTTTTTTTTTTTTTTTTAAATTTTTCGATTATATCAAAATCAAAAATATTGATAAAGGTTCCGTACTTGTACAGTTTAATCAAGACATTAAAAAATGAAAATATCGGAAAAAAAGTTTAAATTGTATGTATCCGTTATGGAACGAAGTTCTCTGAAAAAAAATTTCACTTAATTTTTTTTTTTTTTTTTTTTTTTTTTTACAAAGGCATCACCACATTATCAAGGCCCAGAGGCCACTCAAGGATAAGGGTTAAAGAGTGTACAGTAGAAGTTGGTCAATATAGTAATCATTAGTAATGAAAATTTGGTAAATTTAATAACTTATATGGAACGGCTCATCAAGAACTTATTTACTTTAGACTTGAACAAAACCATATTGTAGTCAGCCGGAAAGCAGGAAAACGGAAGACAATTCCACAGGCGTGCAGTTCTAAGAAAGAAGCTTTGTTCATGGAATCTACGTTTAGGTTTAGGCACAGATAAAGAGTGGGGGAAATTATTGATAGTGTTTACAGCTAGACGAGTGTTTCTTGTGAAAGTTTGGCGAGGGGGGACCATAGATTGAAGCTCAGTTGAACACTTTCCATGAAAATAACGATACATCAGAGACAAACTCGCAACATCTCTTCTGTGAGATAGAGGTTGCAAGGAGGAGAAAAGGACATCTCCTACGAGGCTACGAAGTCTATTTTGAACTCTATCAAGGCAGGACAAGTTCTTTCTAGCAGCTCCTGCCCAGATGTGGCAACAGTATTCCATCCTTGGACGTACCTGGCTCTTATATAGATAGAGAATAGCATCAGCAGTGAGATATCTACTGGATCGATAGAAAGATCCCACCATTTTTCCAGCGGCCTTGGCAACAGATTTGATATACGTGTTCCATTTAAGATCAGGAGTAATGGTCAAGCCCAGAAGCTTGTCAAAACTTGAGGCCTCCTGAAGACGAGAGCCATTCATTTCAATTGATGACAAATGTGGATTAGAATGTTGATGATGTAAAGAGAGAAGCTTGGTTTTAGATGCATTAAAAGTAACCAGCCACTCCTTTCCCCATTGTACTACGTGCTCAAGATCAGAGGAGAGAGAATTGGAGAGAACTTGCTCGTTTACTGTCTTAGATGTGGTACCATAAATGGTAGTGTCGTCAGCATAAATGTCTACAAATGATGTAAGGATATGATTTGGAAGATCATTAATGTAGATCAGGAAAAGAGTTGGGCCCAGGATGGATCCCTGAGGGACACCGGCATTAATATTGTGAGCTTCTGATTTTTGCCCCTCAACTACTACTCTTATGAATCTATCAGAAAGAAATGATTTAATAATTGAGAAGACTTTTCCAGCTATACCATAGCTAGCGATCTTATGAAGTAAACCTTTATGCCATACCCTATCAAAGGCTTTAGATATGTCAAGAGCAATTGCCCTAGAAAGATTGCCACCGTCGAGAGATTTGCTAATCCTATGCGATATAACTGTAAGGACATCTGCTGTAGATCTAGCAGAACGGAAACCATATTGAGTGTCACTAAGAAGGTTATTTTTGTTGAGATGTTTGATTACTTCTGTATTTAATACAGATTCTAGCAACTTACTCATGACGCACAGGAGACTTATTGGCCTGTACTGAGAGGGGGATGAGCGATCACCTGAATTCTTAAATACAGGGCATACTGATGAGATTTTCCAGGGAGATGGGAAACTATTCTCCTTAAGACAACGTTTAAACAGTTTTGTAAGTATGGGCGCTAGTTCAGGTTGAAGTTTTTTGAGTACTATGATTGGAATACCATCAGGGCCAGTTGCTTTACTGGAATCAAGGTTTTTGATTAGTTTGGCAACATCACGTACAGATATACGTATATCACATAGCGTGTTTTCTGATACAAGAGGAAATATTGGGGGTTGGCGGTCTTGGTCGCAAAGGGTAGAATTAGCTGCAAAGTTCTTGACAAAGAGTTTGGCTTTGTCTGATGCTGACGAGATTACCTCAGATCCATTGATAATAGTTGGGATGGAGCACACGCTTCTGTTCAGGATTCTGTTTGCTATTTGCCAAAACTGGTGGGAACCAAGCCGCTGCTCAGCTACTTTGGACTTAACAGATTGAGCATACAACTTTCTTGCGTTCCTTATTACTTTCTTACAATGGTTGCTGGCAGTCCTGAAAACGGCTTTAGTTTCCATACATCTATTACGTTTGAAGCAGTGGAAAAAGTGATTTCTGTGCGCAATGGCAGCAGCACATTCTGGAGAGAACCATGGCTGGCTGTTAGGTTTTTGCTGAAACTTTTTAGAGGGTATGAAATGGTCAATACCTACAATTAACCATTCAGTTAGGTCTAATACTATAGAGGACACATCCTTTTTAAACATGGAATGCAGAGGTAGATCAGATATAAATGTACGGAAGCTATCCCAGTCAGCCTTAGTGTATCGATATACTGTACGATGAAGAGGTACGTCTGGGGACTTATTACATTTCATTTTTATCTTAATTGATACAACAGAGTGGTCGGAAGATCCAAGAGGCGACAGAACAGAAACTGAACATAGTTCAGGGCAAGTTGTGAGAAAAAGGTCTAGTAGGCTCGCATACTGGCCGTCATTATCGGGCACACGGGTAGGTTCCTGAACAATCTGAGTGAGGTCATAGGCAATGGAGAAATCATGACAGAACCTCCCCTCATCATCGGTCTTGTTTGAGTGGGTCAACCATTCGACGTTGTGAACATTGAAGTCTCCACATACGTGAATGTTAGCTGCAGGATAAGTAGAAAGGACTTGGTCAATTTTCTCAGATATGCTTTGAAAGATAGTAACTCCGCTGTTGTGGGGGCGATAGAGAGTAAATATAAATGCAGTAGTGTGAGCTAAAGCAACCCGGAAGCACATATAAGGTAAGTTAGGATCTTCCCTGGAGATGTCCCTCCCACATGGAAAGCTATCTTTAATATAGGCACATATTCCATGCCCATGGCGATCTTGGGGGTCAGATTTAGAAGTTAAGTTAGAGTATCCTGTAATTGCAAACTCATCAAGGGAAATAGCCTGTCCAATGCCAGTTTCACTTAAAAATAAAAGGTCTGGTTTAGTCTCCTGTAATTGGGTTTCAACCTCTGGAAGGTTAGAACGTAGACCCCTGATGTTGGAGAAGGAGACATGGTAGTAGGGGTCTACGTTGGAAGTTGGAGAACCGGGTTTAATCGTGTATTTTTTCTTGAAACTTGTCATGATGAAATTTTGGAATTTGTGGACTAGGTCGACAGATTTACTTAGAGCAGGACAGAGAGGGGAAACTAAGAGAGAAAAAGAAACGAAGAATTTTTTTTTTTTTTGTACCACATGATAAGGTAAAGCCGTAACAATTACCCACGAGTATGGCATCGAGAGGCCCCACCAGAAGCTACTGCATGGTCCAGATTCCATTCACCAAATGGCAATACAGCAGCCCCAGTACTTTGCACCTGCTGATAGGACAGCCTCCTTAGTGGTTAATCCAAGGTTCGGGTCCCTGACTATCAGGCGGATAACGTCAGCCCAGACAAAACGTTTACCTCCAGCACCCTTACTAGTGACATGGCTACAAGGATAGACATAGAAACAGAAAATTTCCACCAACTCTGCCAACTGTTCGCGCAAAAATACTGCCAACCTAGAAAACAGCTTTTTCTTCTCCCTTTGTCAGAAAAATCACTCATTTAAAAATGAGGACTGAGGGACAAATAAGAAGAAGCGAGAGTAACAGGAGCTGCCGATAACGCATCCACAATGCGTTTTCTACTCTCCATAAATTTGTTATGATACGGAGCAAAATGTTCGATCTAACTAGTACTAGCAGGGGTACCCCGCGTTGCCCGGGTGTTTGTAGGTGTGTGTGGTGTTAAATAAAAAGTTTGAAAATAAAATCGGCCAGCCAGAATGAGTTGCTGAAAGATGTTTGAATTTATTTAAGTAAGAACCAAATTGACAGGTGCGCGCCCGGAAGTTGTCGAGCGTTACGACGACGACGATGTAAATGACCAGGTTTGTTTGTTATAAGCGAAGTAAAAAAAGAAAACAACATTAAAACTTAAGTGGGAGGAAGGGTAATCAAAACATCGAAAAAAAAAACACAAAAAAACTAACGTAAGGCAAACGAATGATGAAAACAGAAAAACGAACACGTGAAAAATGGCTTAAATAAGCCTGTTTCGATATTAAAATTTAAAAAATCGAAAAAACAAAAAAGAAAAATGGCTTAAATAAACCTGTTTCGATATTAAAATTTAAAAAAATCGGTGGGTACCCAGGTGTTTTTGGGTGTGTGGTCGGGGGTGGATAAGCGAAGTAAAAAAAAAAACAGAAAACTGAAGGTTACGTGAAAAATGGTTTAAATAACACTGGTTCAATATGTAAATTAAAAAAATCGAAAAAAAAGAAAGAAAAAAAGAAAAAAGAAAGACATCTCACACCACGATTCGAACCCAAAATGTTTAGATAATGAACCAATGCACTAACCAACTGAGCTAACATGACGTACATGAAATTCAGTCAGTTCTTCAAGTATTTAAAGTAAATCAGGTCATGACGTCATCTGGCGCATGCGTAGAACCGGTCGTCGCCATGAGAAGACTGTTTTTGTTGACCCTCCCTCCCTGTCAAAAATTGTTGATTTCAAGGTGAAGAAATTAACGTTTTTGGCCAATTTTTCGATATTTTTCGAGCGAAGGATAGAGCTTCGATAGGATACCAAGTTTGTGAATTTTCGTTGTGTCTGTCGAAAGTTTTTAGCAGACACACAAACATACACACATACATACATACATACTTTTTTGCTTTTATATATATAGACTAGCGAGGGGTACCCGGCGTTGCCCGGGTGTTTGAAGGTGTGTGTGAAAACTCCGGGGGGCGGGGGGCGGGGTTAAAATAAAAAAAAATGTTTCGGTAGGTAAGTATGAGGATCAAACTCGAATCGTTGAGGCAAATTTGTAAATTAAAGTGTGAAAAAAAAAAAAAAGAAGAAAAGTGCGACGTTAACCATTGCCCCACCGCAAGATGCTAACGGAAACACGTTTGAATTTATTTAATTACTTGGATTTGGCAGGTGCCCGTTTTAATGGGTTAATGAGGTCAAGTTTGACTGCGGGATAGTATTCATTTACTGCGGAACGCTTTTTTTATTTTTATTTTCCCAAGATGTTATAGGAAAAAGACTAACCCACATGCGGCGAGCGACAAATGTTGAATATTTATCTTCCCAAAGTCGAGCAAATTAAATAAACAGGCGAGCTTCGTTGTTAACTGTGAGATATTACGATTTATATGTGATATAGCGAGGGGTACCCGGCGTTGCCCGTGTGT
This sequence comes from Euprymna scolopes, assembly GCF_053919585.1. NCBI lineage: Eukaryota > Metazoa > Mollusca > Cephalopoda > Sepiida > Sepiolidae > Euprymna > Euprymna scolopes. The sequence continues at coordinate 85,047,579 of NC_136517.1, read as the reverse complement.
TTGGAAGTGTGTGTGGTTTTGGGTAAATCAAAATTCCAGGGTGCAGGGTTTAAAATAAAAAGAAATGTTTTGGTAGGTAAATATGAGGATCGAAACGGAACCCTTGAGGCAAAATTATAAATTAAAGTGTGAAAAAAAAACGTGCGACGTTAACCATGGCACCACCCCCTGACATACCAACGGAAACGCATTTGAATTTGTTTAATTACTTAGATTTGGCAGGTACACGTTTTAATGACTTAATGAGGTCAACTGTTGACTGCGGAGTAGCATTTCATTTACTGCGGAACGCGGGGGTAGGGGGAAACCGGAAAAATGACGCCAGAATTAATTATAGGAAAAGGCTTAATCCACATGCGGCGAGCGAAACTGTTGAATATTTATCTTCCCGAAGTCGAGCAAATTAAATAGACAGGCGAGCTCCGTTGACAACTCTGAGATATTACGATTTACATGTGATATAAAAAGTTTTAAAAAGTTGTGAACCGACCGACCGCTTCTCTGAAAAAAGCCTTTTGTAGACATACAGAAAAAGCGAACATACATACATACATTTTCGCTTTTATATTTATAGATTAAAGATGGGAAGTGGTGTCAGTGCTGTAACTGGAGTTATCTCCCTTTGTTATTTCTAAAATTCAAACAAAATTTTTTTATAAATCCAAGATGGCTGCCTTCAACGCGCTCTCATAAAAACATGTTTTTCCGCTGTAAAAAAAAAAACTACTTGATGAAATTAAGTGAAATTTTTTTCCGGAGAACTTCGTTCTATAACGGATACATACAATTTAAACTTTTTTCGATATTTTCATTTTTTAATGTCTTGACTAAACTGTACAAGTACCAAAAGTTCAATTGTTGTAGCTCTCACGAGCGCTTTCGATTCGTCCACGAATCCTCGTCAAGTAGGTGTTGAAGTAAAAGTGTGAAAGAGCGAAAATGAGAATTAAAAGTATTCTAACTTATCGCCGTTTACTGTATATTTTAGTTTTTACTTTTAATTCTCATTTTTTCATTATATATATATATATATATAT